>NC_137104.1:12852306-13277306 GCF_949357685.1 Gobio gobio
GACTCACTGATTCATAACGCTTCGAAGCTTCATGATGCTGTGTTTTGAAATCGTCATCACTATATAAGTCGTTATTTAGGGTTTTTTTGCGCACAAAAACTATTCTCGCCGACTCATAAAGTTATTTTAGAACCACTGTAGTGAGATGGACTTTGTAATGACGTCTTTAGTACCTTTTAAGGGTCTTCAGAGTGAACCGTGCATTGTGCCAATGGAGGCCTTTCAGAGCCATCAGATTTCAACTAAAATATCTTCGTTTGTGTTCCGAAGATGAACGGAGGTCTTACGGGTGTCGAACGACATGAGGGTAAGTAATTAATGACAGAATTTTCATTTTTGGGTGAACTAACCCTTTAATGAGTCATGGGTGTGTTTTGGGCGTAACGTGCAATAAACCAATCAGAGTTTAATCTCCCATTCCCTTTAAAAGCCAGTTGCTCTTGCCCCATGGCGGATTCGCTATTTACATGGCGGAATTTGCGAGTGGAAAGACTGAATGCTTCTCCAGAGAGGAATCCTTTTATTTGGAATATTTTAAAATGTTTGTGTGCTGCTCAGCATCCCTGTGTGTGTATTAAGCAGAGTGTACGCACGTTGTGCACCTGCCTATAGGCCCTTTAAATAGCACAAAAAATACTGCGCTATTGACTTTAGACCAGTTTTTTGTTGGTCTATGGTAGTGTTGTAGTACTCGAGACCGGTCTTAAGACCATTTTTTGACGGTCTTGGTCTTGTCTCGGTCTCGACCATATTTGTACTCAGTCTTGTCTTGGTCTCAGACAAAGAGGACACAGGATTTAGTTTCAAGTCTTCAACATTATTTATGCATTTGTAATTTACCAATTCAGATGGTAATCTTCTGTACCACCTCTGTAGCGCAAAGATGCATTTTGTTGTTAATGATTTCTTTTAATTGGTAACAGCTCTATAAAGTGTCGTATTCTAATTATATTTATTACAAGTAATTAATTATAAATTATAAGTAATTTCTCAGGTGGTAATGTGGATCTCTATGAATTTAAGGAGTGCTGGTCTGGTCTTGGTCTTGACTCGTCTCTTTCTGTCTTGGTCTTGGTCTTGTCTTGGTCTCAACCCCTCAATGTCTTGGTCTCAACCCCTCAAAGTATTGGTCTTGTCTTGGTCTCAACCTCTCAAAGTCTTGGTCTTGTCTTGGTCTCAACCCCTCAAAGTCTTGGTCTTGTCTTGGTCTCAACCCCTCAAAGTCTTGATCTTGTCTTGGTCTCCACCCCTCAAAGTCTTGGTCTTGTCTTGGTCTCCACCCCTCAAAGTCTTGGTCTTGTCTTGGTCGCCACCCCTCAAAGTCTTGGTCTTGTCTTGGTCTCAGCCCCTCAAAGTTTTGGTCTTGTCTTGGTCTCAACCCCTCAAAGTATTGGTCTTGTCTTGGTCTCAACCCCTCAAAGTCTTGGTCTTGTCTTGGTCTCAACCCCTCAAAGTCTTGGTCTTGTCTTGGTCTCCACCCCTCAAAGTCTTGGTCTTGTCTTGGTCTCCACCCCTCAAAGTCTTGGTCTTGTCTTGGTCTCCACCCCTCAAAGTCTTGGTCTTGTCTTGGTCTCAACCCCTCAAAGTATTGGTCTTGTCTTGGTCTCAACCCCTCAAAGTCTTGGTCTTGTCTTGGTCTCCACCCCTCAAAGTCTTGGTCTTGTCTTGGTCTCCACCCCTCAAAGTCTTGGTCTTGTCTTGGTCTCAACCCCTCAAAGTTTTGGTCTTGTCTTGGTCTCAACCCCTCAAAGTATTGGTCTTGTCTTGGTCTCAACCCCTCAAAGTCTTGGTCTTGTCTTGGTCTCCACCCCTCAAAGTCTTGGTCTTGTCTTGGTCTCAACCCCTCAAGGTTTTGGTCTTGTCTTGATCTCAACCCCTCAAAGTGTTGGTCTTGTCTTGGTCTCAACCCCTCAAAGTATTGGTCTTGTCTTGGTCTCAACCTCTCAAAGTATTGGTCTTGTCTTGGTCTCAACTCCTCAAAGTATTGGTCTTGTCTTGGTCTCAACCCCTCAAAGTATTGGTCTTGTCTTGGTCTCAACCTCTCAAAGTATTGGTCTTGTCTTGGTCTCAACCCGTCAAAGTCTTAGTCTTGTCTTGTCAACACACATTGGTCTTGGTCTCGACTTGGTCTCGGATTAGGTGGTCTTGACTACAACACTAGTCAGTGGCGCACGTCATTTTCAGTTGTCTCAAAATAGCAACGTGCCAACAATGCGCCTGAACACATCTCCTTTTCAGACCAGCACACCCATGGGCAAACAGATGGGTGCGAGTGCATTTGCTATTTAAACAACGTGGCGCCGGGTGTAAAACAGGGCCCCAAGTGTAAGAATACAAGCATTCAGTGCCAAAGTATTTGGTACTCAGAAATTGCTAATAAATGTCACAATTCATTACAAAGAAACGGCAAGTTAAAACTGAATGAAACATGACATTTTAAAGTAGAAAGACTGAAGAAAAGATCATCAAAAAAGCTAGTCTTTTCTTGTAAAACTTCGAAAAATACTTTTTTACAGTAAAATTGGCAACCGATATCATCATAGCACCATGATACATGGAAAATTGAGTTTTGATATGAAATAATATTGTCTATGAGTCTAAAGTGGTTTGGAAAGACTATAAAGTGATAACATTCCACCACAGACTGGAAATTCACTCCTGCAGACTCCCTACCCCAGAACTCTAAAAGCAAGCTCAGGGAGAATAAAGAGGATCGATTTTGCTTGTTTGAGGGGCTGTGCTGGACAGAGAGAGACAGAGAGTAATAGGGAGAGATGACAAAAGACTAGGTCTGCAATCATTCCTGAATAAAAGAAGCCTCAGACCTTGGCCAACATTAACATCATACTTGACACGGGGCATGACTGCAAACATGGCTAGTCAGAAAAGGACAAAGGGATACGAGGGCCACCTGCTGCTCACTCCATCTTTACCACTGCAAGCACAATCTGTTCTTATTCGTATTCATCCCTTCAGTTTCTTTCTTTAGTCTGTCAGTGTTATTCCCGTCTCTCTGTTTTCCATTTGTTAATTTGTGTCTCTCTGTTCTCTTCCTCCGACCTTTGTCCTAATGCCTTTTTCCCTTCATCTATTAGAGATGATGCATCTTCACCTCTGACCCCTGGCTCTATTCACATATTCTGTCTCTCTAATTGACTCGTCCATCCCTTACCATTTAATATAACATATAGTTGCTTTAAGTACAGATTCAATATACTGTACATGATGATTATATTTCTATAATATAACTGATGGTTCTATACTGTATGTGAGTCAGAAATCTATGGAGAAATGCTGAAATGCTGAAATGTTTTGTGGTTTATGAAAAAAGACAGAATTGACACATAACCAACATTTAAAAAGCCAACACTTGAGAGTTTATAGTTCAAGACTCAGAATTACTCAGGCTGATATTAATATGGAGATATATCATCTCAAACATAAAAACAAAAACAAAAATATTAGAAATTGCAGAAATTTGGAAACACAATGAAGCTGAAGCCACAGGTGTGGTCATGCTTCATTTAAAATCTGAGGATGTTATGAAACATTTTCTAAGACCATGTCATGTGGGTTTTTAGAGAAGGCTGATAAGATGCTAATAAAGCATTTAATTGCTCTGTAAACACCCACTACTCTATTGTCTATGTCTGGTGTGGCGAACTTCCCCATTTACTATTGTTCTCACAAATCTTTCACACTTTTACTGGGTATGAGACCTAATCTTTATTATTATTATTTTTTTTATCATCATTTTTTTGTTTTTATTTAGCCATTATTAGCCTTTATTCTGGCATTACATGGCCTGCCCATCTACACCATTTTGATCCCACTATAAATTAATCCACCTAATATCTGAAGGAAAAAAAGCATATTCTTGAGACCTTGTGAATGTGAATTCTTTAACCAAATTAGATTTGAAATAGAATAGCTCCTGGCGAAACAGGTGCATTAGAGCTACATAACCTTTAAGATAAATATTAATATTACGCTTTTACTCAAAAAGTAAAACTCTTAAACCACCACTGAGAGTTTGTATTAACTTCCTATTGACATTTAATGTAGATTTATAATGTGGATTTGGTCATATAATGTTGTTGAAATATGTTATTTAAAGCCTTTTAAAAGCAGCTAATCGCTACACCTGCTTAGCATTTATAATGTAACCATCCTTTATTGATATGAAAATACCCTAAATCGCATAAAAACACACACACAAATCATATACTATCGTAATCGTGTGTTTATTAGCTTCTTGTTTCACGTGTAGTAATGTTTCTTTGGGTTTGTTTTTCATGGAGCTTGGAACGAGGAAGTGTACAGGACATCGTCATCCAGAAGGGCAGGAATTATGGGCATGTAATATGATTGACAGCTCTAGACCGAATGAGCACTTACTGAGGTCAAAACTCACGCAAACCAGGAACAAGATAGACAGACAGCGCTCTGTAAGATCTTTCAGTTCTTCAGGTTGCATAATTCAGTGGTAAATGAATATAAATTATATAATATATGACGAAATATTATGCAAACATGAGAATAAACCAATATTTCTCCAAATATGCACAATTTTGGACTAAACTGACGCTGTTATAATGCAAGCAAACTAGATTTTATCTAAAAGGCAGGACTTCCTGCAAAAAATGCTCTTCTTACTTAGTATTTTTGTCTTGTTTCTAGTTTAAATATCAAAAAAATTATTAAATCAAGTTGCATTTAGTAGATAAGTAAAATTACATAAGAGATTTTTTTCAAATGAAGTGAGTTTTGGCTTAAAACAAGCAAAATTATCTGCCAATGGGGAAAGAAAAATAATCTTGTTTCTAATTGAAATCGTTTCTTGTTTCTGTCCTAAACAGAAATAAGATTATTTTTCTTACCCCATTGGCAGATAATTTTGCTTGTTTTAAGCAAAAACTCACTTCATTTAGATTTTTTCCCCCAGAAAACAAGAGACAAATATCTGATGTCATTTTACTTATCTAGTAAATGCATCTTGATTTAAGAATTTTTAGATACTTGAACTGGAAACAAGACAAAAATACTAAACAAAAAGAGCATTTTTTGCAGTGTACTACCTACTGAAAATTACAATGTCTCCCATTCGTTTTCTAGGATCTTCTCCTGCTTATAGGCCCTGTTTACACCTGTTATTTAAACTTGTTGGCTGGAGACCCAAGATTGGTTTGAAGACGAAAACCGTACCAAACACAATGTTCTCTAAGCATTCCTGATTTCTACCACACACTCACCGCGTTCGGCGTGGTCTTGCAGCTATCAGAGCAGAAACAAAAGCCGATGCTCTCATGTGTTTTTCCGTTGTCTCCGGTCGCGTTCATATGTAAATTGCGCAAGCTTCTATTGTCCATTAGATCGAAAGATCTGAAAAAGCCCATACATTTACCCGCCCGTAGACCCTCCCCTCAAAGAAATCAGGACAGAAGTGGTCGAAAATGGACAAAAGAGACAAATTAAAACACCAGGTGTAAACGGGTATGTCTTCCTCATTTACTTATGATCTGATCGACCAAAACACATCCTAATAACAGGACCATACTGTCTCTGCCCTTACCTTTTACTTTGCTTACTCTTTATGGTATTGTTTGGCTCAGTTGTCTGCAGAGTAAAAAGACAGAGCAATTCACTGTCAGCTGATGTAATGAACAGCGACACTTTCTAATGTCAATCTCATTACCAGAATTTTTAGATTCAGGCGTCACGGGTGAAGAGCACAGAGCTTGAGCTTGACAGTTTAAGTGAGCGAAGCTATAGGACTCACATGCACCTGAGAGCAGACACAAATAGCAGCACAAAGATCCAGAGACAAAGAGCTCCATATTATGATTGAGAGCACAGTTCCTGCCCTATGTGTGCAGCAAGTAGATCTTCATTCCAGCACTTCTTTGACAGCTCATTCCTAAGGACAGACTGAATCGGTAAAGATGGTCACAGCTTTGGCCCCATTAATGGCCAGATCCCTGTGGTTCTCTCTTTTCCACAGGTTTGGTTCATTATCTTCAATCAGGGTGGTCAACAGCAGGCTCGCTCAATGCACTGCAGTTCAGAAAAAAAACTAATCTATATGGCACATAGAACTGGTAACATCACTGGTTGCCAGGCAATTTGTAAAACACTTCTGTAAATGATTCCCTGCAACATCATCACTCGAGCACACGCACTTCAGTCAGAGAGACCTCGGATTCGGTTCTAGGTTCAAAATGGGCAAGCATGCGATTTGAGTGTTCAACAAGCTCTGTGCAATTACCAGCTGTGACACGTCCAAATGGCCACTCTCACATGCTTTTCTTACGCCTCTACGGGGTTTTGACAGAGAATTGCCACAAGCCTACGATAGTTGTCATCTTTGATGCATCATGCCTTGCACCTTGGTTTCTGTCAGCCCTTTGCGAGCATTGTTAAGAGTTTTTTCTGTCTCTTGCTTTCTTCTTCGGTTCTTTGAGTTCAGAGTGCTGTAGGCAAAAGCACAAAGACCATCTGCTCTCCACAGGCTGTTAAGTTTGAGCCTGTTACTGGGCCCCATTTATTTCGCCCCTTTGTAAGCGCATTACCACAGCATGCGCTTCTTCTCGGGTTTCTTCCTTCTGCCTCATTTAGTTTAGCGTGCCAGCCGTGCGGATGATAAGGATGCGTTGCAGTTAACAAGGATCAGCATTTACTCTCCATCTCATCATGTTTTACTTTAAACATCCCTTTGTGCTTTTTCTTCAGTCCTTTTCATTAATGGCACATTTCCCTGGCTAATGCTTTGATGGACAGCTGAGGAAAATATATCAGGAAAATTGGCACAAAAAAAAGAAAATTGTCTTCTTCCTCACCCTCATGTCGTTGCAAACCTGTATGACTATTTCTTTTGTGCAACACAAATGCTTTTTGCCATATAATGAATGGTGACCAAGCTGTCAAGCTGTCAAAAAAAACCTCACTAGAATACAGCTTGTGCACTGTATTCCAAGCCGTTTTATGTGCGAAACAGATTGACATTTAAGCCATTATTCATTGATAAAGAAAAGCAAATCTCATTTGCATTTAAGAAAAAGCTCATCTAAGTATATTTTAAGTATATTCAAAACAAGATTTGACGTCAGTGGTATTGGTTTCATGTCTGGCAACCGATTGCAAGAAATATTGTGCATATTGAAAATCAGCCGAACAATATTTCTGGAACTTGACAGAAAAGCAGGGGGAAGATCCAGTTAAACATCTCAACATCAAGCTCCACAGAAGAAAGAAAATCATATGGGTTTGAAAACATGAGGGTGAGTATATACCATAGAGCAGGGGTTCTCAACCCTGGTCCTCGAGACCCACAGTCCTGCAGAGTTTAGCTCCAACCCTAAGGATTACTAGAAAGCTACAGGCAGGTGAGTTTGATCAAGGTTGGAGCTAAACTCTGTAGGACAGTGGGCCTCGAGGACCAGGGTTGAGAACCCCTGCTATAAAGGGGTAAAAAAAGATGGACAGTGGGTCTCCGCTTCCTTCCACTGAAGAAAAAATAAGCCAAAATATCCCAGTAACGTCCATTGCCGATTTAATCATTCTGAGCCAGAGTCTCTGCAGAAGTGATCCTGAGGTGGAGCCGTGGCATCAAGGTCCCGCCCATACTCCCGCTCCAGCAGACTCAACTTTTTTTTACAGCATTAAACAACTAACTAAAACCTAACTTATTGGGAAAATGAATAGGTCTGTGTGATAAGAATACCTAAAATGACCATCTTTGGAAAAAGATCATTTGAAATGAAATTGGATTTTTTAGTTTGGCTCGCGTCTGTCGTGGCAAAATTTCAAACTATCACCGCATTACTGAATAAGAGACAAAACCTGCCCAATTGTCTTTATAAAGATTTAATTTCTTGCAAGAAATGAGTCACAGTCATACAGCCATCTTCAATGTCTGCAGAGTGCACACTAACTAGACATAACAGCACTCAGCTTTTTATCAGTTTCTAAAACAAAGTCACTCCTCCTGTAAATTTCCACACATGACAAGAAAAGCAGCACTTGCTCAAATCTATACATGACCTTTTACCTAGTAAGCTGGTTCTGTATGAAAATATGCAAATCAATTCGATTACATGGACAGGGCGGGGGTTATGACCTATATTGCAGCCAGCCACCAGGGGAGATCGAAAAGTTTGGGCTTCACTTTTCAGGACTTGTGCAGCGCATTATTTTTTTGTACGTGGGGAAGTGAGGTGTTTTCTGTAAATGTGCAAGACTTCCGATCTATTAGCTGCTATAGGGAAATAACGAGAAGAGTATTACCGCAAAAAACAAAAACAGTTTGCACTAAAAACCAGTGTGTTTATAATTAAGACATTACATTCAAATAACATGGTAAGAAATACCAGTTTGCAATATCAAGCCAGCAGCATAACAAGCTGTTTTGTACAGCTAAAATTAATTGGAAGCAAATGACACCAGAAGGCAGACACATTAAAATTATAAATGGCCGAATGGTACACAATTACAAATGAATCTACTCATCAAGGATTGAATGTAGAGGACATCAGCCTAAGTGTCTTCATCCATTAAGTTTGTAGAGAGTCCGTGTATCCCTCAATGGGATCGAGGGTCAACAGAAGTGTAGCAGATGTGGACTTAGCTGGCTGGGCTGGTTATTAATTCTCTTTTGCTTTTCATTTCAACATATAACATATATTCTCAGGAGAGAGTGAAGTCATGGCTGTGTCTACCCTACTTTTCTCCCCCACAGATGGAATAAAGCAAATTGATCCATGTGATATGGCACTCAGAAAGCCTGTGGTATTGATTGAGGCCCCGTTTATGACACTCCATCAATCCAATATGACCTATCCTATAATCCCACCCCATCTTGATATTATCTTTGCTATAGCTGTGAGGAGACAGACATAGTGAACTATGCTGAGAATATGCGGATGTCAACCCTCTCATTCCAAACCAGAACTAAACTCATGATGTAGCAATAAATCACAGATTATTTTTATACGACATCTCAGAAATAGAGGCCTGATATAGAATCATCTTCTTTTATTTTATTTCACAGATCACATGCTCATGTAATGGGGAAAAATGGGCTTGGCTTACTTGCTGTAATGGAGAGCCTCAAGCATGAGACTCAACACAAACTCAAAGCCTGCATGAAACTATATAAGATTTTTCTGTTCTGTTCAAGACATTGTCACTATCATGATTATATGATAATGCAATTGTGTGGCAAATGTTGTCGGCTAATAACTGTTCCCTATCAGAAACATGGGGGTGTTCCTCAAGGGGGTGCTAAGAAACCGGATTCTCCATTGGGCCAGATTTTTGTTATCTAATAGACATTTGTACACCAAAAATGTTAGCTTGTTTAAATACTAATGGGCATCTGGCATTCATGCTTGATTGTTAAAAAAACATGTTATTTTTCACATATTTTACATGTGATTCCGAAATACAAAATTTGCTGTGATTGGTTAGCTAGCCCAGTGTGTTGCGATTGGCACCACTTAACACGTGTTTAGGAAATGTCAAGCCCTTTACCCTAACTGTGAGTTACATCTGCTCAGATGTAAATATTAAGGATGCCGTCAATTTTAAATCAATTCAAGCCTGATTCAGACTTAAGAATGTTAACAAACAAGAGGATCGTCCAGAACGGAGTGGGCTTTTTTTTTTTCAACTGAATTTTTTTATTACATATTTGATACAATGTTATCATACACCATTTAATCATGATATTTGTCGGAAAACTATGGTAATACAAATTATAATCCATCATAAAACCAGTTAATTTTCCTAAGGCACGGTGAACAGCATTACAAAAGCAAGAGCTTACAAATGCTACAGTAAACAGTATATCAAACTAATGTTTGCTAGAAGGCGAGTGGAGACAAACGGCTTTGCCCTTTGTTTACATCGTAGCAACAACATTCAACTTAGAATTGGAACTGTTAGAAAACACAACTACAAATAATAAGACATACTTACAATATGTGATCCACAAAACAACAGATTGTCCTGACAAAGTGGGGACTTCTCCATTTCCGGAGAAGCATTTGTGCGTTTATACTTTTCTGGATGTTTTTCTCCGTAAAATGTGCTGCACACAGATAAACGTTGGGTTTATAATGTTTAGGAACAGTGTTTAAAATTATACTTTTATTATATTTTTTATTATATTATAATTTTAACCACTCTAAGTACGTCACCCTTAGGAAGTTCAAACAAACCCAGCAAGCAATTCTGTGTTTAACCCTGACGTTTAGGCTAAAAACAGGCAAAATTTGGGCTTTCAGTGTAAATTTATTAGACGTCTAACCATAGCCCAAGAAAAGGTTAGTCATCAATTTCAAAGAAATGAAACCCAATGCCTTGTAACCACTGTTGACTTTGCTTACATAATGGAATATCATACATCTCACAAGTTATTTTTGCAATATCGGGTCTATAGTTAACCGAGATGGTGAAATGACGGCTATTGCTTGATGGGAAAGAGTTTTGGAACATGTGTGGAAAAAACAGTGTCTCTTTGACATAGCAGCAGCTCAAACAGGCTTTGTCCCCTTTTGTTGCGTATTCCGTGGGCGGAGATTATTTAAATGAGTAACATTGTGACTTCCTATAGTCCGGAAAAAACGCGTTGTAGTCCAAACGAGTCGTTCATTGTAGTTCTTTGAAAGTGGATTCTGTTAAATAAATGATCTCCCTTTTGGGAGACTTTGAGCTTTGTAACCTTGCAGATCTGTTTTATGCTCAAACAGCAACATTACACACTAACTAAAGTTGAAAAAGTGAAAAAGCATAATAGTACCCCTTTAAGAAATGTTCCAATACAAAATCAATTCCATGCTCGTATTTTAATGTTATTTCACCGATTACGATACATGAGTACACAGCCAGCTAGGTGCTTCTAGTCATGTGTAGCCTGACGTCTTCATACTCAGATTCTAGTCAGAATATGAGTCTGATACTGCTCCATTGGGCTGTGATTATGGGGGCGTGTTTCAACCGAACCAGGAAAGAAAAGCCTCTCCACTCAAATGACCTATCGGTAAGCCCCTCCCCTCGAACGCAGATGAGCCAATAGCAGTTGAGTATCAGTTGCGCTGGGACCGGAACTCGGACATCTTTAGGTGTCAGCGCCATAGAGATGCATTGGAAAATCGAAGCTCTCATCAGCTTGATGGTGTTTATGCTACAAAAATGCTAAAACGTCGTGCCTGAGGTACTGTAACACTGATTCCAGGTATCCTGAGAGGATTTTCTGTTTAAGTTACGATTAAAGTCTCTGCTAACATACAAACCTACTAACTAACTGTTCCCACGTCATGTAACACTGTAGGTCAAAAACACGAAGGTCTACATTACAGTGCCTCTCCATTTTAAACTGGTTACATGTAAATTAATTTCATTTTAGATATGTTTAAGGTCTACATTATCTGTCCTACTAAGGAGGGCTCCTATTTTGATGGGTATTATAGTCTCCGGGTAGTGAAAGGAAGAGCTCGCACGCAGTTTATCGGAGTTGTTTTGCAGATACAAAGTTTACCAGTTATTAACTGTACCCTCG
This sequence comes from Gobio gobio, assembly GCF_949357685.1. NCBI lineage: Eukaryota > Metazoa > Chordata > Actinopteri > Cypriniformes > Gobionidae > Gobio > Gobio gobio. The sequence continues at coordinate 12,863,864 of NC_137104.1, forward strand.
AAAAGGCATACGATCTATGTATATGTTTGTTTACTGTTAGTTGTATGAGTGTTTTTGTGTAATTTGCTGTGTATGTTAATGGTAATGCAACGGAGAGAGATAGTTTGTGAATGAGACGTTAATGCGCACTTCTTATGCTTTGTTTGTTCAGCTCTTACGATGATTTTTAGGAGTGAATAACGATGCAATAAACTTGATAAACCATCAGTTAAGTTTGGCCATCATTCGGATGGGATATACGCTACAATCTGTGTCCAAAATCATCTTGGGATAAGGTTTTCACACTGACAGCTGTACATTGTAAGATATAGCAACTCCGTTTGTTTGTCCGAGTTAGCAACAGTAACTAAGGGGGGCGGGGCTTACCGATAGGTCAATTGGATAGACCTACAACCAATCAGAGCAACGGAGTAAGTGACGTGTTGATGGACGCATAGTTGTCAGCAGAACTCAACTGCACGCACGCTGGAAGAAGTAGAAGAAGATGAGTGTAAACTATATTTGCCAGCGTTGTAAAAGAAATTTAAGGATACACAGAGTACTTACCAACATGATTATCATTTTTGAGAGAAATAGTCAAGGTGAATGCATTTATGAACAAGTTCTCCGTTTAGGATTAGAGCAAATTCAACTCAAGCGTTCTTTGGTGACTTGGTCACGTGGATGGTTACGTTACTGGTGATCATCTGTCCATCATCGTATAAAGCCCACCCTGACAATTTGATTGGTCCGAACAGCTCTGGTTCGAGCATAGTTGCTCAACAGATCAAGTCCAGACCGAACTTCCCGAGCTCAAATGTTAATAACATGTGCAACTGAACCCTTAAAGTTCTTTTCGATAAGAAGATTCGGTTAAGAGCTGAGCTTCAGGGCTGATCCTGATACATACACAGAGTACAACAATACTACTGCTGTCCCTGAACTGTTTAGTCAGTTTATCCTGCCTCCTGCAACAAACGAGACAAAGCCTTGACAAATTGATATAAATGATCACTTAGCCAAATCAATGCTGAGGGGGAGTGCTCTTGCTTAACCGCCTTGTTCTGGATCAAACTATTTCTTAGGGAAATGGTCGACAGTCTGTAAAACAAAGAGGAACAAGCTGCATAGTGAATGCTTCACCAATGTTCATTCTGTTCTCAGAGTTCAGCCTTATTTCAAATAAGAACTGTTATTAGGGTTTAATCACATATGAGTGATGGTGAATTGAAAAGCTGAGTGATTCCAGAGTCACAAATGCACATGGCAAAGTACTTTTAAATGAGCCTGGCTAATTCAATAAGACCTCACTGTACATTTAATAAAGCACGGAGTGTGCCAAGTGAACGTGACTGGAGAGAAATACCACCATGTGTCATGGAGCGTGCGCACACAATGTGCACACGCACATGCATATCCAAAATGACAATAGACCGAAAGTAGAAGAAATACAGTGCATGTGTAAACAGAGAATTGATGCCCTTGTTTCAACTCTTTCCTTTTGTCTCTTTCCATACGTTGCCAATGTATTTGTTAACAAACATACACCGATCAGGCATAACATTATGACCTAATATTGTGTTGGTCCCCCTTTTGCTGCAAAAACAGCCCTGATCCGTCAAGGCATTGACTCTACTAGACCCCAGAAGGTGTGCTGTGGTATCTGGCATCAAGATGTTGGTAGTAGATCCTTCAAGTCCTGTAAGTTGTGAGGTGGGGCCTCTATGGACATTTGTTCAGCACATCCCACAGATGCTCGATTGGATTGAGATCTGGGGAATTTTGGAGGCCAATTCAGCACCTACAGTATTGATTGGACCACATGGTCCAGCCTTCACTCCCCACGTGCATCAATGAGCCTTGGTCACCCATGACCCTGACGCTGGTTCACCACTGTTCCTTCCTTGGATCACTTTTGATAGATACTGACCATTGCAGACCGGGAACACCCCACAAGAGCTACAGTTTTGGAGATGCTCTGAGATGGTCTTCTAGCCTTCACAATTTATTTTGGCCCTTGTCAAACTCGCTCAAATCCTTACGCTTGCCATTTTTTTCCTGCTTCTAGCACATCATTGCTGCCTAATATATCCCACCCACTAACAGGTGCCGTGATGAAGAGATAATCAGTTTTCACTTCGGTGTTCATAGTTCTCTCAAAAATCCCTCATAGTTCCCTCAAAAATCATTTACTCACCCTCATGTCATTCCAAACCTATAACTTTTCTATTCTGCTGAACACAAAAGAAGATATTTCATACAGCACTGAATTGAACAATGCTGTACCCAGCTGACTTTCATTATATTGAAAGGAAACACCCTTAAACAGTTTTTAAAATAATATCTTTTGTGTTCCACAGAAGAAAGTCATACTGGTTTGAAATGACATGATGGTGAGTATACGGTGACAGCTTTATTTTTCTCTTTAAATTACCGTTAAAGTGATTTTCGAATCATTTCTACACTTCTGAATGATGGGACTGATCATACCTTGTTGTTAGGTCTAATCTAGCAGATATGAGGGTTTTCGGATTTAGATTTCAGCGGAAATTTGTTTTGATGGTTTGCAAAATGGGGAAATTATGTGTCCCTAAAGCACATTTGCAGTTAGTACATGAGGCGTAATGCTGTTTCCGCCTCATTTTGTAGGAAGTAAGAACACAGTCTGTTCCCATTTGGTACTCAGGTGTGTTTTTATAGCAAGGTTGTTTCCTAAATGCGTGCATCGGCTGTCTTCAGTTTTTGCATTTTAAAATAAAATCTAGAGCTATTATGATAATAAGACTGCGGCTTGATTAGTACAAAATTACTGCGAGGTTGGGTAGAAGTTTTATCATACTTCAGGCTTAACATATTTCACTGGACAAGCTCAGTGAAATATGCAGCTTGATTAATTTTTATTTGAAAGGTTTTGCAGTAAAGTAAAAAATGAATGATTTTGAAAATATGAACAGATCAATCACATGTGTTGAGTATTTCTCACTCCCTCTCACTTTCCACTATGTGCACTGCCGCAAATTACTTTGCCTGCATCTGTCACTGCCGATATAGACTGGAACTCATGCATGTAATGCTTTGAGAACCCAAAGGGGAATGAATAATTCTGTTTAGATTTCAGCTGTGGTTCTCAAAGGAACTATAAGCAAACGTGCACCCAAGTTTGAACCCAGGCACGTGTTAGTGACCATGTGAAGAAGAAAAAAAAGAACAACAACAGTGAAAGGAGTATCTTATGCTCACCATGGCTGCATTTATTTAATCAAATGTACAGTTAAAACAGTAATGGTATGAAATATTACTATTTTTACATGTTCCAAGAAATCATTCTAATATGCTGATTTGGTGCTCAAGAAGAATTTGATGAATAGAATGTTTTATATGCATTTATTTGTAACATTATAAATGTCTTTTGATGAATTTAATGCTTCCTTGCTAAACAAAAATATTATTATTATTATTTTAAACCCTTAAATGCATTAAGGTTTTGCCAATCATTATTACATATTCAGGTACTTAGAGACCCGGATATCTAAAAAGGATCGATTTCTACCTGTTGCGATAATATAAAACTCTCCTGATATTAGTAACAAATAAAGAATAATACAATAAAGCATATTTTATTACCTTTTGGAGCTTAGAAGGGTTCAGTTTAAGCAGATGTTTCATACCATCATCACTGTCCTTGTCAGAGCTCATTTCCCAGTACATTCAGCATCTGTCTCATATTCTCAAACATATTCTCAAAACTATTATTTTCAACATCTTCAAAATCAACATTTTGAATCAACATCAAGTGACAGTGACAGTAATATTTGATCGTGTTCAGTACTTGCTCTGCAGTAAATGACTGAGCCATTTAAAGGTTTGCTGATGATACTTACTATTCTTTTGTTTTCTGCCTGCGGTAACTATGAGTGAAACGTCACTTCAACATTGTGCACCAGACATTGCCAACTAGTGGAATAAAGGTGAATTGCAGTCATCAAAAGATTCAATTATTGTTGTGCAGAAAAAAATATACTTACACTATTACACATCTCGGGTTGTTAGCGACCCTATACATTTTTTACAAAGTATGAATGGGCATTCTTAATATTTTTTTTCTTATTATATTGTTTATAATGACTTGATTGAGGAATACTAAAAATCATGTCTAACTTGAATAAGGAGGGTGGTGGTGAATGACGTCCCGGGTCACTAAAGACCTGAGGTATGCGTTTTAAGAGTTAAAGGGGTCGTGAATTGAGAAATCAACTTTCCCTTGAGCTTTTGATGTATAAAAGGTCATGGTAATATAAGAATATCCTGTAAATTTCAGAGCTGAAAACTTCCTTGTTAGTCAAAGCTCTGCAGAAGACGATCAACGCCTACTTCTTCACTGACTGTTTAGCCCCGCCCACCGATTCACGCATGTAACATAGGCCTATAGGCCTAGTGTTAAACCATCGAGCTATAAAGCAATAAACATGCCGTTGAGGATTACAATTATTGTGCAGTGCCTGGGCTCAACAGTAATGCAACATGAAGGTAACTGTGTTCATTCTAATGCCTGATATGAAATGTAATGATTCATGTAGTCAGATGTTCTTTGTTTGTGTGTCAGTAAATCAGACCAGTGACTAAACATCAACTTGCGTTGTTTCTTTTAGTAGGATGAAAATATCTGTTATATTACGATGATTAAATTCTATAAAGAAAGCGATCAAAGAAAGCTCCCTTTGTAATAATCGCGAAATATATTGACATAGATCTAAATATAATGCCATAGATCTAAATGCAATGCAACACTTTTCACGATTAGTTAACCATGAGAGCTGTAATGGTAAAAACGCGCTAAAAGAGAGAGTAATACTATTTCAAATGTAAAGACGTAAGCCAATCACAACAGAGGGTGTTTACACTGAAGTCTAACAGCAGACACGCCCCTTAAAGCAGCACTAGGTAGGTTTTGCTCTCGGGGTCCCCCTACAGTTGGGAAACAGTATTGTCCTCTACTACTGTCGTAAACTCTTGTCATCTTACATCAGTGGATGCATCGCACGTGCATTTGTTGACATGACAACTATGATAGCCCTGAACACTGCAGGAGTTCACATGCAAGTGGTCTGCTTGCGTCGCGTGTGAAATGTCTTCATCCCAGGTACAGTGGCATATGTTTCAGCATGTCATATGAATATAATTTCATGGGTTTTATTTTTTTCAAACGCCAAATGATCGCGATGCTCACGTTTACAAGCCAGCGTCATTATAGTAGCCTAGTCTATTGGTTACCGTTTTACAGAATCTATATGATTCTTCAATTCAATGTTTGAGTGGTAGGTAATAACCATATATCGTCAATATTATAATATCAAGCTACCATAGATGAATCTGCAAATTTGAAAAATCGATTTGCATTATAGCTTGAGGCAAGACAAATAAACAAATATCACAGACATCTTAGGTATCCTAAAATATGATTTTGTACGTCTTATGTATTTACTTGCAAGAATGTAGCCCCTCCTCCTTCAGCTCACGCCAACGAGCAAACGCTGGCCCAATGTTGATCCTCGCAGTCGAATTTTGTAGTTATTTTTGTTCTCGGGTTACTACCCGAAACCCGAAGTTTAAAAGTACGATTAAAAACGATACAGACCCCGTCAGGCTATGGCAGACGTGTCATTCAACCTATTGTAAGTCGATGTATCATCACAAGAGTCTTGAAAATATATTATGAAGGTTGAAAAATTACCTAGTGCTGCTTTAAAACAGAGCATTCAGAGCAGAAGGCTAAAATCAGGGTATGAAAAATTTCTTTTATTTATAAATGATGATAATTTTTGAGGTAAAAAGCATTCTAACATTATAAGTGCACCCCAGGAAACATCATAAAACAATTAAAAAATATGCAGTTCATGACGCCTTTAAATGACCACAAACTTTTGAGCAAATGAAAGGTAAAGATAATGATATCAAAGTTAATGATAAAGTTGACGGATTATGACCTATATCAAATGAGGGACAAACTCATATAGGCTTTGCTTTACCTCAGCACTTCAGTTAGTATATCACTCACAGTTATTTGTAATGAGTACATGTCTGCAACACTATCCCAACTTGCTCCAGATGGCAGAAGAAGAAAAAAAGAGTTGAATTAATCAAACTCCTCTAATGTTTTCAATCCTTGATGTATCTCAGAGAGTCTAATCCTCATAACTGTGCAGTAAGCTCAGCTTCTCACAAGAGGAGTCTGAGAGAAAAAAAGAGAGAGAAACAGATGCTCTGTTCCAAAAACTAGTGAGGCAATATTTTAAGGCGTCATGGGCGCACTTCCAAAAAGAAGTCTGTTCCAAAAGCCAATCAGCTTAATTATGTGGTCAGAGAATAAACATATTTCATTCAGTACTGAAAAGTATCAATAAAAAAATAGTTAATAAAAACAGTGCATTTTAAAATATTATAGTGCATATCAAAATATTTCTTGTGATAAATAATTTACATAAAGATTCAATTAAATGATAAAGAATCGGCAAGCGATAAGTCATTGTGAGTGTGTGTGCGCATTTATAGATGCAGTGGGATGTGAAAATAACAGTGCACAACTAACCATGATTATGACATATTAGTGCTCATCTCTTTCACATATCCAATTACAGTGGACACAGATCCAGATAACCCTTACAACCACACACACACACACACACACACACACACACACACACACACACACACACACACACACACACACACACACACACACACACACACACACACACACACACACACACACACACACACACACACACACACACACACACACACACACACATAACCAACTGACAGAAATAAATATATACCGCAGCATAAACACAGGGGAGGCCAACAAAGGCATACTGTAAGTACAGAACAATTACACTGATATTAGAAACCGCAGATGGCCCTAAATTTGAAGCAAAAGCCAAAGGCTGATATTTCTATTTTTTTCTAATAGAAGTGTTCTGTCTGAATTACTGATTCAGCTCACTGCAGAGTGCACCAATGGAAAGACTGCAGGAGAGAATGAAATGAAGGGATGGATAGATAGATAGATAGATAGATAGATAGATAGATAGATAGATAGATAGATAGATAGATAGATAGATAGATAGATAGATAGATAGATAGATAGATAGATAGATAGATAGATAGATAGATAGATAGATAGATAGATAGATAGATAGATAGATAGATAGATAGATAGATAGATAGATAGATAGATAGATAGATAGATAGATAGATAGATAGATAGATAGATAGTAGATAGATCTGTAAGATGGATGGATGGATGGATGGATGGATGGATGGATGGATGGATTATGATTTTATAAGAATAAATAAAACATTTCCACAGAAGCAAGACATTTTGGATTTGGAATGACCAAAATGATGCCAGAATTGGTAATTTTTTGGTGAACTGCCCCTTTAACACCAGAAGAGAGGATGAAAAGGAATAGAGAAAGTGAACACTGAGTTAGCATGTACAAAAAGAGATGGCAGACCTACGTGACGCTGAACATAATGCAGAAGAAGAAATAAGAGCGGTCCCAGTGCTGTATGAAACAGCAGCTGAGGGGTAGCTGGAGCAGCATGGAAGATGAAGTGTGTTTATTCTGTGTGTGAGAGGGCTTGCTGATGTGCTCCACAGCCTCCTCATCTTTAGCTCCCCGGATCAGAACACTGAATCTGGATGAGCTTCCCCTCGGTCGTGCATGACCTCACAAACACCACAGGGACACGAATCAACATGGCCAAACACTTGCAGAGGTTCCAGACAAATTCACTGTATGTGAGCCCAACTGTCCACTGACCAGTGACCACCTTCTTGAATTCATATCCAAAAGTCTGCTCCACCTTACAATAAGAAATGTGATTTTAAAAACAACGATTAGGCTGTGTGTTGTTTTAGTGTAGTGTTTTGAATTAAATTTTTGTAATATTTATAATTTTTATTTATTTTTTAGTTTACATTTTAGTTACAGATTTAGTAACGCCAATTTTATTAGATTTGTATATGCATGTATAGTTTTTTATTTTAGTTTTAGTTTTTAATTTGAATACATTATAAGTTAAACTAAATTAACTCTAGAATGCATGAACCAAAAAACCTACACAAATGAATAAAGGGGGGTCAAAATGACCCGTATAGGAATTATTGGTTTTCTTCAAAAAATTTGGTGTCCTATTAATTAAATAATTATAATTGATTATACACAAATGTTTTAATACATCAAACATGTATTTGTCTACTTTCCTTGTACTGTATATATGCATTACACACGATAAGATGTAGTATATTTTAAGTCTGAACCTTCACTCCCATATGTGTGAAAAATGATCTTTTCAGACAGAGACAGAACATTCCCCTTAAGATTTGCACCTTTCTAAGCATAACTTTTGGGAAGAATTGTGTATGAATATTACAAAGCATGAATGCTTATGAATGGAGTCTGAATGTACTACATTTCCCAGGCATTCACGACTCCTCTAGTATGGTTTATAAATGTGTCTGAGGCAAATTCTTATATATATATAGTTCAAGTTTTATTTTCAGTTAACTCTAACAGCTCTGCTATGAACAAATACAAAATGGACATTTTAAGATTGAATAAACCTCCTAATGTGATGTGTTTCCTGTTCAAATGCAAGGCATTGGTAGAAAACAGCTCTATTTTCCCAGAGGAAAAATCTAAGAGGATACAAGAAAGGATGGAACAAATGCACCATTGCACATTACATATATTTGATTCCCTGACAACACAGTACAGCACATACTGCAGCTATCAAGCAAACATCTGTCTGAGTAACTACACCAAAAATACACATCTGCACAGTGCACACATAAAATTCTGACTGATTCAAGCACCCATAGCATAACGGAATTCAGCGATGTGCAGAATGTAAAATGTATTTTACTGAACAAAACACCTTCACAGAAATGAACAAATACACTGCAAACCCTAATGCCCAAAATACTTAATTGGTTTAAGTAGAGCCAACTCAAATGAAACAAATTAGCTCTAGTATTTAAAACTTTAGAACTTTATTTAGAACTTACATTTTCTTTTGAGTTCACAAAAATGACAAGTAATCTTAACTGTTTCATTGATTTGAGTTTTATGAATTTGTTTCTTTTAATTTAGACAAATTTAAATTTAGCGGGGTTGGTGGGAGGTTACTATCATTGTGACGAGTTGAGCATGAGCTAAGTTTGTATACTCCGCTAAGAGCTCTTAGGTCTGCTCATCACTTGCTTTTACAGTAGTTGTCCCACGGGCAAAGTTGAAGAGCAGGGGTGAACGAGCATTTGCAGTGGTGGCCCCGAAGCTCTGGAATAGTTTGCCCCTCTATACTAGACAGGCTCAAACACTTGCTGTTTTTAAATTTAGCCTAAACATTTATTTTTATAGTCTGGCATTTGACTCTATGGGCCCTATTTTAACGATCTGAAACGCAAGTGTCAAAGCGCGAAGCTCAAGTAACTTTGTGGGCGGGTCTCGGCGCTGTTGCTATTTTCTCGGCGGGATAAATGGCTCTTGCGCCTGGCGCAAATCTAAAATGGGTTGGTCTGAAGTAGCTTCATTATTCATAGGTGTGGTTTGGGCGTAACGTGAATAAACCAATCAGAGCGTCAACCAACATTCCCTTTAAAAGCAGGTGCGCAAGTTCCATTATGGATTGCTATTATTATGGCGTATTTACCAGGCGCACGCCAGGAGCGGTTCACAGCCGAGGAGACTCATGTTCTTGTAAGAGCAGTGAAAGACAGAGAAGTGAAGTTGTAATGTTGTACATTATGGTAAAGGTGATTTCACAGTCTTTTTTTTTTTCAGTCTTTCAGTTTTTTCAGTTTTTCAGTCGATTTTTTTCCCTGGTTCTTGACAGACAAACCAATTTGTCAGATGTCCTTATATACATATATGTCTTGCCACTATTGGGCAAACAGGTCTTATCCTTAATTATTACAATTAGCCTGAATCATTTGTGAGCTAGATTTATGCCTATTTTTTCACATCTTCGTGGCACACCACAATGATTTCCGTCATCTCATGTGTTAATATTTTTTTAGTGTAACAATTTATGATTTGCAAAAATAACTGTTGCATCTGTGTAGATTACATGAGCAAAGTGTATGCGCATCAACCCGCGGACATGAAAAACAGCCCGCGGAAACAGTGTTAAAGTAGGCCAATTTGGTAACACTGGTGGCTGCCGTCCTAGAGGGAGCAGAGGAGTCGCCGGCGTTCCCCGTGGGCCGTAGCCTGCTACCATCCGCCATTACGAGGACTCGCAGGGAGCGCGGGACTCGCTGCCGGCTGCCCTCAACAGGAGCCACCGCCGGCCGCCAGGGATCTGAGGAGGATCGAGCCATCCACCGAGCGTCCAGTGCCATTGCATTGGCACTGCCTCTCGGCCTGCGAGGGGCGATGGGGGTATGTGACGAACAGGACGAGCGAGAGCCGTGAGAGAGCGACGCAAGGCCGGTGAGTGATTGATGATGAGCGCCAGCTGCGCGTCAGCACACCGTTCTCTGATCTCTCACGGAGGAGCTCGGACGCATAAAAGGAGGAGCGGCGACAGTGAAGGACAAGAGACTTTATATTGTTTTGTTTACATGTTGTTATGTGTGTGCGCGCCAGTCGTCCGTGAGGGGCTGCCGCTTTTACTTTCAGTTTGTTTGTTTATTTGATTAAAGTTTCTTTGAATGTTCGCCTGTTCCCGTCTCCTTCTTCCCTGAACAAAGAACTGTATTCCAAAATGATAGTATTGTTCTGCATCTTTGAGCTGTATGTGTGAAGAAATCCCTCTGCTTTTTTCAGTCTGTAGACATAAATGAAGTATTTGGATCCATCAGGGGGCTTCATGAGATGTGGTTTACAGGCTTTATGGGCCCAGGGTTTTATACATAGATGGCAAAGTTCAATAAATTAAATGTGGATATTGTTAATCAAACATTAGGTTGTAATCTGCAAATTTGAGCCGACCGTTTGATGACTGCAATGTAACGTGATTTGACAAGTTTGGAACAGCCAATTATGTGGACATCTTTATGGTGAAGTGCCCTTTGCTCAGGTAGAAAGAACAGATCACAGATCACACCTCTGATGCACATCAAAAGGTCAAGTGAGGTTTTGCCTTTCGCTACAGTTTTCATAAATTGGTGCTTTTCAGAGCTCATTTGGTGTGACAATTCATACAATATAGAACTTTTCTTCATTCACGCATTAAAAGCAATGCTACAAGGATGCCAGTTGACTTCAACAACTATTCAGGCATGCAATGTATATATATTATATATATATATATATATATATATATATATATATATATATATATATATATATATATATATATATATATATATATATATATATATATATATATATATATATATATATAAATATATATATATACAGTATATCCTATAATATACAGAACTTAAAGCAATTCTATTGCGATTCTTAATTCACTCTCTTTTTTTGTAGCATGAGGCAGTTATTATAAAGATACCACAAAGAAAGAAAGTGCAGATAGAAGCTATAGTGAAATAATTGATGTTGTCCTCGGGGAAAGCAGGACACAATAAATGTATAATGTAGGGCAGAAAATGGTGATAAAGTCGAGCAGCTGAAAAACGTTTTTCTATATCTATATGCAATACATTTGGATCTGCATGTTGATTATAGAGCTGCATGATTCTGGATGAATTGAGAGTTATGATTGAACCCCCAAAAAATCATAACTATGTATAGGGTGAATTCAGGGTGATTGGGACACTTTTTGCCATTGAGATGACTTGGAAAAAGTGTCCAAATCGTCCTGAATTCACCCCTATATACACACCGATCAGGCATAACAATCTAATCTTGTCTTGATCTCCCTTTTGCTGCCAAAACAGCTCTGACCCGTCAAGGCATTGATTCTGTGGTATCTGGCACCAAGATGTTAGCAGCAGATTCTTTAAGCCCTATAAGTTGCCTTTAGCCTGCTATAAGGGAGAGTGTTGGGTGTAGCTCTGCGGGTGGTGTGATTTGCAGAAGTAATATCGCTCTACTGGATCTCAAAACACTGTCTCCTTTGAGATTGACATCCTTTTGGAACACTTCCATCGACATACACCCTAAACTGCAGCATCATTACATGCAGAGAAACAACAGAGCCACAATCATTGGTACACTTGATGGGTTCATTTGGTTTTGTGTTCATGTAAGATCGTTTGATGCCTCTCACTTTCTCCTCCCATCTCATACATTCAAACACTTTATGGACTACTTGAGATGCAGAAGCAGAAAGTGAACAGGTCAATGACAAATAAAAGTCGAATAAAACATGATAAAGAAAAGGGATTTAAAAAGAAAGAAGGCATGTGCCAAGTTCTAAGAAATGTACTCTTTATGTTCATGTTGGTTTCATATGGTTTGGGAAAACACTCGGTCATGAGGGTTTTATGTTCATTTGTCTATGGCTGCAGCACATGACTTTGATTTGGTGTGCAAAAAACAACAACAACAGCCTTCTGCTTTGCTGCTTGCCATCTCTTACCTTTAAGAATTTCCATTTTTAATTAGGCTTTTCTTCTTTATTATAATATGATTTGGATAACATTTTTTACTTTATGCTCCTATAAAAAATCTAAATTAATTTTAATACAGAAGTTTAAAACCTGCTCATCATAAATTGTGTGCATTCAAGTCACAATATGTTTAAATTGCATTTATGTATTTTGGAATTTATTGGAAAATAAATAAATAAATAAAGATTGTCATGACCTACAAACTATTGACCATGAAAACAGAAAACACTTTTCAGAACTATATTTGGCTGGCCTTCACTGTTTCATTAACATTTCATTTGAAAAAAAAAAAAAAAGCAGGTGAAGTTTTGGCTTGTATCCTTGCCACTTTTTTTCTGCCTGTGTGATATTTCTGTGCTTTTCTAAAAAACTATTTTTGTCAACTATTCCAGCCTGAAGCTCATTTCAACAACAATTCACCAAGCTAATATTGGCTTTGAATTAGATTAAGTTTTAAATACATGGCTTTGATGTCTTTGCCAGCAATAGAATATTAATTCTGAAGTCACACTCACTCAGTCGAGCACAACAGAAATTTCACACATCTCAGCCTAACATACACAACACTTCCATTAACTGGAGAAATGGACACTTTAATCTACTCTCGCTCTCTCTAAATGACTGCAGCGCCTCACAATAACAAAGAAACTGTAACTGCTAGCATAGCCGTCTGCTCTGCACCAAAACTTTCACAATCCCTTGTCATTTTCTTTTTCGTACATACAGCATCTAGCCAGGGGGGAAAACAAGCTTTTTACTGTTTGTTCACAAGTTTGTTACTTCAGAGTTTGAGTTTGTTACTGCACTATTGCCGTCAAATCAATTTCATCACACTCAGTAAGCCCAAGTGAGACGAAAGCCACCAATAACGGCACCTACACTTTGTCTGTAATAACTGAAAAGTTGGGTGATGCTGTTTAGTAAATCATTTAACACTCCCAAGACTGTCAGCCTGCCCTTGAAACTCCTTGTTGTCTGTCCACTTCGCCGTTTCTTGTCCCCAGAGTCTGGGAAGACATTAGGAGCATAATATTTTATACACACAAAAATATGCATGCGCACATACTCGCACTATTTTAAGCTGTCTGTTCTGTCATCTCTTGTCATTGTATCTTTGTGGAACACCATCTCAAAGCTGACATGCTCCCAGAGAGACCAGCCGAGAAAGAGACAAGGAGAGGAAAACAGTAGTGCCAGGTCAGAAACGGAAGAGAAGGGACAAATAAAAGACGGTAGGCACAGTCCCAAGTTAAAGTTGAAGATGTTAAAATACTTATATCAAAGCTTAAAGGGATAGTTCACCCAAAAATGAAAATTCTGTCATCATTAACTCACCTTCAAGTTGTTCCAAACCTGTATGAATGTCTTTCTTCTGATGAACACAAAGGAAGATATTTGTAAACAAGCAGATCTCGGCAGCCATTGACTACCATAGTATGTTTTTTCCCCACTATGGTAGTCAATGGCTGCCGAGATCTGCTTGGTTACAACATTCTTCATTTTTGGGTGAACTATCCTTTTAATATGTAGGCAACTGCAAGTAAGCAATTCATACGTAAACACTGTGGCACATTTAAAACATTGCTGTATATTTGAGTATCCCGACTAGCAACAATGCCTCAACCAATGGTGTGAGATTGGGGCGGGGCTATCTGTCTGTCTGAGCAATGGAAGATGGGGTTCATTAAAATTAGGTTCAGTTTGGATTTGTTGTTGCTAGAGACACACACTTTAAAGATCCAATAACATTAGATTAGTATTTTTTTATTAGTTTAAACACAATGTTGTAACTATAATTATAGTAAAAAACCTAAATAAATACAACCAGTTTACTGGAGAAAAACTAAACTTTTGATTTCGATAAATATCAAGACACTTGAAGCTATATTTTGCTATATAACATACTATTGCCAGTAAACCTTCTCAGTTCAAATACCATTGGCAGAAAGTTAATTTTGGATCCTGATTGCAGGACAAACCAGGAGAGATTTGACCCATCATACAAGACATCTATCTCCTGTCAAGCGTTTTATCATAGTAATCAAATTTTTGATTCGTAAGGAATCCATCGCTACAGTATAAACTGAAATAGATGGTGATCTAAATCAGAGAAGACAACATAGTCTCTTTACTGCAATTCAGGGATCACTGCTCAGTGTATGATCCACTAAAGTCTTCACACTTCATTCAGCCTATGGATGAAGGGTCTATTTGGTCCCTCATAAATCAAACGGATGACTCAATTGTGTATGGAACAAAATTCTAAGAAGTAGATTGAGACATGAATTCTAGATCAAGGTTTTATGGTCGAGAGAAATACCCAAAGGTTTCATATCATAAATATCACAGAATATTCTTGAACAAACCTTTCCCAGCACAGAGATACTTTTCACACGGAGAACACAGCAATTTCATCACATATGCTGTAATTTTGTTTAATACAATTTTACTGTTATGAATGTTCTCCTTTATTTATACTCTAAATAACTTCAAACCCCAATAAGGAATTATAGAAGCTGTAAACCTGTTTTATCACAAAATACAGAAATGTGAATATTATTGAACACACTAATGTTGTTTCAGACCCCAAACAAAACATGATGGTTAAAATTGCATGCAACTTGTGTGCTTTTATGGATACTTTTCCTTGTAAGTCTCCAACTAAGTCAAACATATGCCTCTGTCTTCTTTTATCTCTCTTGCCGTTCCTTAGAAGTCTGACATATGTTTTCACTGTACACCTGCAGCGTGCTGTCAGTATAGCTCCATTCTGCAGTGTTTTATTTAGCAATATAAAATATAAAAACAGATCCCCTCACATATGTCTGTTCCCTTCCTGCCTCTCACAGCACGCCAAACATTAGGACCAACCTTCAGCCCAGCAGCACATGAAGCCATCCGGACTTGGCTACGGTCATGTTCTTTTTTCTCTTCCCCATCCCTCCATTTATGGAGTACCACAGCTGGGTGGGAAAGCAAAGCTAGATAGATGAAAAGCAAGCAATAAAGTAAAAAAAGAGGGAGGAAAGCTGGCATCTGTTAGAGTCCAGGAACAGTGTGGGACTGATAAATCCAAAACCGCTTGACTCCTGCCAGACATACACCTTTCAATTACCCAGCATGCCTGCCTTTGAGATTAATGAGGACCCTGGGTGAATCCCAAATACTGGCAACAGGGCCCTACTCCAAAAAAGGAAAAAGGGAGAAAAATTAAATAGCAGAACTAGCTGCTCTAGCAGAAAGTGCTAACTAAGGAACAGATGATGACATGCATTAAAAAATAAAGTATGTCACTCTGTAATAAAAAAAGGTCTGAGGGTGCGTTCAAACTTGTAATGTTTGGTTAGATTAAAACGAACCCTGGTGCGATTGCTCGGTTAGTGCGGTTCATTTGAACATATGTGAACGCTTCCAAACGAACTCTGGTGTGGTTCGATTGATATATGAACGCAACACGGACCAAAGACATGTAAACGAACCAAAAACAGGACGTGATATCACAAGATGCGACGCTACAAGTCAGCTGATTTGACGACGCGGAAAGATCGGTGTATCCTCGTTTCTGCATACAACGGAGGAAATCCTGGTGCTGTTTTAAATGTTTTGAACATTTTATGAGCTCTTCGTGAGTTCTCAGCTGGTAAAAATAAAACCATGTGTACACGCATAAAATGATCGCGGGCCATCGAAATGCTTTGCCTTCAAGGGTTAGTTCACCCAAAAATGAAAATTATCCCACATTTTACTCACCCTCAAGCCATCCTAGGTGTACAGTATATGACTTTCTTCTTTCAGCCAAACACAATTGGAGTTATATTAAAAAATATCCTTGCTCTTCCAAGCTTGAGTGAGGGGGGGTAATAAAGATCTTCTGAAGCAAAGCAATGTGTTTTTGAAAGAAAAATATCCATATTTCTAACTTTATAAACTATAATCACTGGCTTCCATTAACAGCCTTACGGAAGTCGAGTTCCGGCCAAAGAGTGAACTTAAGAATTTTTCAAGAACTGCACTTCTTATGAACTTCTTACACAGTTGCTGTGTTCATGTCATGTCATAATTACTATAAATAAAGCTCTGTATGCTTTCGAACCGCTCTCACGGTACTTTGATGTCATACAACGATCGGTCTGCAGTGTCTCTTTAAGTCGAACACACCTTAAATCTGCAGCGGCCACATGGTTGTAGCAAATTGTAGCTCTCAGAATAATACGAGTTTACACGTTGTAATTAAGTTCTACAAGCAGGCTTATAACAGTTCAGAATCGTTATGTGAACGCATAGTCTCTACTACACCAGACATAACTGCACCACTTGAGGCTGTCTACACTGGATGTGACAAGCGAATGCTCCAAATTAATTTGTTTTTCGTATCTTAAGTAGCGCGAAAATATACATGATGTCAAAAATACAATGGAGAGCTGTTAATACAAAGCTGAGAAAATTACATTTTTGTCAAAGACAACATCCAGAGCGATGATTAAACATGGATGGAGTAGATTGATTCCATCAACACCCCTAATACTTGCACAGTCCTATAGCTCGTCCTGGGACGACATTTCATTCAGTAATTCAGTAACATTAGAAAGTTTGGATTCATATGCTGTTTAATGTTGATGATCACGTTATTTTACATATGCATCTGCTTACAAATGAGATCACTTGTTTCTGCGTCTTCTTCACCTATGTTTTGATCAGGATGTGTAATAGCACCCCCTACCGTATAACAGTGAAAACACGGAAACCCGGAAAATTCTGAGTTTGGCTGGGAAGCGTTTTCTCACAAATGATGGAAAAATCTGTGTTTGGCAGGGAAAAATTTAAGAATATTTCCGTGAATCTGGCACCAGATCAGGTAGAAACAAAAAAGACGGAATAAAGGGATAATTCACCCAGAAATTAAGTTAAAGACAGAGAGCAAGAACCCGAAAATGGGAAGCAAATGACTGAATGAACAGATAGCGTTAAGAGGAGGGGAGAAGGAATATACAGTAAAATACACACAAGTGAAGGAGATGAGCATGAAGATACAATTATGCATCAGATAGATACAGCGCATGACAGAGCTGGAGGGTCGGAAGGGAGCTGGCGGTAGCATCAGTGCACTAGCCAACATGGGTGTCATGAGTCCCATTATATCTTTATGAAAGTCCAGCGAGTCATGCTGCTAGCTAATCCTGCTAGAAGTAGCGCTTGGATGTTTAACCTCACAGTACGAGATGTGCTTTGTCTCTCTGCCTGTGGGTAATCATATGAACTCCTGCTCTACCATATCAAACACTGGCGCATATACAAACACAGTGCATTCACCATCCCAGCATCCAACAAAGTCCTAACCTCTAGCTAATCTTACCATTTAAACATCATCTAATCATATCTGCTTACCTCCAGGTGGCACATGCCAAATATAAATTGATTTATCCTTGTGTTGCTCATTGCTAATGGTTCTTGAGAGACCCACTTGCTGTTCCATAATACTATCTTACTAAAGGTTCTGTAATAAAGCCTGGTGCTGTAATCCAATCATGATAGTCCATAATACACTGGTGACTACAGTATGCGTCAGTCGTCTATAGTACCACTCTAATATGGCTCCTAATCGGTTCACAAACAAAGTGCCTTTGTCTGGAGAATGAAAAGTTATTGCCTGTTGCTATCATTAGTGAGTAGCAATGTTTTATTCAAACTGGTTTCTGACCTCATCATTTGTTCAGCCGAGATGTTACTCTGCTCTAGAGACAAGCCCACTTGCTAGGTGCTACACAATATGTAATTTTGACAAAGACAACTATCAATGAATAGTTGACTAATACACCTTAAATGGGTGGTTGATTATGATTTCACTATTTTAACTTTAGTTACTGTGTAAAATTGCTGTTTGAGCATAAACAACATCTGCAAATTTACAACGCTCAAATGTCAAAGCAAAATTAGATATGTTATTTTAAAGAAATCACTTTTTAAGGACAACAACAAACGGCTGGTAGGGACTACAATGAGCTTCTTCACGGGTTAGTGACATCACAAACCCTAAAATGTGCATAAACCCTGCCCCCGGGAACAACCAACAAAGGCCATGTTGAGAAGAGGAAGAGTTGTAGTAGTAGAGCACATTTGGGAGTCTGCTCTAGCTGTCATATCCATCTTTTCACATTTATTGCAACACAGTACACAAATAACACAAATGCAATTGCATGTCATAAAAGCAAGATGACAACATAAGGTATAGCCATAATTAAACTGAACTATACCTGTTCTATCTTCATGCAGTATATATAATCTGGCTCTGAGTCTGAAGGCATTTTACAACAGTTCCCACATGAGCGGTTTATAGATTATCATGACAGAACATGCTAGTCAATGACTTGAAGATAGTTAACTCCACATCAGCTACATAAACTCATCAACTAACCATTCAGAAATGTCCTGTTGCATTCTACATTCTTCTTGAATCTCTCCATCATTGTCCGACTCCGTTTTAAACATAAAAGGCTGAACAGTTTCGGACCTTTTCAGTGCATGTCTGCGTGAGGTAATTGACCTATCGGTAAGCCCCGCCCCCCTTAGTTACTGTTGCTAACTCGGACAAACAAACGGAGTTGTTATATCTAACAATGACAGCTGTCAGTGTGCAAACCTTATCCCAAGATGTTTTTGGACACAGAATGTAGCGTATACCCCGTCCGAATGATGGCCAAACTTTACTGATGGTTTATCAAGTTTATTATGTCCTTTTCCACTCCAAAAAATCATCGTAAGAGCTGCAAACAAAGCATAAGAAGTGCGCATTAGCGTCTCATTCACAAACTATCTCTCCGTTGCATTACCATTAACATACACAGCAAATTAAACAAACACACTCATACAACTAACAGTAAACAAACATATACACTGAGCTTATGACTTTTTGCGAGGGTGCAGTTAATAACTGGTAAACTTAGTATCTGCAAAACAACTCCGATAAACTGCGTGCGAGCTCTTCCTTTCACTACCCGTAGACTATAATACCCATCAAAATAGGAGTCCTCCTTAGTAGGACAGATAATGTAGACCTTAAACATATCTAAAATTAAATTAATTTACATATAACCAGTTTAATATGGAGAGGCACTGAAATGTAGACCTTCGTGTTTTTGACCTACAGTGTTACATGACGTGGGAACAGTTAGTTATTTCGGTTTGTATGTTAGCAGGGACTTTAATCGTAACTTAACGAGAGTATGACAAACAGAAAATCCTCTCAGGAGACCTGGAATCAGTGCTACAGTACCTCAGGCACGACATTTTAGCATTTTTGTAGCATAAACACCATCAAATCGATGAGAGCTTCGGATTTTCCAATGTTTCTCTATGGCGCTGACCAGTGTTGGGAATAACGGCGTTATAGATAAACGGCGTTACTAACGGAATTACTTTTTTCAGTAACGAGTAATCAAACGAATTACTGTTTCTTCCGTTACAACGCCGTTAGCGTTATTGAGGGAAAAAAAATGTGGCGTTACTATAATTGAGCTCATTGAAGCGGTTTTCATCCGAACAGGCTCTCTGTCAGTCGGACCTGCAACGCGTGTGTGTGTGTGTGTGTGTGTGTGTGTGTGTGCGCGCGCGCCAGCCATGCGTGTTGGGGGTTGGGTTGGGTGGTACACATAACTGATGATGATTGGTGGGTGGGAGACAAGGTTGAGGTTGATAGTTTGAGTTCACACACACACCTATGACGCACACGCATATGCACAGTCAGCGATGGCAGTCCAACGACTTCAAAGGTAGCTTTCGCAAACTGGAAGTATAAACGCTACTTTTCCCTCGTTGAGGTGAAAGTTAAGAATGTTTATGTAAACGTGCAACTTATGCCCAGGAAGAAAGAGTCTCCACGTCGCTGGCCAGTAATTCTAATCTAATGAAGCCTCACATCATCACATGCCGCCACAACAAGAGTGGCTAAAAACCCAGGTGATAACGTGAGCTCCACTACCAAAGGAGTAGTATAGTACTGATACTATTTACACAATATTTACACTATAGTAAGTCTACTGATAATATTTACACAATATTTACACTATAGTAGGTCTTCTGATAATATTTACAATAATATATTGAATTTGATAGGTGTCTCTCACATTGTCCCACAGCAACATTACAATAGTGTACATTAATGTACAATGTTTTATAATAATAATTTATTCTATTTAGTGTCCAATTCATTCATTTAACATATTTAATATTGGGGGCATCCAAGTTATTTGACATATTTGAACATTTGAAGAAAAAAAAAAAGTAACACATTAGTTACTTTCCCTGGTAATTAGTTACTTTTATAATGATGTAACTCAGTTACTAACTCAGTTACTATTTGTAAGAAGTAACTAGTAACTATAACTAATTACTTTTTTAAAGTAACGTGCCCAACACTGGCGCTGACACCTAAAGATGTCCGAGTTCCGGTCCCAGCGCAACTGATACTCAACTGCTATTGGCTCATCTGCGTTCGAGGGGAGGGGCTTATCGATAGGTCAATTGGAGCTGCAACCACAAGCTATGAAGCTCCGCCCTCTTCTGGAGCAGAAACTCATTTGCATTTAAAGGGACACACACAAAAACAGCACGTTTTTGCTCACCCTCAAAAAGAGACAATTTTAACATGCTATAAAAATGATCTGTTGGGTATTTGAGCTAAAACTTCACAAACACACTCTGGGGACATCAGATACTTATTTTATATATAATTATAGCAGATAACAAAGGTGTATTAAAATGTACATAACATTTATATTTAATAAATTAATTTATTTAAAATTAACCAATGCATTCTGACAAAGGTATTGCATTCTATACTACTTCATCTTAATAAATAAAAATCACTAAAATCTATTTATTTGAATGCTACAAGTGAATTTAAAGCTGCTGTCCGTAACTTTTTTGTGCTCAAGATTTACAAAAACAATATAATGAGAATTTACAACATTAATTCATTTTCCAAACTGTGTTTTTGTCTTACCCTGAATCATTATGGTACACTTATGATAAGTGTTTATTTTGGGACTATTTCAGACCAGACTGGTAGGAACCGCTGCGGAGGAGCACAGTCCCTACGTGACTCGCCATAGACATAAACAGAGAAGTAGCTCCGGCTGCAATGTTCTTCCGCAAGACGCATGCAGTTCTGTTTATTAACCGCTAGAGTGCAAAAAGTTACGGACTGCAGCTTTAAGAATTACAACATTTAATGAACAGTATTAAAATTGATATAAATTATGAGATTTGCACAAGATTACATTTAACAGTGTTATTAAATTAAGCTTTCCTTAAGAGAGTTTTACCATGCAAACGTTTAACATCTTAAGCGCAGTACACCACATGCAGGATAATTAAAACACATCTTTAATATAAAATCCAAATGCAAGAAAAAAAATATAGATAAACTATAGTTAACCTCACTAAACAACTAGTCGGCCAACATTGTGCTTTGAGCTAACCTCACTGCTCATGTACCTGTTTTGCAGTGTACTGCACAATACAGTAAAGGCCTGCAGCAACATAAAGCAGAAACATTATTCATCGTAGCCTTGGGCTGAAGGCATGTCACTTCCTGCCAAGTTATGGTGGGGTTGTAGGATGCAGTGTCTAGGGAAAGCACTCTTCCATTTACAGCCTTCCACCAGGACTCTGCTTGATGTGAAAGCAACTTTCAATGGCACTGACTGATGACAGAATTGCTTGCACAATGTGTTCAGAAGACAGAGCTCTTAATGTTAACAGCTTAAATCTGCACCAAGCTTGCAATCCTTCCCTCCAATGGCACTGAAGCAATGCAAATTCAGTCTATGTTTATTTCTCAACTGAGTGAACCGTTTTAAATATACAGCTTTGAAAAAAATTAAGAGACCACTTAACATTGAGAATGAATGTTAAGTGGTCTCTTAATTTTTTTCAGAGCTATATATGCTTGTGATATCTCCTACACTAGTCAAATTACATTTTGTTCTTGTCTTTCGTCTTTCTTTATATGGTTTTTCATTCTTTGCTTTGCTTTCACTCCAGGGTTATTTTTCATTCTGCTTTCAAAAGATTAATGTTTTAATGATTATTGTTAACTAAAACTATTAAAAACATTGTTACAACTGAAATTAAATTAAATATAGAAGAAAATATATTTTTCATCTGAAATATTGGATGAAAAACTAAAATAAAAAGAAATATTCAACCTAAATAGTAATATTTAATATTTAATTTGAACAAAAACTAATAAAAATTACTAAATCAAAATTGCAAAGGAATTAAACAAACAATATACATATAAAAATGTAAATAATAAATGAAAATAATTAAATGAAAGCCAATTCAAAATATTGAAATATCAATAAAATTAATAACTATATCAGTGTAAATAATACTTAAATAACACTGGGACAGCTAATGTTTTTAAATTCTTTCCCCACCAGCATTTTTTTTTTTTTTTTTTTTTAAGTTGTCAGCCAATGCCAACATTTTAGATAATTTTCTCAAAACTCTCTTACAATATATCAAAAGAAAGAACAGAGCAACAATTATTCTATCTTTATCAACATTTGAATGTGGGTAAGTTTCATAAAAAAAAAATTTATCAAAAAAGAACAAAGCAACATTTTGAACAAATAAGCTAATAAAATCTAGTTTTTGTCAAAGACTACATCTGGATCGGATTCAGAGCGATTCAAAACATAGACGAGTAAATCACTTCCATCAACACCCTCAAAGCTTGCACAGTCCTATAGCTCTACATGGGCTCGACTTGCCATTTGTTAGGGCAATTTTGTTTAATGTTTGATAATCGCTTACATGTGCATCAGCAATGCTTCTATCGCATGTTTCTGAGATACTTCACAATATGCTTCCCACAATATAACAGTGAAAACATGGATTGCGGGGAAGTGTTGTGTCAAATGAATGGAAATTCTGTCAATGGAGGGAAAAAAGTTAACATGAACATTTTTTCATTTTTTTACAAAGGCTGTAAATTGAAGACTAAGCTGGTTGTAGTTGGATGGCCAGCAGGACTTAAAGACCCAACAAAGACCAGCAAGCCAGCATACAGTACATATAGTCTTTATCTCTCTCTAATTGAGTATTTTAAAAAAGTAAACTGTGATAATGACTGCCACATTTTAATTATATGCATGAACATTTACTTTAATATTGGCAGCACTTACTTGCTCATCAAATTGAGCGTGACACTGCTGCAAGCCTATTGAGATTGTTATTATTCGTGTCGGGACTGAACTCAAAGCACTTAACGCATCTTGCAATTCTCAGGGTTTGGCTTCTACTTTTATAGATCTTCGAATAACATACAGAAACAACCCCGTATGAAAAGCAGTTGCACAGTTGAAATGAATACCGGCACACTGGCTTTCTGTCAGGACTGTTTTGTGAGAAATACTTAGAGGATGGGAGTAATGGAGACATGCCAGCTGTCAGTCACTCTAAGTCTGTTTGCATAGTGGAAAGCTGGACTCAAAAGCTGCCAGAGAAGTTGGAAGAGGGGGATGTGGGAGTATTTCATCCCTCAATAAAAGCAATGACACATTTCTGCCTGATAGACCAAATCAAAGCTGACTAGGATTTGCTAGATGCCTTGCGTAAACCAGACTATGCTGGTTTGCTGGTCTCTGGTTTATAAGCTGGTCTCGTCCAGCTGGTTTTAGCTGGTTTAGCTGGACGTCTGAAAAGTGCAAATCCCTGAACAAACCAACAAAGACCATACAGTGCATAGGCCTACAGTGAAAGTAAGAAATATCTTATCTATTCTTATCACTACACCATCATTCAAAAAGATGGGATTTTTTGGTGAAATGAATTGATATGGATACATCAAATTGAACAAAAGTTTAATTAAAGTCATTTATAATGTTACAAAGATTTATATCTCAGTTTCTAGTAGTACTTTTGAACTTTCTATTCATCAAAGTATCTTGAAAAAAATATATCACGTTTTCCACAAACACGTTAAGCAGCACAACTGTTTCCAACATTGATAATAAATAATAAATAAACAAATAATAGTAATAATAATAAACAGCAAAACAGTATATTAGAATGATTTCTGAAGGATCATGTGACACTGAATGACTGCAGTAAAATCAGCTTTGCATTCACAAGAATAAATTACATTTTAAAATATATAGTAATAGAAAACAGTTATTTTCATATGTAATACTATTTTACAATATTACTGTTTTTACTGTATTTTTTGATTAATTAAATGCAGCTTTGGTGAGCATAAGAGTCTTAAAAAAAAAATCTAACCGACCCAAACTTTTGAACAGTAGAGCAGATGTGTCAACTCATCGAGACAGTTGAAAGGATTATTTCAGGATATGGTAACTGACATAAAAAAAAAACCAACAGACTTTCCTTAGAACTAGAATCTAGTAATGAGAAACTTGAACGGCACGGTTAAGCTCAAAGCTGATGTAAAACTGCTGGCCTAATTGCAACTGTTTTTCTTTTCCTCGACATTTAAATGATGTCCGTTTTGCTGAGGAGCTACAGAATTATCCAGTTGTTTCAGAGATGTTTGGCAAGATGCCTCAATGTGGATAGGAGCTAATGAAAGCATGGTGTCGGTGGGATGCTGGGAGAGACAGGCCCCCTGGGGGACACACGCTAGCAAAACTCTGCGGTAATAAGGCCGGACTGAAGGAGGCCTGCTCTCCCCCTCCTCCTTCAGCTAAACTCACTGATGCTTCCACTTTAATTGGACAATGGGGGTGCAAACGCTAGTAATGCCACACACAATCAAAACAAGCATATGAACACGCACCAACACAAAAAATCTGCACACATAGTCATGCAGAAAAACACAAGTATCTCAAGGACAGGACAAAATGTCATACTTCAAGCTAAAGTAAGCAAGATCTTATTGATGCAGCTATAGGGTAATTACTACTGTATGGAAGCTTGTTTCTGCCACAGAATAAAACATTTTAAAAGATAATTGCGACTTTTTATCTCATAATTTAGTTTATGTAGAGATATAAAGTCATTATTGTGTGATATAAAGTCATAATTGTGTGATATAAAGTCATAATTGAGAGATATAAAGTTAGAATTGCGAGATATAAAGTCAGAATTGCGTGATATAAAGTCAGAATTGAGAGATATAAAGTCAGAAATTGCGAAATATAATAATAGAATTGTGTGATATAAAGTCAGAATAGCGAGATATAAAGTCAGAATTGTGAGATATAAAGTCAGAATTGCGAGATATAAAGTTAGAATTGCGAGATATAAAGTTAGAATAGCGTGATATAAAGTCAGAATTGAGAGATATAAAGTCAGAAATTGAGAGATATAAAGTCAGAATTGAGAGATATAAAGTTAGAATTGAGAGATATAAAGTCAGAATTGCGTGATATAAAGTCAGAATTGAGAGATATAAAGTCAGAAATTGCGAAATATAATAATAGAATTGTGTGATATAAAGTCAGAATAGCGAGATATAAAGGCAGAATTGCGAGATATAAAGTCAGAATTGTGAGATATAAAGTCAGAATTGCGAGATATAAAGTTAGAATTGCGTGATATAAAGTCAGAAATGTGAGATATAAAGTCAGAATTGCGTGATATAAAGTCAGAATTGCGTGATATAAAGTCAGAATTGTGAGATATAAAGTCAGAATTGCGAGATATAAAGTCAGAATCGAAAGATATAAAGTCAGAGTTGCGTGATATAAAGTTAGAATTGTGAGATATAAAGATATAAAATCAGAAATATAAGATATAGTCAGAATTGTGAATTGCGAGATATAAAGTCAGAATTGCGAGATATAAAGTCAGAATTGCAAGGTATAAAGTCAGAATTGTGAGTTATAAAGTCAGAATTGAGAGATATAAAGTTAGAATTGCGAGATATAAAGTCAGAATTACCTTTTTTATTTCTTTATTCTGTGGAGGAAACAAGCTTCGATACTACTGGTCCGATAAAAGAGAGAATTAAACGTTAATTAGTTAATTGTATCGCACATCAATTCTCCACATACGGTGTCTCCTGGTTTTATAATAGAGCTTGTCCATGAGTGATCCTGTCATATCCACCTTTTAAATTGCTTATACTCTCAACTGTGGCTGTGTCAGGGATAGCATGCCGAAGCAATGCATGCACTAAACTACACTCTACATAATCATGGGATTAAGTACCTCAGCTGGTCTAGGGCGGCAAGACTCCTGGCCGGAGCTGTGACAGAAGTGAGCTGGGGCACTAGAGAGAGACTGCCTGTTTATCTTTGTGTTTGTGATGCATTGTCCCCTCCTCTTCTGTCTCTTCACACACTGCGTGCGTAAGACCCGGGACCAATGATATGTGGATTAAAGAGGGAAGGAGCTTCACAGGCGCTCACCCTGATAACCTAAGCCGAAGCATAACGTAACCAATGCAGCAAAATCAGCAGTCAGCATGATTCTGTTCATCTGAAGTCCCACCTCGTTCCATCCTCACACCAGAAACAGCATTATCAGCAGGCTCATTATGATGGGATATGGTGTGTGTATGAATCTCCGGTTATGGATGTGTGTTTCTTCCTACAGTAGGTTATTCTTCATTACCTCTCATTCCAGTGGATCTTTACCTCTCCCACTTGCAACTGTGTCACGTATGTGCAACTTTATGGGCCCTATTTTAACGATCTAAGCGCATGGCGCAGGTGCACTCAAGTCTGAATCCACTTTTGCTAGCTTAATGACAGAAAAAATGGTCGGCATGGTCCAAAATAGTTGTACTTAGTCTCTTAATGAGTTATGAATCATGGGTGTGACGTGCAATAAAACAATCAGAGTCTCATCTCCCATTCCCTTTAAAAGCCAGCTGCGCTTGCCCCATGGCGGATTCGCTATTTACATGGCGGAATATAGACACCATAGACCTGACGAGTCAGTTTTAATACATGTGTGTATTGCCACGATTAGTCATAATTAAATATAAGTAAATAATTAGCCAATTTCATTCATCATTACTGCAAATAGTTAATTGTGATACATGCAATGACTATCCATTATGACAGGTAGGCATTTTTACATTTTTATGTACACAATAAAAATATTTTACATTGTAATCCTTTTATTTTTAATATTTGGTATGTTTGTGTGCTGCTGTGCGTCCCTGTGTGAGTGTAACAAACAGAGTGTACGCGTTTTGTGCACCCAGCTATAGGCAAATATTATTAACGCGCCCTTTAAATAATAAAAAAAAAAGCTGCGCTATTGACTTTAGACCAGGTTTTTGTTAGTCAATGGAGCAGTCGTTTTCAGTTGCCTCAAAATAGCAACGCGCCAACAATGCGCCTGAACACACCTCGTTTTCAGACCAGCACGCCCATGGGCGAACAGATGGACGGGAGTGCATTTGCTATTTAAACAATGTGACGCTGGACGTGAAAATGATAACTGTGTCGGGCTGAAACAAAAAAACACTTGCGTCGCACCTGGCGTCGCACTGCGCTGGGTGTATGAGAGGGCCCTATATCACACAATTCCGACAGTGGAACAGGCTTCAATACAAAGTAAACAAGAAATTGGGCACAATTACAAGGTCATGCATTAAAGCATAGCTGGTATTAACACAAGAGAATCACTGTATCTGTTGAATCTGACAAAAAAGTACAATGCCATTATGAAATGTGCACAGGGCCTGAAATTAACACCCGACCATACGCCAAATGCGGGTGAATTTTGCAATTGCGGGTAACACTGTCTGTCTACCTGCCACATTGGCAGGTAGCCATTGAGAATTGAGTGATTCATTGGGCAGTTTGAGAGGATGCGACAACGTTCATGTGATCGGAAAGCAGATGAGGCCCTTCTCTGACTACGTTTGGATGTGCGAGTATTAAATTGTTGGTGAGATGGGACGAGATAATCCAACGCTGACATGGGCTACAGTAAATGACAGTTGCACAGATGTGTGTGCGTCGTGTGCGTGTGCGTGTGCATGTTGGGAGTTGGGAAGCGGTGAGAAAATGTCCAGTACGCGGTAACTTTACCAGTAATAATAATATTAATTTAGTTCTGTTTAACCGTTCCTGAACGTGACTAAATCAGCACATACGAGCTGTGGTAGGTCTGTGGACTCAGATTAGCAGCAGTCAGTATGACTCTCTGTGACAAAATATTTAAAAAAATGTATATTGCAAGAGTTATTATTACTTATATTGATTTCGTTAATAACTTGACAGCACTTAAATGTGTATTCTTACAAGTTAAAGAACAATGTTTGTGGGACAAGTGGATTTTTGAAGGGGCAAGTGAAAGAGAATTTTACTAGACAGATTAAAACATCAATGTAGTAAAGTTTGTTCGTGTGTAGGGTGACCACCATCAAACAAACCAAATGTGGGACAATTACTAAGTTTGCGTGGGACAATGTGGGACATGTTACCGACACTAAAACATAACCTGAAACTGTTACACAATGTCTATCTAACTTAATAAAAACATATGTATTCTGCCTTTCAGATGATAAAAATACTTTGTTCTTTAGTCCCTTCCAGAAAACACCATTACATCAATGTAACATTGTACATGTCATTTAAATTCAACATCACTGAGCCCAAAGGCAGCAGGCATCAGATCTGACCAAGTCCAATAATGAACAAATAAAATATAAAGCAACATGAAATTAGTTCATTGACAGTCTTATATATTATATTATATTATATTATATATTAAGAATATAACCAATTTACCGAATTATCCATTCGTTTTCTACATGGAACAAATCCGCTCCACATTTTGATTGACAGCCGTCAGAACCTACTAGTGACTGTGTTTACTCCTTTCTTTTCAACCATTGGATAGGATTTTAAAAACGGCTGTTGTTGTATTTGTGAAAGGCGGGATGTACTTCTGACGAAGCGCTGTTAAATATGTCTAGGTGAAAAACGATGCCGCAAAAAGAATAAATGAAATGCTTTCTTAAAAAGGCAAAAGAACGCATGCATGTCTTCTTATGATAATTAAAAACCAACAGACTGATGAAAATGCGGGACATTTTCTCAATATGCGACGTGCGGGACAAGGGGTGAAAATGCTGTGCGGTACAACGCAAAGCGGGACGGGTGGTCACCCTATTCGTGTGGGAAGAAGGAGGCGGGAACCGGCGAACAATACAACATACTTTAATCAAAAAGAATACAAACAAAGGGAAAGTAAAAGCGGCAGCCCCTCACGGACGACTGCCACACACACATAACAAAACATAAATAAAACACAAATTAAAATCCAGGCCTGGTCCTCTCTCGTCCTTCATTTGAGTCGCTCGTCCTTTTATGTCTCCGTGCTCCCTCATGAGAGGACTCGAGACCGGTGTGCCTCGTAGGTGACGTTCATTCTCAATCACGCACACCGATCTCGCTCGCTCCTCCCATGTCTCTCGCTCGTCCACCTCGCCACAATCAATAACAAAAAACTAGGGAATCAACAAAATGCAAGAATGATTCTGCATTAATTTGGCGTAAGTGGCGGTGGATAATAATATACAACCTAATGTATAATAAACTGACGGTAACAATGTTGCGCTGTTGACTCTCACACACCCTCGCGAGGAGAAATCAATGTTACTGAATGATTCAGAGTTTTGAATGAATCGTTTGAATCAAAGATTCAATGACCTAACTGCCTCATTCTTGAATGAATCAGACGTTTGAACGAATCGACTCAATGACTCACTCATTAAAACGGTAACCTGCTGCCGCCTACAGCCATACAGTGTCTTATGATTCTAATTTAATTTATAGATCAAATTTAAGAATATAAACTGAAAGCTGAAGCATAGGCTATATTTAATAAGATTGTGGAAAAAATTCCCTTTATAAAAGGTAAAAATATTAAAGATATGCAGATTTAAATATATCAAAGCTGATTGAACACTGTTGAGAATATTTCTTCAGAATAAATTATATTTACAAAAAAAAATCCGGACAAGCATGTGAACAGGCTTAATGTCAAGGAGAAAAAAAAAGTGGCTGGTAAAAAGTCACTGTGGCAGGTGGTCAAAAAAGTTAATTTCAGGCCCTGAATGTGCACCTATATGCCAAATTGTTTTTAACAAAAAAGATACTGTATATGCATAAATGACATTAAGCAAAGCAGAACATGCATAAATGAGCAGCACTAATTCCTGACATTTTCCCCTTTCATGCACATATGGAATAAGGAAAACAGGCTTTGTCTTCACAGATTTACATTTGCGCTCTTCTTTTGACGACTTATGAAGCCATGACCACATATTTGGCAAGTCAATATAGTCAACAGCTGATTCTCACATGTTTGTTTGGTGCATTGTGGGGATTTCTAGAGAACAAATGTTTCACTGGAATGATTTTGACAATGAAACAGCTCTAGAAATGGCTGACTTTCTTGCCAGTGCACATGGATTCAAACATACCCTATGGGAATTTTGGACAAACGTTGCCACCGATTTGTGTACGTTACCCAATTGAGCTCCTATGGCCCTGTGTAACATAATAAGAACATAATGAGAGATTACATAATCATTAATCCCCTATTAAACATATATTAAACAATAAAACCACTGCAGCCTTAAACAACATCTTTTCATGCATATTAGAGCATTTCAAGCAGTAACTGGTGGTAATTAAAGTGTAAAATCTATACAATGCCCGGCTCTCTATTGAATAAACCATACGCACACTAATAAGGTCTCTCTCATAATAGCTTTTCAATGAAGTGTATCTTCACACACACACAAAAAAACGAATCTGCAGTTACCGCACATGCCCACTAACATAAAGCGCTTAGTGAAAGTCCAATGAGTTCATTTTCCCATCACTGAATGCATAAGCAATAACTACCAGAAAATAAATGCATACAAAACACAGAAGATTTCCTTTCTCTTTAAAGTATAACAAACAGAAGATAGCACAATGTCAGAATACATTAAGGTTTCATTAAATGTAGTGAAAGGATCCATTACCGATGCTTGTGTCTTTGTGCATTTTGAAAAGGTTGGCAGGGTTTATACAACATTTAAATTCACAAAGAATTACCCATAAATCCCACCAAAACAAAGCTGTCAAGCATAATATTTCTAAAACCCAAACACACTGTCTCTCTCTATTCCATATGCTTACTGGCTTCAAAAACCCAAATTAATTGCACTGTATACTTCAGCTATTTCACCTACGCTTCTCATTAATGCTCCTTTGTTAATTAAATCTATTCCTCTATTCAATAAATACATCAACATGGCTGAATGCGACCAACTGCATCACATTTCAATCAATCATACTCTTGTAGTTTTTTTTTTTTATCTTGGTCCCATTTGGTCCTGACTAAAAAAGAAAATGATACATTTAGTCCTGGTTCGCATAGCGCTCACAGTCATTTTTAAAGGGGTAATGAACTGGATTTTTTTTTAATAATGTTTCCTGAGGTGCACTTTTAATATTTAATGTTAACATGATTTTTACATCAAAAATTGTCATAATTTAGAAAAAAAAATGCTATTTCCCATTCTGATTTTAGCCCTCTGATTTAAACGCTCTGTTTGAAGGGGCGTGTCTGCAGTGAGACTTCAGTGTAAACGCCCACTGCTGTGACTGGCTGCTGTGAGACTTCAGTGTAAACGCCCACTGCTGAGATTGGCTGCAGTGAGACTTCAGTGTAAACGCCCACTGCTGAGATTGGCTGCAGTGAGACTTCAGTGTAAACGCCCGCTGCTGTGACTGGCTGCTGTGAGACTTCAGTGTAAACACCCAGTGCTGTGACTGGCTGCTGTGAGACTTCAGTGTAAACACCCACTGCTGTGACTGGCTGCTGTGAGACTTCAGTGTAAACGCCCACTGCTGTGACTGGCTGCTGTGAGACTTCAGTGTAAACGCCCAATGCTGTGACTGGCTGCTGTGAGACTTCAGTGTAAACGCCCACTGCTGTGACTGGCTGCTGTGAGACTTCAGTGTAAACGCCCACTGCTGTGACTGGCTGCTGTGAGACTTCAGTGTAAATGCCCACTGCTGTGATTGGCTGCTGTGAGACTTCAGTGTAAACGCCCAATGCTGTGACTGGCTGCTGTGAGACTTCAGTGTAAACGCCCACTGCTGTGATTGGCTGCTGTGAGACTTCAGTGTAAACGCCCAATGCTGTGACTGGCTGCTGTGAGACTTCAGTGTAAACGCCCACTGCTGTGACTGGCTGCTGTGAGACTTCAGTGTAAACGCCCACTGCTGTGATTGGCTGCTGTGAGACTTCAGTGTAAACGGCCACTGTTGTGACTGGCTGCTGTGAGACTTCAGTGTAAACGCCCACTGCTGTGACTGGCTGCTGTGAGACTTCAGTGTAAACGCCCGCTGCTGTGACTGGCTGCTGTGAGACTTCAGTGTAAACGCCCACTGTTGTGACTGGCTGCTGTGAGACTTCAGTGTAAACGCCCACTGCTGTGACTGGCTGCTGTGAGACTTCAGTGTAAACGCCCACTGCTGTGATTGGCTGCTGTGAGACTTAAGTGTAAACGCCCACTGCTGTGACTGGCTGCTGTGAGACTTCAGTGTAAACGCCCGCTGTTGTGACTGGCTGCTGTGAGACTTCAGTGTAAACGCCCACTGCTGTGACTGGCTGCTGTGAGACTTCAGTGTAAACGCCCACTGCTGTGACTGGCTGCTGTGAGACTTCAGTGTAAACGCCCACTGCTGTGACTGGCTGCTGTGAGACTTCAGTGTAAACGCCCACTGCTGTGACTGGCTGCTGTGAGACTTCAGTGTAAACGCCCACTGCTGTGATTGGCTGCTGTGAGACTTCAGTGTAAACGCCCAATGCTGTGACTGGCTGCTGTGAGACTTCAGTGTAAACGCCCACTGCTGTGATTGGCTGCTGTGAGACTTCAGTGTAAACACCCAGTGCTGTGACTGGCTGCTGTGAGACTTCAGTGTAAACGGCCACTGTTGTGACTGGCTGCTGTGAGACTTCAATGTAAGCGCCCACTGCTGTGACTGGCTGCTGTGAGACTTAAGTGTAAACGCCCACTGCTGTGACTGGCTGCTGTGAGACTTCAGTGTAAACGCCCACTGCTGTGATTGGCTGCTGTGAGACTTCAGTGTAAACGCCCACTGCTGTGACTGGCTGCTGTGAGACTTCAATGTAAGCGCCCACTGCTGTGACTGGCTGCTGTGAGACTTCAGTGTAAACGCCCACTGCTGTGATTGGCTGCTGTGAGACTTCAGTGTAAACGCCCACTGCTGTGACTGGCTGCTGTGAGACTTCAATGTAAGCGCCCACTGCTGTGACTGGCTGCTGTGAGACTTCAATGTAAGTACCCACTGCTATGATTGGCTAACATCTTTGCATATGAAATAAGTATTACATGTGGATACATACTGGACAGATTCAGTAATTATAAAGAGAGCGTTCTTTAAAGTAAAAATACTAGGATTATTCATTATGATTTTAACTGTCATTATCGGTGTACAAATGAAATATATTAATTACAGTTTGCTGGGTCCTTGCTGGTTCCAGAACAGTTGGCACAGCCTGAACTTTGAGCAAAAGCTTTTGGGCAAAGCCAGTATCGAATTGTGACTTGTTCTCAAAACAGGCACTGGTAAAAATTTAACACAAGTCAGCACCGACGTGACTAGGACATTTGTTAAAAATGAACAGAACCCATTTTTCTCTGACATTGGGATCCTCCGGCAGCTTATGCAAAAAAATATGTTTTTCCACAGCCAGGAACAACACAACATCTTATCGTAAACAACTACTTTAGATCCACTCGCTGCCCATTGGCTGAACACCAGTGGGCAGGGACAACGATGCAATGATGTTAAAGTAGGCATTGTTGTCAAGCTCCAGAGGCCGGTGTATGCAAATGATTGGTCCCCTGTGATGCAACCCATTCTCACTCCCAAGGCGACAAAATTTGAAGCATGGTCAAGTGCCTTTTGCGTCACGATGAAGACGCTAAAAGTACCCCTAGGCGTCACTATTGACGCGCAGAGTGCTCCATAGATTTCAGCTGTTTGCCCAATGCGTCAGATGAAGACGCGTTTAATTCTTTGCATTTGTAAAAGCAGACATGATTTTATGAATATTTATAGGGTACTTTTATATTTTGGAGCAACTAACCCCACTCCTACCCTAAACCTACACAAACAAAGTACAGTCACAGGTATTTATTGCAAAAACTGACCCAAACAGTATGAAATTATGAACTCATGTTGCATTCCAAGTCTTTTAAAGTCATACGATATCTTCATGTAAAGAACCGAGCTGATCTTAATGTTTTAATCGCTGAAATTATGATCCCGTCGCTCCGTGAACACACACACACACTCATTCATATCTCATTCAAATGATACACGCGACTCCGCATGCTACTTGTAGACAAAGAAGCTGGCGAACAGCGGTCTTTCGAATCGGCTTTGGCTGCGACTCAAGACTTGGAGTTAAGCTTTTCTTTGAGAAAAGAACAAAGAACGGCACTGAAGTCATTCTTAAGAAAAGAAGATGTGTTCTGAGTTTTGCCGACCGGATACTAAGTTTAATAGTTTAATCTATCAACTAACGTTAGCTCTGCTTCACCTTCTTCTTTGCTCTGGTTGGTTGTGGCGCTCATGGCGCTATCCAATTGCGTGCAGAGGGAATTTGAAAGACAACCATTTATCCCGCCCCTCGGATTGAGCCCTGCTAATTGGTGAGTTTCCAGACCCAACATCTTGATGTGGGTCTGGCTTGTCAGGCTAACGTTTCTTAGGGCGGCAATTTTTGAAATTTGAATGTGTTCATGATCTTCGGTAGACGGAGACGCTGATTGCTTTTGGAGATTTTCTTCACACAAATCAATTGTTTGGCCTCGGAACACTTGGAATATTTGTACTTTTTGAATAAATTGTGCCTGCAGTCGTATCTGCCTGTTATTTCCTGTATTTTATATCATATAATACACAAATGGGTAGGTTTAGGAATGGGATAGAGTTGTTCAAACTTGTCTAAATAGCGTAAATAAATGTAAATAAAATTATGGTGGCTGATTAAATTGAGAACCACACTCCAACATGTCATAATGGCAAAATCATAACCCAATATATAATTTCATCATGACGATAACATTCCCATGACCAACACGTCAGTGTATGACGCCAAAGGTTTCTCCTTAAAATCAATAAAGCACCCAGCGTGTCGAAAAATGACTCCCAGGGGTGCCTTTAGCGTCTTAATTGTGAGGCGGAAGGCGCTTGACCATGCTTCAAATTTTGACGCCTTGGGTTGTGTGATGTCACATGCCATCTCGGATCCAAAAGAAGCTTTTTTACAGCTTGATTATATAAATCCTTTTTTATTGATGAAGAGGACATTTTAAGTTATGGAACTTGCTGGATGTATTAATGATACAAAGACCTCTCATATGCCAAAAGATCAAGTAAAATTTGATTTCTCATGTCATGACCCCTTTAACACTCAACATAAAGGGTTTTATGTTGTATATTTTGTGATGTAACTTGTCGAACATCCAAAACAATGATGTGCGCTGGGATAAATGTGCTCACTGTATGTTCCCACATATTATGGTATATGATGGCAACTCATGAAGAGCATATAAAATGTAATGTGCAATGAGTCAAAACAGCAGCAGGAATGCCTCTGAAGATCTGCTGCTGTGCCAAACTGTAATGGGTAACATTGCGCCTATGACTAGAAAAAACAGGTATACTTGAGCATTCTAGTGTTGCATCTTGTGACACCATGTCCTGTTTTTAGTTTCGTTTACATGTTTTTTGTCAGTGTTGCATTCATATTTCAGTCAAACCTCACCAGAGTTCGTTTGAAACCGGACCGAGATTCCTGGAAAGATGTCTTGGTCCGCTTTCAAACTTACTCTGGTGTGGTTCGACAAAAATATGAATGCAACTGTGTAAGATAAAAAATAAAACCTGGTGCGCACAAAAACAAGTGGACCAAGATTCCTGAAAAGATGATCTTGGTCTACTTTTCTGGTGCGCACCAGGTTTCAGATTGCAGCGTTCACACTTATTTAAATGAACCGCACTAACAGAGCAATCGCACCAGAGTTCGTTTTAATTGAATCAAACCTGTCAAATGTGAACCCACATTGGCAGAGGGTGGTGACAAAAAGGGAACACACAAGTTGTGGCTCCAGTACACGGGAAACCTAAAGTACAAAATAGATGCTGAAATATAATGGTCTTACTGTTGCTACAGCCTGACTCTTTAGTCTATACAAAGACCCCAGCAGTAAAAACGGCAAACAACCTTTAATGATTTGCTCAATACCAAACAAAAGCATTTTGAAAAAATTCATGTCCTTCAATAATAGCTACTGTAACTGATCATTTCCACAGTGGCTCCACTGAAAGGGGAATTTTACATACAGAATAGTGCATCTGTGCTTCTACATTTTTTTGTAGGTTAATATACATTACATTCATTAAAAAAGAAGAAGAAGAATTGGACCGCTGACAGTGCATGCACTTCAAAATTCTGATAAATAGCTTGTTTATAGTACATCTCAGATCTGCATATATACCGAGCTGTAATATTCTTGTTCCTGGTGAATATAAAATGTACAAAAACCTCTAGTTTATATGAATTTCCATTTATCACTTACTTTCCGCAGACAGCAATAATGCAGGATTAATGGCACCAGGCAACTATAACAACCCTTATTTACATGGAAGGGGGCATGTTTGTACCCTGGTCCTACCAGACCCTCGTACATTTAATTTATACAGAGAATATGGCCACTCTCCATTGACAAGCGTTAACTTCCTTGAAGGAGGGTACTCTGTTGTTTTAAACTATTGGATCTGCCAAGAGCCACTCTGGATCTGCCAAAACCAATCGCTAACGTTTGGTCATGACATATGTCATGCGGGACATTCGCCTTTATTTCTCACATGGAAGTCCATAAAAATAAATGTGCAGCCACCTCAGTGATAAAACCTTGTGCATTCGGATTATGATTTATTCACGGTGGAGGGGAGAGTTTTGTGATTGGGAATGCGCTGCTCACGTGGTCCGTAACATGATTGTATGCTGTAAATAAAATATATGCTTGGTATGATAAGAACAAATGCTGCCGTAAATAATGGCCCAATTCAAATGTTTACGTGCTTTTCTTCCTTTTATTTTTTGAGCGGTGATGAAATATATTGCTCTTGGAAATACTTGCCAGCATTTAAAAAATACAACAAGTCTAGAAATGCATCCAAATGACAGCGCAAACTTATGGTGCTCTGCAGGGGTCAAAAAGGATATAAACAGTGAATTTTGAAGTGATATATTCTTGAAAACTCAGAGATGTGGATTCGGACAGCAATTCAATTACCACACGACCTTGGTGTTTGTCAAAGCCAGTAGGTAATTCGGCCAGGGATTTTTACGCGGGTGGTGGGAGACGGACGGCAATAAAATCACTGACTAGCCCCTGTAAATGATGACAATACCTTCCGACCGCACGCGAAACAATTACCAGGGCTTCAACCAACTCCTTCACCACTAACGGAGCGAGCTGGAAAATCAAACTTTTCCCGGGACACAACATCATGGCCACCCAAAAAACTCAGCAAAGATTGTTCTTGCTACAGCTTTAACTTCTGGATATTCGGCAGCGGTGCCACAACGGAATGAATGGCTTCGCTCGCATCTGTTCTCCGCCGCCATTACTGAACTACAACTCAAACTAGAGCACGACATCAACGTCATCGTTCTCAGTCACTCCCTCTGTTCGCTGATTGGACTGGTAAAAAATGTGTTCGAAGAAAACCTATGACTATACCGCAGTCTCAGACGGAGTACTGAAGGAAAATTAAAATTGAGCGGAAGGACGTAGGAGGATGGAGCCAGGCTAGCATGTTTGTGCTAAAAAGAATGACAATATTAATTTAATTTAAATAAAAAACGTTGATACATTTAGTACGTGGTTAAAATGGATTGCATGTATTTAATTAATAAGAAGTATTTTTTTTTGTGCTGAAACACCAATTCATAAAATAACTGTCCACCCCTCAACACGCTACAGAAATCCACATCAGTGAGGAAAATTTTAAATGGTTACAGACATACACAGAGAAAAACTGATGCTAATGTATATAAGCACTTTCCATAAAAAGGTAGGGGAAAAGCTGAATAACTTTGCACAAATAATAACTAAACCCAATTCATAACAAAACTGCCTAAATTGAGTTCATTTCAACCACCCGTCAATATATTTATGTTTATCTTTAAGTATTGCAAAACGTTAACCATGTGTGGCTCCATGCTTCTTTTAAAGGGGTCATGAACTGGGAAAATCAAATTTTCCTTGAGCTTTTGACATATAAGATGTCATCATATAAGAATATCCTGTAAGTGTCAGAACTGAAAACGGCTGAAAACAGCTTTTGTAACCAAGCCCAGCGAATGATGTAATGTGTCTATAACAGAAAGCTGAAAGATCTCCTCTGCAGAAGAAAATCAACGCCTACTTCATCATTGCAACTTTGGCTCCGCCCACTGGCTTGTTAGTGAGATGACGGGGAGAGAAGATCGATACAGAATGGACTACAAATAACATTACCTTCCAAAGGATCCTAATGCTAGGAATGTGATTATTTTATTTATTTTCAACAATGTGAATGTCTCAGTTGAGCATTATTTATTTGTGCGGTACATTTCACTGTGGATTCTCTGGTAAATCAGTCGCAATTTCGGCGCAGGCTTTGCAAACAGACTTGTACGATATGGATTTGACAGTAATGCCACGACATGCAAGTAACCGTGTTAATTCTAATACCTGATCTGTGACCGGTGATTTCTGATATGTAATGATTAATTTACAGTCAAATGTGTCTGTAAATCAAACCAGTTACTAAATGGTCAACTTCACATCATTTCTCTTAGTAGGGTGAAAATAATCTGTTATTTAAACTGTGATTAAATGATATATAGTCACTCAAACAGCGCAAGTTTATCAGTGACTGAGTTCTGGACTCTCGCCAAAACTCCCGTAATAATCAACGAATCTCTTATTTACATTGTGTTTGCACTATTAGTTATGACGAAAGCATTCGTGAGTGTGCAGAAATCGAGTTGCAATGACGAGATCACTGCATTCATGAACTCAACATGTCTGTGATCAACTACAATGCTCATCACTCTTCACTTTCCACTCTGTAA
This sequence comes from Gobio gobio, assembly GCF_949357685.1. NCBI lineage: Eukaryota > Metazoa > Chordata > Actinopteri > Cypriniformes > Gobionidae > Gobio > Gobio gobio. Next base: position 12,903,591 of record NC_137104.1, read on the forward strand.
GAAAAATGCCTTCATTAGAATGATTTCTGAAAGATCATGTGACACTGAAGACTTGAGTAATGATGCTGAAAATTCAGCTTTGCTATTAAAGACAGAAAATTACATTTCATAATATTTTTGATTTTACTTTTGAATGGTAGTGTATACCATTTGCCATTTGATTTCGCTGAAAAGTGTAAGCACCGAGATACAGCTACATCGGCCAATTGAGTGAGTTTGGAATGGAACGATCTGTTTGGTGATGTAGAACGGTTCACCTAAAAGGCACCATTTCTTTATGTCAAACATATCCCTTCAGTCCTTAGCCAAAAGGCAGAAGAGACATGATGATTTCCATAATAATGAAACTTGACAGTTTCTGTCCTGAATGACAGAAAACCATTTGATTGACAGTTCAATATCCTGTCTCATTCATCTGGAAATGGATTCTAGTGCAGAAGGCTGAGGGGTTAACACGGGTCTCAGTGCTGGAGAATGGCATAAGCATATGGACATATCAATACCTCTGAGTTCCTGACTGGCGACTGATGTGTTGTTTCAGCTGATGTTTTGCAATATGTGTATCGCTGGAAACAATGCAATTAGCGGTAATGGCATTATTACCCACCGACTGATGCCACTCCATTTGCATTACATTCCTGGAGGCAAAGGGAATAACTCAAATAATATTTAAAACTGCGTATGATTCAAGATATTTCCTAAAAGATACTGTATTATAATATAAGCTAACTAGATTAATTCGGCAGGAAGGACATTTAGTTGCTAAAGAACTGGACTCGCAATGTGTTAAGCCCTTGTCCACATCAGAAAGGGAAAACCCTATACATCTAAAACCAGCTAAAGCTGACATAGCTGGTTGAGCAGGCTGGTTTTAGAGGGGTTTTGACCACTTATTTAGATGGTCAGGCTGGGAGACAAGCTTAAACCAGCAACATTTAGCTTAAAACAGCTAAGACCATCCAACCAGTCAAGGCTGGTTTATGTTGTGTTTGTTTGTTTGTTTTTCAGCAGGGATATAGGATGGTTTAAGGGATAGTTTACCCAAAAAATCCTCAGAGCATACCATCTATTACATAAACGCCACAGACCAATGGTAAGTTCCTGAAACTTTTCAGGAACTCCCGAAACTGCAAACAAACTTCCGTTTGGCCTACTGTTGTTTAAAATGCCGTCACACTAGTTTGTTCTTTGATTTCTCTTGAAGTATACTGGGTCTTTTCTCACCCTCAAGTCGTTCCAAAACTGTACGACCGACTGATTTCTACTGAACACAAAAGAAGATATTTTGTCCACACAATGAACGTCAATGGGGTCCAAAACAACTCATTGGACCGCATTTACTTTTAGAAAAATATCTTCTTTTGTGTTCTACATAGGGAAGAAAGTCAGGTTCTGAATGACATGAGGATGAGTGAATCATTTGTTGGATGATCTATCCTTTTAAGGGAGGCAGAATAAACCCTAAACTAAGAAAAATGTATTGGATTTAAGGCACCATGAGGTAACTGGACACAGTCAGAATGAACGAATGATTGAAGACTAATCGAGCAGAAGACCTGACCCTTCAGAGGTCTGAAGCCTTGTCCACTTCAGCACAAATTCAGTGTTATAACCAATCAGGGAAAAGTAGAATAGCAGCTAGGCATTAAACCTTCAGCCTTGTTCAGTGACAGCACTTCACAAAGTGCATCCGAGTGTAACGGTATGCGATGATGTGACCACACGCGAAGACACGTAACTCAACTCTACAGAAAACAGCATCCTGTGATGAAGATAACCATTTCATTCAGATGAAAAGTAAAAGTGGCTCTCGGATAGCTAATGTTCTCTTTCCACCCAATTGTTCCTCTGCAGTCTTAACACTGCTGTTCTTTTGCGTTTTGGACCCCCTCCTACCATTCAAGGTTTCCACCTCATTACAGCCGTGAAGCGAGCCAAGCTTATATCAACCTGCTTCTCTCCGCTTCATTTTAATTTCAATTCTAATTGGTCTGCAGCGTAGCCGTCTTGCTAATATTGATCTCTGCTGCAGTGCACCACTGTGGTGGTACACAGAGTTTTGCTTGTGTGGGCCATTTGCATGTTTTAATTAGATACCTCTGTTACTATCGCTCAACCTCACCGTCACCTCCTAGCCAATGCTCCGTATCATCTGTAATAAGACACATGCACCCATTTAGGATCCTTTTGTTTTATTAGGAGTATGCTTTCGCTTGTTGTTTACTCCTATTATTTACTGTACCTCGGCCTTTAAACCCCAGACCCTAAGCGGTTGAAATTGCATTGGGACTTGTCTTTATGGGGTTGCCATGGTGACCAACTGAGTCATCCGTTGCTCTGCGCTGGCTTTGAGATTCATCTTCTAACCTCTGCCTGCCTGCATGTCTCCTGTCCTTTCCAGCACTGTTCTCTTCTCACTCTACGGTTGGTTATGCTGGAGTAGTGGGGCAATGACTTAATCACTCGGGCTATGTTCACACAGCAGGAGAAAATGGTTCTGTTCATACACAGTTTGTAATCTAAAGTGAGTACGTGTTCTGAACTGAATTTTGAGAGTTCTGTTAATATCACAGATGGACGCAGCTCAAATTTAGTGGATCTGAAGCCTGTTTTTGTAGCCTAATTGTTGATTTGTGCGAATAACACTCTTGTGATAAAGAAGCACAATATAGCATACTATAGAGTACTTATTATGAAAAACATATACCCCCGGTTTCACAGACAAGGCTTAAGCTAGTCCTAGACTAAAATGCATGTTTGAGCTGTTTTAACTGAAAGAATCTTAGAATATGTCAGTGCCATTGTTTTGTCTCAAGATGCACACCAGTGATGTTTTTTTTTTTTTTTCATTTATAGAAGTTACTTAAATGCCCTAATTTAATTAAGGCCTAATCCGTGTTTAGTCTAAGCCCTGTCTGTGAAACCGGGCCATACTTTTTAAAATAATATACCTAAGTGCAAACAATGCAATATTTCTGACACTTAATTGCATGTTTCATACAATTAAATGAGAATGTTCAAATTGTTCAAATTGATATTAAATGGAATTAGCTCCAAATGTTTTTTGACCCACTTAAGTAGTACTTAATTACATATTACATTTTTTATGTGATTTCACAATTACTATTGTCTTTGAAATATGGTTAAAATGTACTGAAAACTGTTTATGGTAAACTAAACTAAAAATACATTTTCCGTATTGATTTTCACAGGTGTTTTACTGGCATTTTGAATTATGCATCACATTGTGTACTTCTTTAAAGCATCTTGTGAAAGTTAAACTTTTTATTTGACTACTACAAAGTGCACATTTGCAGGTACAGTTTAAGAAAAAAAAAATACTTTTAAGATTTAAAGTACACTATAATATAAATTTAAGTAAAAAAAAATGTCATAATTATACTAATAAAAATGCTGCAACGGTGTGGAAAAGATGGTACCAGTGGGTCTTTGACACCCAATTTAGACTGGAAGCACCACACCAACACTAGTATGGTGTTAGTAAGCGCAGGTCAGTGCTACATTTGCAGGGTAGACAGCTTTGTTGATTATAATAAGACAATATAGTTTTGTTTTGTCACCTTTCATTTCCAGTCTAGAGGCATGTGCGAAGCAATTCACAAAAGACTTACTCTTGCGTCCATCAAAGCTATTTTTAAATACTTTTGATATGCAAACGAGGCCATTACAGCATGTCATTTTAGCATCCCATTTGTTTTCAACATTGTATCAAGTCACACTGTCTAGGGTTTTTGCACAGAAATACCACAGTTTATAAAGCACAAGACAACAAAACATCAACATCAAGACTCAACCTGGTGACGTGAAGTCATAATAATTCATACAAGATGGCCTTATGTACTTACATAAAAAAGTACTGTGTTCAAATTGTATTGCAAAACACCTTTGCTAATATTGAGGAGGTATACGGGTAAAGTTAGGGACAGGTGTGGTGGTATGGGTAAGTTTAAGTGTAGGGTTAGGTGTAAGGGAAGTGTCAACTGTGTAATTACAAATGTAACTACAGAAATTGATTACAGATGTAATTACATGCAGGCATTTTTCAAAATGTAAGTACAATGCAAAAACATGTATGTACACAATAAGTGCAAGTCGCATGATATCATACAGTTTTGTCATGATACAAATTAATGCATGTGGACCCACTTTATATTAGGTGGCCATAACTATGTACTAACATTGTAATTAATAATGTGATACAATGCACTTATTGTGTACATACATGTTTTTACATTGTACTTGCATTAAAAAAAATACCTGCATGTAATTACATCTGTAATTAATTTCTGTAGTTACATTTGTAATTGCACAGTTGACACTTCCCTTACACCTAACCCTACCCTTAAACTTACCCATACCACCACACCTGTACCTAACCCTACCTGTATCCCACCTCAATATCAGCAAAGGTGTTTTGCAATACAATTTGAACACAGTAAGTACATTGTACTTATTTTTTTTATGTAAGTACATAGTAGTTAAGGCCACCTAATATAAAGTGGGGCCATGCAGGTTGTCGTAAGTGTGTTTAAATTCCTTCCCTCTCTGCTTTTTCTTCTTTCTTCTTTTTTTACTGGCTTATTCAGTACCCTACTTTCCTCATTCATATGCCATATGTTCAAAAACATGCATTTTAGTAGATTTGTAATCCCATGGATCACTTTGAGGCTGTACTCTTTATATCATAAGTAAATAATTCACAGCTCTTAACTGGGTTGACGTCACACTAGAGTACTCTGTTCACCACCTTCATAAAATAAAAAAAAATGTTTTCTTTCTCTATGATTTTCTTTCCACTCAACATATTCTCACTCGATTTACAATCAGGTCATGCTGTATGCTAAGAGCTGAGGCTAAGAGTGAAGGGATTACTTAGCAGCCTACTTCTTGTTTGTTTACTGTGGTTATGAAAGTGAAAGGCCATCTCATGGATTACAGGTGTTATTATTCATGCACGATGATGCACATCTGATACTATAATCGTCTCTGACACCCACTTGAAGGTTGGACAGTGTGTGCCGTTTCAGGATATAATAATTTGGGCAGAATCATTGGATATGGGGATTCTGCTCAGTTGAAAAGATTAATGCTTTGGCCGTGATTGAGATGGCCTGCAGGGTACCGCAGGCAGATGATAACAGAGGACACAGAGTTTCAAAGGCGTAGTCAGGCAGTTTGAATTTCTCTTTTATAAAACTCAAATTCTACTGCGCACATCCACTGCCATAAGTGACGATGACTGATAGATAGAACAACAGACAGACAGATAGATATAATGATAGATATAATGACAAACAAACAGATAGATATGATGATAGACAGACAGATAGGCAGAGGCAGATATAACATATATATATATATATATAATATATAACAACAGACAAACATATATACTGATAGATATAACAGAAGACAGACAGATATAATGACAGATGGATGGATGGATGGATGGATGGCAGGCAGGCAGGCAGGCAGGCAGGCAGGCAGACAGGCAGACAGACAGACAGACAGACAGACAGACAGACAGACAGACAGACAGACAGACAGACAGACAGACAGACAGACAGACAGAGATATAACGACAGATAAACTTTTTAAAGTCTGTTGAAGTTGTGTCATTTCTTGAATGAATGGTGCTGGCCAATCAGTATGGGAAAGATACCGCCCAATTCGGGTCAATACAAGGTTCAAGAAGGTCACCTGAAGATCTCTACTGGAATGAGTAAATCCTTGGTACATTGACAGGGTGCAGTAGGGATAAGGTTCAGTATATCTGGGTTAACACCAGAGAAAAAAGAGGAGGATAATCTTTAACTCCTGTGATTGAAGCTGATCCAAGGTCAAGCAAAGACACCATATCAAAGAGATCTTAGTATTGAATGCATAATACAGTGTCAACACTAAATAAATAGCTTGACTGCTCAATTCATTATAGCAGGATAGGAAGTTTGTATCCATTTCACCTTGAAAGAGATCTAGATACAAATGAATACACTGAGAAAAGTCATGTCAACTCGTATACAGTACAGTAATACTATAGTACTATAATGCATAGCCTTCTTTACTTGGTAAACTAATCTGATGGGTTTTGACATTCAACTTCCTATTAATCGTTGTAACTACAGCCTGCCATGCCTGTATCAATCCCTCAATTGGAATGCAAAAGGCAACACTTTAACTTGAAGTATATGTATACATTTGTATGTGTGTGTCCAACAGAGGCAGCGACACACTGATTACTGTCCCTATTTATCAGCTCAAACATTTCTATTTGCAGTTTCTTGAGCTTTGACAGTGTGCTGCAGTTGACACATAATCATGGACCTCCATGTTAAATCCTTTGCAACAGAGGCGAGAAAATAAACCACGAGTGGAGAGTTAATTGAGTTTACTTTCCATCCCCCCTCAAAGCCTTCGTAAGGAGGAAAATGAGATTTCCCCCCCTATCCATGTTAAATAACATCAAACCTCTCGAACAGCATTACACAAGGTTCAAATCAAAGGCACTGAAATGATTAATATGCTCCAGCACTATGAAAACGACACTATAAGAACTACATTTCTAAACTTCAAAAGGATATTCTATATATTTTTGCTTCTATCAGCATAATCATATTCAATACGCTCTTATAGAGGCCTTGTTTCACTAGCTTTTGGTCCAGCAAGGTAAACACATCACCCATAATAACCTCAGCGGAGAGAGCAGTCTGCCCTCATAAGGGCCAGGCTGATTTCATCAACGCTACATCAAAATTGAAATGCCAATTCCAATTCCACTGCCGTAATTATAACTGACCTGTTTCGCCGAACTGAATTTAAAACTGCTAGCGCATTAAAAACATACTGGGTCGAACTTGAAGGGCAATGATAGAAAAGCAGTGATCTCAACTTAGTCCAAAGACAGTCATTATAGAAAAGATAATACTTGCAATATTAGGGTCATTCAATGTAACTGGGGCTTTTCTCCTTTTACTAAGCTTATTTTTAAACTAAAAATTGGTTTCACTTCATTTTGATGGTCCCTTTTACACATTCTGTTGACTATAAGTAACGTTGCACCTACATGTCCACTAACTCTCATTAGCGTGTTAGTAGAGTAGTAGACTGGTAGTGTTAGAATAAATTGGCATGTACTTGCAAAGTTACTTATAGTCAACCAAATGTTCAAAAGGGACCATCACAATAAAGAGTTAGCAGATATTAGGCAGACATGAAGTTGCAAAGTTACTTATAGTCAACCAAATGTTCAAAAGGGACCATCAAAAGCTACTTTCACCAGATTTAGCTAGTGAATTAGACGTAGTGTTTACGCTGTCAGTCCAAATCTGATTATTTGTGTATCTGATTTGAATCTGACTGTCTTCACTGTGTATCGCAACCATTCAGATCTAATTTGTGTGTCCCGCGGTGCTCTTTCGCTTTCCAGAATTTGGAAAACTGGTTTCGGGACAAGGATTCGATTAGAACTACAAATGTGGATAAAAAGTGTTAAAAAACTACAAACATGGCGGATATGTGAGTCTGACGGTTAAGCAGAGAGGTTAATGCTGCATTCCAGGCAGGTTTTTGAGCCCATAAGTCACGACTTCAAACCACAACTCACAACTTTGTAGCTTTCCAGGCAACGTCCCGCCAAACTGCCTGAGCGCAAGGAATTGTGATAGCTAGATATAAACAAAGCATGGCGGACCGTATGGGGATTATGCTCATTTACAATAATTTCTATCGCCAACTCCTTGCTTATTCGAGGGAAACGGAGGAGAAAAAACGGTGCATAAGGCAAGAGAAGCTGTTATACATTTATTTTACGTTATTTGTATATTCCCACCGCTTCCGTAGGGGCTGCCATTGTTGTTTCGTGGGCTGACGTCACGTCAGAGCTCGTAACTGGGAGTACACCGATCTAGAACGAGTTCACGGGTGGGAAGTCACGGGTTTGACTGCCGTTCCAGTGCACTTTCACGGGTAGAAGGTTGGAAAAACACGAGTTACGGGTTGCCTGGAACGCAGCATTAGATAAAGGGGTTTGAGTGAATAATTATCAGTATCCAACCTGATTTACTTTGTGTTATCTACATTATATTTCATATAACAGCATGGACAACTTTTGTAATGATACGTTTGGCCATTAACTTTTAAACACAACATCACATTCGAATTGCAAACACATGAGGGGAGTCTCCGCATGAAATACCCACAAATGGCAGATCAACGTGCTTCTACAATTCTCTACGATATGGTAGGAAATTAAATTAAATTGAATGTGGAGGGTTTTAACTGTGACAAGATGATTGACAGGGCAGTTTAAACGGTGACAGGATGCATGTAACTAAGCGCCAGAGATGAAGTAGTATGTCCCAAAGCTTGCCTACTAATCTGCTACACACTCAAAAGTATGTACTTTTTCTTCACAAAAAGAGTACATACTTTTAGGACGTAGTATAAGTAGGTGCACTGGGACGCAGCAACAGTGTGAACAAGGCTTTTAGACTGTAGACCGATAGTGCAAGAGATCAGCCAACCTGGTCTCACAGAATTACGTGAAATGAACACTGGCCCCTTAACTCAAAATCCATGGCAGTTTCACGGAATCGCCGAAAATTCCGTGATGGGTCCACGGAAGTGATTCCTATGCAAGTCAATGACAGTAAAAAGCAGACATGATTTTAAGAATATTTATAGGCTACTTTTATATTTTGGAGCAACTAACTCCACTCCTACCCTAAACCTACCCACTCTCAACAATATAAAATACATAACAGGCAAATACAAGTACAGTCACAGGTATTTATTGCAAAAAACTGACCAAAAACAGTATACAAGTATTAACACATGTTGCATTCCAAGTCTTCTGAAGTCACACGATGTCTTCATGTAAAGAACAGAGTAAAGAATCATCGCTAAAATGATGATCCCGCCGCTCCGTGAACACACTCATTCATATCATTCAAAAGATACACACGACTCTTTAGCGTGACGCAATCTGTCACGAGACACACGAGAGCCAATGGCATTTTACAATCAAAGCCGACGTAATGACGCAATTGGTCATGAGACATACGACAGCCAATGCTGTCAAAGCTGACGTAACGTTTCTTCCGGCGGTAAAATTTGAAATGTGTTTTTGATCTTTGGCGGATGGACTCGACGCTGCTGATCACTTTTGAGGATTTTCTTCACACAAATCAATCCTTTGGCCTCGGAACACTTGGAATATTTGTACTTTTTGAATAAATTGTGCCTGCAGTCGTATCTGCCTGTTATTTCCTGTTTTCTATAATACACAAATGGGTAGGTTTAGGGAAGGGATTGGGTTACGTGTCCAAAACGTGTCTAAATACTGTAAAAAAAGAAAAAAAAAGAAAAGAATTATAAATAAAATTATGCTGGCTGATTAAATCGAGAATCACACTCATAGTCAAATCATAGTTTCATGATGATAACCATGCCCAACGCGTCTGTATACTGTCATTGATTTACATAGGCATCACTTCCGTGGACCCATCACAGAATTTTCGGCGTGAAACTGCCATGGATTTTGAGTTAAGGGGCCTGTGTTAATTTCACAGAATTCTGTGAGATCAGGTTGGATCAGCTGTACCAAAGCCACTGGAAGGCAAGCCTGCAACCTTTAGCCAAAAAAGCGTAACGGGTAATGCTAACACTGTGTCCTAACTACACGCGTCACGACGCCGCGACATGCGATAAAAGGTATCTTTTCCATGTTAATTAGAGTTTTTGTCCAGCCGTGACGGCGACACGCGGTGATTCTATTTTAGAAATGGTTTCTATTTCTGCAACGTCACGGCTGGAACAACAACACAAAACATAATCTCAGGTAATGTTTATGTGCTTTATTTAATATTAAAAGTGTATGATGTGACTGAATTTCATTTAGTGCTCCCAGCTTTGTAACATAGTCGTACTAAAAGCAACAATGGATAATTCACCTCAGATCTTGAAATATTAAACAAGCAAGTATATTCTGTGACAAAGATTGTTTTAGTGGCTCAGTATGTATTTTAATAATGTTTAAATGGTGTGATATTTGTGAATTTGATTATGTAGGCTACTTATCCATTTCTTTGCGAGTGCCGTCAGATTAATCTCTGGTGCCGTGCACTTGCCGCGAGAGCCCGCCCACACGCTGTTCTGATTGGCTGTGGTTTTTGATTGATTTGTTGCATATCATAGTCGCATCGCATCATCGCATCGTGGACAGACAAGTTGCTTGTCCCTAGAATCTTATCGCGTCGCGTGTTGTTAGGACACGGTGTAATGCTGCGGCTGTACGCAGGGAAGTAGACCAGAGGCTGTTTTTTTTTATGGATGTCAAAGGAGAAGAGGCTTCACTACACTGAATAAACTGCTTTTGTGAGGAAACAGCTTATCATTTAATGAATCGACTGCCTATCCGCTAATCTTCAACATGTTTTATGCTAAACAATACTTTTGGGAACGATATGTAGATTTTACTATTAAGGTTACTATTATACAAGGCACATTCCACAAACAATGCAGTCCTACTGTGCGTTTACTAGCGATATAACACCAAAAATATTGTTTTATTCACAAGCCATTACACTTTCTTCAATGTTAAAACCCCCCAGACCCTCTCATCTCGTTAATACAAGACAATCTATGGCTGTACGTCATCTCAAGTGTTGTCAAAGTCTATCATACTCGCACCACAAACTAACGCAACTGCTAATGAAGCAGTTAAACTTGACTAATCCACTACAGCTACTACTCTCAGTATCCTACTTCTCATACACAGGCTGCTCTGGGAAAATCCAAAATGATTGACAGGCAGAAAGTGCCTCTAAGTCTGATATGTTGACCCTTTTTTTTGCAGTTTACAGAGCCTAGAGCTGTCATAGAGACAGATGTGATATTTTAACACAACATATCTAGTGATACCTGTCAAGTAATAGAGACATTTTCCGACTACCATCCCTTGAAAAAAATCCCTAACAGTCCCATTAACAAGTAAACTATATTTAATATAATTAATGATTTTATTCTAATGCCATCAGAAAAGTAAGTTTCAAAGTTTTGATATGTCAAGCCTTAAAACGCTGAAATGTCTAAAATATATCCACTTTCAATTATCTGTTGTCTAGTAACCGGGATGACATTTTAAGATTGCTATACCGCTATACTGACAAACATAACAAAACAACAAAAACAAAACAAGAACACGTATTTTAAAAAAGGAGACTGCAACATATCCCTCAACATTTTGTTTATTTTTAGAGAAAATATGAAAAATAAAAAATGGTGGGAACAGGGTTGGCACACACTTGAGAACAACTTCAGGTCTTGTTAATATGTTATGTCAGCTAAAGTCTACAATGAAAACTATATAGAAGAATAAAGCCAAAATACTACTACTACTACTACTACTACTAATAATAATAATAATACATTTTATTTGTAACGCACTTTATATCAAACAAAATCTCAAAGTGCTACAGATTTAAAACAATCAAAAAATATAAATAAAACTGAAAAATTAAGAAGTAACAAATCCATCAAAAGCTCTGCTAAAAAGGTGCGTTTTAAGACCAAATACTAAATACTATTATTATAAATAGTAAATACTATATTATTTTAAATACTATACGTATGTTACTTCCTTCTAGTTTTAATCAAAATGTAGAAAAAGGGTAAGTTGGAGACTTAACATGTAACATTTCGTATTACTATCAATACTGAAAATGGTTGTGCTGCTAAGAAGTTGAAATTGAGGCATTCTTTCATGATTCTTTAATTTATAGAAGGTTCAAAAGAACAGTATTTATTTGAAATAGAAATATTTTGTAACATTATAAATGTCTTTACTGTCACTTTTGATCAATTTAATGCATCTTTGCTTAATAAAATCAGTATTTTAATTAAAATACATACACTATATTGTTAAAAGTATTGGGACACCCCTCCAAATCATTGAATTTGATTGTTCCAATTACTTCCATGACCACATATGTATAAAATCAAGCACCTTGGCATGCAGACGCTTCTACAAACATTTGTGAAAGAATGGGTCGCTCTCTCTCAGGAGCTCAGTGAATTCAAGCGTGGTACCGTGATAGGTTGCATTCGTGAAGTCCATTAGTGAAATTTCCTCACTACTAAATATTCCACGGTCAACTATTATATTTGTGTATTATAACATAGTGGAAGCAATTGGGAACAACAGCAACTCAGCCACGAAGTTGTAGGCCACGTAAAATCACAGAGTGGGGTCAGCTCATGCTGAGGCGCACAGTGCACAGAAGTCGCCGACTTCCTGCAGAGTCAATAGCTACAGACCTCCAAACTTTGTGTGGCCTTCAGATTAGCTCAAGAACAGTGTGAAGAGAGCTTCATGGAATGGGCTTCCATGGCCGAGCAGCTGCATCCAAGCCTTACATCACCAAGTGCAATGCAAAACGTCGGATGTAGTGGTGTAAAGCATGCCACCACTGGACTCTAGAGCAGTGGAGATGTGTTCTCTGGAGTGATGAATCAAGCTTTTCTGTCTGGATGAGTCTGGGTTTGGTGGTTGCCAGGAGAACGGTACTTGCCTGACTGCATTGTGCCAAGTGTAAAGTTTGGTGGAGGGGGATTATGGTGTGGGTTTGATTTTGAATTCTTAATGCTTCAGCATACCAAGACATTTTGGACAATTTCATGCTCCCAACTTTGTGGGAACAGTTTGGGGATGGCCCCTTCCTGTTCCAACATGACTGCACACCAGTGCACAAAGCATCGGCCCATAAAGACATGGATGAGTGAGTTTGGTGTGGAGGAACTTGACTGGCCTGCACAGAGTCCTGACCTCAACACGATAGAACACCTTTGGGATGAATTAGAGCGGAGACTGCAAGCCAGGCCTTCTTGTCCAACATCAGTGCCTGACCTCACAAAAATGCGCTTCTAGAAGAATGGTCAACAATTCCCATAAACAAACACCTAAACCTTGTGGAAAGCCTTCCCAGAAGAGTTGAAGCTGTTATAGCTGCAAAGGGTGGGCCAACTCCATATTAAACCCTACAGATTAAGAATGGGATGTCATCAAATTTCATGTGCATTGAAAGGCAGGGTTCTCTTTTGGCAATATAGTGTATTACTGAAACTGAACGGTAGTGTATGTACAGTATATAAGGCACACAAATGGCCCCCATTTTATACAGTGACCTATAACTATCTAGTACAATACCAGAGTTTCCCTTTGGCAATTATTCAATCCTTAGAGAAAAATGATTTGTCAACACCTGTCTTCCTCAGGGTTGCTACTAGTGTCATGCTCTCGGTGTGTGTGTGTGTGTGTGCTAGCTGAATTCTTCTTTGTCTCACTGAACTGGGGTTATGATGGATTAGGATAAAGCATTAACATGGCAGCAAGGAAAGAGCAAGAGGGTGAAAAGAATCGTTTCATGCCCTTATTAGCAAGAAGGCCAACCACTTACCACTTTCATCTGTGAAACACAGACGGCATTACTAAAACACTGAATGTTTTTTTGTGTTTATTTAGAATTTCTGTGATTAGTAACAGTGCAGATACAATAGTACTGGCTTTTGGCATGGCATGGGTATTTTTGTGCTCATTTTTATTTTATGTTTTGATTTTTAACAGTGGTTCTGCTGGCAAATCAATATCGAGTGTTTTTCCTTTGTTTTCAAGATTGAAGTGCTTGATCATACAGTAAGATATTTCAACACTCACAGTGAACAATCTCCCAGAGCTAGATGCAATAAAGACACTCGTCCCTTTTATTACAAGATAAACACTTGTATGTAACAAAAATTTCCGAAACAAATACATTTACTCGTGCTCTGTACCAAAAACCCTTCTGCTCATGTAACTGCTTAGTCAAATGCAAATAGTAAAATAAACCGAGATACATTTAACAGTTTTTTCTAACATTACACGCTGTATTCTGAGTCTTACTGTGAATGAAATGCAGGCTAGGTCATTTTCTGAATGCAACAGAGCACAGTTGTTTATAATGGGTTACATGGAGGAAGAAAAAAAAGAGATGTCTTAATCTATTTTTTCACTGCTTGCAATAGACGACAAAACGGCAGGCCATTCATTTCCAACCACAAAAGAGGAAAATGTAGGATTTCTTTGAATTGAAAGTTTTTGCTTGACTGCACAGGATTCAACCATCCAACCACATATTATGTATTTCAATAAGAAAAAGCACAGAAATGTCCTAAAAATGTCATTAAAAGACTGATTCTCCTGTATAATGAACAGTTATGAATATAGAAGACGAAATTAATGTTTATTACAATAGCCACTACGGGGCAAACATAATAATGGCAATTAACATTATAAAAACAATTCTACTTAACAGTATTAAACAATTAACTGAAAGTGAGAACAAGTCAAGTTGCAACAAGTTCATGGTTTTCCTGCAGAATTGCACATTTCTTGCAATTCTGACTTTATATCTCGCAATTCTGACTTTATATCTCGCAATTCTGACTTAATATCTCACAATTCTGACTTTATAACTTGCAATTCTGACTTTATATCACGCTATTCTGAGTTTATATCACACAATTCTGACTTTATATCACACAATTCTGACTTTATATCTCACAATTCTGACTTTATATCCCGATTCTGACATATCAAGCAATTCTGACTTTATATCTCGCAATTCTGACTTTAAATCACGCAATTCTGACTTTATATCTCACAATTCTGACTTTATATCTCACAATTCTGACTTTATATCTCACAATTCCGACTTTATATCTCACAATTCTGACATTATATCTCGCAATTCTGACTTTATATCACACAATTCTGACTTTATATCTCAAAATACTGACTTTATATCTCACAATTCTGACTTTATATCACGCAATTCTGACTTTATATCTCACAATTCTGACTTTATTTCACACAATTCTGACTTTATATCTCACAATTCTGACTTTATATCCCAATTCTGACTTTATATCTCGCAATTCTGACTTCATATCACACAATTCTGACTTTATAACACACAATTCTGAATTTATGTTTTGCAATTCTGACTTTATATCTCACAATTCTGACTTTATATCACACAATTCTGACTTTATGTCTCACAATTCTGACTTTATATCACACAATTCTGACTTTATATCACACAATTCTGACTTTATATCACAATTCTGACTTTATATCACACAATTCTGACTTTATTTCTCACAATTCTGACTTTATATCAAGCAATTTTGACTTTATATCTCGCAATTCTGACTTTATAACTTGCAATTCTGACTTTATATCTCACAATTCTGACTTTATATCTCACAATTCTGACTTTATATCTCACAATTCTGACTTCATATCTCGCAATTCTGACTTTATAACTTGCAATTTTGACTTTATATCTCGCAATTCTGACTTTATATCAAGCAATTTTGACTTTATATCTCGCAATTCTGACTTTATAACTTGCAATTCTGACTTTATATCTCACAATTCTGACTTTATATCTCACAATTCTGACTTTATATCTCAGAATTCTGACTTCATATCTCGCAATTCTGACTTTATATCACACAATTCTGACTTTATATCTCACAATTCTGACTTTATATCTCACAATTCTGACTTTAAATCTCGCAATTCTGACTTTATATCCCAATTCTGACTTTATATCCCAATTCTGACTTTATATCACACAATTCTGACTTTTGTATATCTCGCAATTCTGACTTTATATCTCACAATTCTGACATTATATCAAGCAATTTTGACTTTATATCTCACAATTCTGACTTCATATCTCGCAATTCTGACTTTATATCTCACAATTCTGACTTTATATCACACAATTCTGACTTTATATCTCACAATTCTGACTTTATATCTCACAATTCTGACTTTATATCTCACAATTCTGACTTTAAATCTCGCAATTCTGACTTTATATCCCAATTCTGACTTTATATCCCAATTCTGACTTTATATCACACAATTCTGACTTTTATATCTTGCAATTCTGACTTTATATCTCGCAATTCTGACTTTATATCACACAATTCTGACTATATCTCACAATTCTGACTTTATATTTTGCAATTCTGACTTTATATCACGCAATTCTGACTTTATATCACACAATTCTTACTTTATATCACACAATTCTGACTTTATATCTCACAATTCTGACTTCATATCACACAATTCTGACTTTATATCTCACAATTCTGACTTTATATCACTCAATTCTGACTTTATAAATCGCAATTCTGACTTTATATCACGCAATTCTGACTATATCTCACAATTCTGACTTTATATTTTGCAATTCTGACTTTATATCACGCAATTCTGACTTTATATCACACAATTCTGACTTTAAATCACACAATTCTGACTTTATATCTCACAATTCTGACTTCATATCACACAATTCTGACTTTATTTCTCACAATTCTGACTTTCATCTCACAATTCTGACTTTATAAATCGCAATTCTGACTTTATATCTCGCAATTCTGACTTTATATCACGCAATTCTGACTTTATATCTCACAATTCTGACTTTATATCTCACAATTCTGACTTTATATCACGCAATTCTGACTTTATATCACACAATTCTGACTTTAAATCACACAATTCTGACTTTATATCTCACAATTCTGACTTCATATCACACAATTCTGACTTTATTTCTCACAATTCTGACTTTCATCTCACAATTCTGACTTTATAAATCGCAATTCTGACTTTATATCTCGCAATTCTGACTTTATATCACGCAATTCTGACTTTATATCTCACAATTCTGACTTTATATCACACAATTCTGACTTTAAATCACACAATTCTGACTTTATATCTCACAATTCTGACTTTATATCTCACAATTCTGACTTTATTTCTCACAATTCTGACTTTCATCTCACAATTCTGACTTTATATCACACAATTCTGACTTTATAAATCGCAATTCTGACTTTATATCTCGCAATTCTGACTTTATATCACGCAATTCTGACTTTATATCTCACAATTCTGACTTTATATTTTGCAATTCTGACTTTATATCAAGCAAATTCTGACTTTATATCTCACAATTCTGACTTTATATTTTGCAATTCTGACTTTATATCAAGCAAATTCTGACTTTATATCTCACAATTCTGACTTTATATCTCACAATTCTGACTTTATATCTCAATTCTGACATTATATCTCGCAATTCTGACATTATATCTCACAATTCTGACTTTATTTCACACAATTCTGACTTTATTTCACACAATTCTGACTGTATATATCACACTTCTGACTTTATATCCCAATTCTGACTTTATATCTCGCAATTCTGACTTTATATCACGCAATTCTGACTTTAAATCACGCAATTCTGACTTTATATTACACAATTCTGACTTTATATCACGCAATTCTGACTTTATATCTCGCAATTCTGACTTTATATCTCACAATTCTGACTTTATATCTCACAATTCTGACTTTATATCACTCAATTCTGACTTTATAAATCGCAATTCTGACTTTATATCACGCAATTCTGACTATATCTCACAATTCTGACTTTATATTTTGCAATTCTGACTTTATATCACGCAATTCTGACTTTATATCACACAATTCTGACTTTAAATCACACAATTCTGACTTTATATCTCACAATTCTGACTTCATATCACACAATTCTGACTTTATTTCTCACAATTCTGACTTTCATCTCACAATTCTGACTTTATAAATCGCAATTCTGACTTTATATCTCGCAATTCTGACTTTATATCACGCAATTCTGACTTTATATCTCACAATTCTGACTTTATATCTCACAATTCTGACTTTATATTTTGCAATTCTGACTTTATATCTCACAATTCTGACTTTATTTCTCACAATTCTGACTTTCATCTCACAATTCTGACTTTATATCACACAATTCTGACTTTATAAATCGCAATTCTGACTTTAAATCTCGCAATTCTGACTTTATATCACGCAATTCTGACTTTATATCTCACAATTCTGACTTTATATTTTGCAATTCTGACTTTATATCAAGCAAATTCTGACTTTATATCTCACAATTCTGACTTTATATCCCAATTCTGACTTTATATCTCGCAATTCTGACTTCATATCACACAATTCTGACTTTATAACACACAATTCTGAATTTATGTTTTGCAATTCTGACTTTATATCTCACAATTCTGACTTTATATCACACAATTCTGACTTTATGTCTCACAATTCTGACTTTATATCACACAATTCTGACTTTATATCACACAATTCTGACTTTATATCACAATTCTGACTTTATATCACACAATTCTGACTTTATTTCTCACAATTCTGACTTTATATCAAGCAATTTTGACTTTATATCTCGCAATTCTGACTTTATAACTTGCAATTCTGACTTTATATCTCACAATTCTGACTTTATATCTCACAATTCTGACTTTATATCTCACAATTCTGACTTCATATCTCGCAATTCTGACTTTATATCAAGCAATTTTGACTTTATATCTCGCAATTCTGACTTTATAACTTGCAATTCTGACTTTATATCTCACAATTCTGACTTTATATCTCACAATTCTGACTTTATATCTCACAATTCTGACTTCATATCTCGCAATTCTGACTTTATATCACACAATTCTGACTTTATATCTCACAATTCTGACTTTATATCTCACAATTCTGACTTTAAATCTCGCAATTCTGACTTTATATCCCAATTCTGACTTTATATCCCAATTCTGACTTTATATCACACAATTCTGACTTTTGTATATCTCGCAATTCTGACTTTATATCTCACAATTCTGACATTATATCAAGCAATTTTGACTTTATATCTCACAATTCTGACTTCATATCTCGCAATTCTGACTTTATATCTCACAATTCTGACTTTATATCACACAATTCTGACTTTATATCTCACAATTCTGACTTTATATCTCACAATTCTGACTTTATATCTCACAATTCTGACTTTAAATCTCGCAATTCTGACTTTATATCCCAATTCTGACTTTATATCCCAATTCTGACTTTATATCACACAATTCTGACTTTTATATCTTGCAATTCTGACTTATATCTCGCAATTCTGACTTTATATCACACAATTCTGACTATATCTCACAATTCTGACTTTATATTTTGCAATTCTGACTTTATATCACGCAATTCTGACTTTATATCACACAATTCTTACTTTATATCACACAATTCTGACTTTATATCTCACAATTCTGACTTCATATCACACAATTCTGACTTTATATCTCACAATTCTGACTTTATATCACTCAATTCTGACTTTATAAATCGCAATTCTGACTTTATATCACGCAATTCTGACTATATCTCACAATTCTGACTTTATATTTTGCAATTCTGACTTTATATCACGCAATTCTGACTTTATATCACACAATTCTGACTTTAAATCACACAATTCTGACTTTATATCTCACAATTCTGACTTCATATCACACAATTCTGACTTTATTTCTCACAATTCTGACTTTCATCTCACAATTCTGACTTTATAAATCGCAATTCTGACTTTATATCTCGCAATTCTGACTTTATATCACGCAATTCTGACTTTATATCACACAATTCTGACTTTATTTCTCACAATTCTGACTTTCATCTCACAATTCTGACTTTATAAATCGCAATTCTGACTTTATATCTCGCAATTCTGACTTTATATCACGCAATTCTGACTTTATATCTCACAATTCTGACTTTATATCACACAATTCTGACTTTAAATCACACAATTCTGACTTTATATCTCACAATTCTGACTTTATATCTCACAATTCTGACTTTATTTCTCACAATTCTGACTTTCATCTCACAATTCTGACTTTATATCACACAATTCTGACTTTATAAATCGCAATTCTGACTTTATATCTCGCAATTCTGACTTTATATCACGCAATTCTGACTTTATATCACTCAATTCTGACTTTATAAATCGCAATTCTGACTTTATATCACGCAATTCTGACTATATCTCACAATTCTGACTTTATATTTTGCAATTCTGACTTTATATCACGCAATTCTGACTTTATATCACACAATTCTGACTTTAAATCACACAATTCTGACTTTATATCTCACAATTCTGACTTCATATCACACAATTCTGACTTTATTTCTCACAATTCTGACTTTCATCTCACAATTCTGACTTTATAAATCGCAATTCTGACTTTATATCTCGCAATTCTGACTTTATATCACACAATTCTGACTTTATATCTCACAATTCTGACTTTATATCTCACAATTCTGACTTTAAATCTCGCAATTCTGACTTTATATCCCAATTCTGACTTTATATCCCAATTCTGACTTTATATCACACAATTCTGACTTTATATCACGCAATTCTGACTTTATATCACACAATTCTGACTTTAAATCACACAATTCTGACTTTATATCTCACAATTCTGACTTCATATCACACAATTCTGACTTTATTTCTCACAATTCTGACTTTCATCTCACAATTCTGACTTTATAAATCGCAATTCTGACTTTATATCTCGCAATTCTGACTTTATATCACGCAATTCTGACTTTATATCTCACAATTCTGACTTTATATCACACAATTCTGACTTTATATCCCAATTCTGACTTTATATCACACAATTCTGACTTTTATATCTTGCAATTCTGACTTATATCTCGCAATTCTGACTTTATATCACACAATTCTGACTATATCTCACAATTCTGACTTTATATTTTGCAATTCTGACTTTATATCACGCAATTCTGACTTTATATCACACAATTCTTACTTTATATCACACAATTCTGACTTTATATCTCACAATTCTGACTTCATATCACACAATTCTGACTTTATATCTCACAATTCTGACTTTATATCACTCAATTCTGACTTTATAAATCGCAATTCTGACTTTATATCACGCAATTCTGACTATATCTCACAATTCTGACTTTATATTTTGCAATTCTGACTTTATATCACGCAATTCTGACTTTATATCACACAATTCTGACTTTAAATCACACAATTCTGACTTTATATCTCACAATTCTGACTTCATATCACACAATTCTGACTTTATTTCTCACAATTCTGACTTTCATCTCACAATTCTGACTTTATAAATCGCAATTCTGACTTTATATCTCGCAATTCTGACTTTATATCACGCAATTCTGACTTTATATCTCACAATTCTGACTTTATATCTCACAATTCTGACTTTATATCACGCAATTCTGACTTTATATCACACAATTCTGACTTTAAATCACACAATTCTGACTTTATATCTCACAATTCTGACTTCATATCACACAATTCTGACTTTATTTCTCACAATTCTGACTTTCATCTCACAATTCTGACTTTATAAATCGCAATTCTGACTTTATATCTCGCAATTCTGACTTTATATCACGCAATTCTGACTTTATATCTCACAATTCTGACTTTATATCACACAATTCTGACTTTAAATCACACAATTCTGACTTTATATCTCACAATTCTGACTTTATATCTCACAATTCTGACTTTATTTCTCACAATTCTGACTTTCATCTCACAATTCTGACTTTATATCACACAATTCTGACTTTATAAATCGCAATTCTGACTTTATATCTCGCAATTCTGACTTTATATCACGCAATTCTGACTTTATATCTCACAATTCTGACTTTATATTTTGCAATTCTGACTTTATATCAAGCAAATTCTGACTTTATATCTCACAATTCTGACTTTATATTTTGCAATTCTGACTTTATATCAAGCAAATTCTGACTTTATATCTCACAATTCTGACTTTATATCTCACAATTCTGACTTTATATCTCAATTCTGACATTATATCTCGCAATTCTGACATTATATCTCACAATTCTGACTTTATTTCACACAATTCTGACTTTATTTCACACAATTCTGACTGTATATATCACACTTCTGACTTTATATCTCACAATTCTGACTTTATATCTCACAATTCTGACTTTAAATCTCGCAATTCTGACTTTATATCCCAATTCTGACTTTATATCCCAATTCTGACTTTATATCACACAATTCTGACTTTTATATCTTGCAATTCTGACTTATATCTCGCAATTCTGACTTTATATCACACAATTCTGACTATATCTCACAATTCTGACTTTATATTTTGCAATTCTGACTTTATATCACGCAATTCTGACTTTATATCACACAATTCTTACTTTATATCACACAATTCTGACTTTATATCTCACAATTCTGACTTCATATCACACAATTCTGACTTTATATCTCACAATTCTGACTTTATATCACTCAATTCTGACTTTATAAATCGCAATTCTGACTTTATATCACGCAATTCTGACTATATCTCACAATTCTGACTTTATATTTTGCAATTCTGACTTTATATCACGCAATTCTGACTTTATATCACACAATTCTGACTTTAAATCACACAATTCTGACTTTATATCTCACAATTCTGACTTCATATCACACAATTCTGACTTTATTTCTCACAATTCTGACTTTCATCTCACAATTCTGACTTTATAAATCGCAATTCTGACTTTATATCTCGCAATTCTGACTTTATATCACGCAATTCTGACTTTATATCTCACAATTCTGACTTTATATCTCACAATTCTGACTTTATATCACGCAATTCTGACTTTATATCACACAATTCTGACTTTAAATCACACAATTCTGACTTTATATCTCACAATTCTGACTTCATATCACACAATTCTGACTTTATTTCTCACAATTCTGACTTTCATCTCACAATTCTGACTTTATAAATCGCAATTCTGACTTTATATCTCGCAATTCTGACTTTATATCACGCAATTCTGACTTTATATCTCACAATTCTGACTTTATATCACACAATTCTGACTTTAAATCACACAATTCTGACTTTATATCTCACAATTCTGACTTTATATCTCACAATTCTGACTTTATTTCTCACAATTCTGACTTTCATCTCACAATTCTGACTTTATATCACACAATTCTGACTTTATAAATCGCAATTCTGACTTTATATCTCGCAATTCTGACTTTATATCACGCAATTCTGACTTTATATCTCACAATTCTGACTTTATATTTTGCAATTCTGACTTTATATCAAGCAAATTCTGACTTTATATCTCACAATTCTGACTTTATATTTTGCAATTCTGACTTTATATCAAGCAAATTCTGACTTTATATCTCACAATTCTGACTTTATATCTCACAATTCTGACTTTATATCTCAATTCTGACATTATATCTCGCAATTCTGACATTATATCTCACAATTCTGACTTTATTTCACACAATTCTGACTTTATTTCACACAATTCTGACTGTATATATCACACTTCTGACTTTATATCCCAATTCTGACTTTATATCTCGCAATTCTGACTTTATATCACGCAATTCTGACTTTAAATCACGCAATTCTGACTTTATATTACACAATTCTGACTTTATATCATGCAATTCTGACTTTATATCTCGCAATTCTGACTTTATATCTCACAATTCTGACTTTATATCTCACAATTCTGACTTTATATCACTCAATTCTGACTTTATAAATCGCAATTCTGACTTTATATCACGCAATTCTGACTATATCTCACAATTCTGACTTTATATTTTGCAATTCTGACTTTATATCACGCAATTCTGACTTTATATCACACAATTCTGACTTTAAATCACACAATTCTGACTTTATATCTCACAATTCTGACTTCATATCACACAATTCTGACTTTATTTCTCACAATTCTGACTTTCATCTCACAATTCTGACTTTATAAATCGCAATTCTGACTTTATATCTCGCAATTCTGACTTTATATCACGCAATTCTGACTTTATATCTCACAATTCTGACTTTATATCTCACAATTCTGACTTTATATTTTGCAATTCTGACTTTATATCTCACAATTCTGACTTTATTTCTCACAATTCTGACTTTCATCTCACAATTCTGACTTTATATCACACAATTCTGACTTTATAAATCGCAATTCTGACTTTAAATCTCGCAATTCTGACTTTATATCACGCAATTCTGACTTTATATCTCACAATTCTGACTTTATATTTTGCAATTCTGACTTTATATCAAGCAAATTCTGACTTTATATCTCACAATTCTGACTTTATATTTTGCAATTCTGACTTTATATCAAGCAAATTCTGACTTTATATCTCACAATTCTGACTTTATATCTCACAATTCTGACTTTATATCTCAATTCTGACATTATATCTCGCAATTCTGACATTATATCTCACAATTCTGACTTTATTTCACACAATTCTGACTTTATTTCACACAATTCTGACTGTATATATCACACTTCTGACTTTATATCCCAATTCTGACTTTATATCTCGCAATTCTGACTTTATATCACGCAATTCTGACTTTAAATCACGCAATTCTGACTTTATATTACACAATTCTGACTTTATATCACGCAATTCTGACTTTATATCTCGCAATTCTGACTTTATATCACGCAATTCTGACTTTATATTACACAATTCTGACTTTATATCACACAATTCTGACTTTATATCACACAATTCCGACTTTATAACTCACAACAGTAAACTGTTGCTGTAGGTTGTTTTTTCCCCCGTGGGTAAAAAGATTTTACAAATTGTATAAATTATATTTGACTGAAATGTTTGGATTGGAATATATTACATTCCATAACAAAACTGCATTAGATGTAAAATGTTGTTTATGGCTGTGTTTATGATGACTAGGATATAGTGGTTTTGATATTTGAGATATGGTCACTGCTTTTGGGCTATTTTTGAATGGCCATTAGGCTTGTTTTGTTACGCAGACCTGGCAACCCTTCAGAGAAGATTGACGGACCAACAAGCAACAAAAAATTCAACAGCATTATTTATTCATGCCACAATGCATGCAGGGAACCAAAGCACCAGCAAAGTAAACAGTTTTACAGTTAATCTGTAAAAATAAAAGACATTTTATCCAAAGCAACTTACAAATGAGGAACTTCGCAAGAAATGAATCATACAAAAGTCAACAGTATTCGCACCGTTGCATTGCTGAGATACAAGAGTATAAGCATGAAAGTACAGTTAAAGTACAGAACAGAAGGTTTTTTTTTTTTTTTTTTACCAGGCAGTACTATAAATTCATACTAATTTTTTTACAGTGTACAGTATCTGCAAGAGTGCTTTGAGGTAAAAAAGCCACTGATGGACGTCAGCCATGGCGGCACCTGTCAGCTCCAGATATGTGTGGGAAGGGGCAGTAGGGAAGGACAGCTAAAGGCATGGCTGGATACCAGCCTCTATTTACCTGTGCTGCTCACATATCCCGTCACACTTCAGCAGTAAGGCTTCAGTATTACAGACTGACACCCATAAGCCCCTGACTCCTGCTGCTGGTATCCGTATTCAACCACAGAAATCAGGAGGATAGCTGAAGTGTTTAAAGAAATTATTTTATTTAATGAATGGCCAATGCAATGTTAATGAAGAGTAAAAATAATAACATTTAGTTTTACTTACAGTTTTATTACATTTGTTTTATTTAAATGCTTAAAGTGTTAGTTCACCCAAAAATTCTACTCACCCTCAAGTTGTTCCAAAACTGTATGAGTTTCATTCTTCTGTTGAACACAAAAGAAGATATTTTGAAGAATATAGGTAACCAAACCCCCATTGACCAAACCCCCGTTTATGGGCCCCGTTGACTTCCATAGTATGGGAAAAACTATGGCAGTCAATGGGGTTTGATTACCAACATTCTTAATTCTTCTTTTCTTTTCCTCAATCTTCTTTTGTGTTCAGAAGGAAGAAATGTAGGCCGGTTTCGAACAACTTGAGGGTGAGAAAATTATGAATTTTAATTTTTGGGTGAACTATCCCTTTAAGGCATTTTGCAAAATACATACACTAATGTCAAAACACAAGAATATACAATGTCACAGACAGTGGATCTGAATATGTGCGATTCATTGGTCCGAACAGAATGAGTAAAAGTAAAATGGATGAAATAGAAGCATATAATAGGCATATAAATGTAAGCTAGTGGTGTGAACATTGAGACTACATATATATAATAATGACTATTAATTAAGTTAATGTTTAGGATTATTAGTATGTTAATATGTATGCTGTGTGGGAGGATGCCGTTTCCATGGAAACTTGCATGTGAAGAATAGCAATGTAATTTTGCCCTGGCAATTTGCTTCAGTTACACATTTTTACTTAATTACCCGATGCATAATAAAGTCTGAAATGTGTTCATGATTTAATTCATATATACAGTATATACTGTATAGCCTATTTTAAATGTAAATACATTTATTTATATTAACTGCATATATATTTATTTATATTAACTGTATGTATATTATATATATATATATATATATATATATATATATATATATATATATATATATATATATATATATATATATATATATATATATATATATATATATATATATATATATATATATATATACAGTACAAAGTACAAACACAAGACAAGAATGTTATATTTCTAGTAAAAAATATATAATTATAGAAAATGCAACTCATTTTGAAAAGCACATAATCAATGGATTGAATTAACCCTAAACCTAACCCACACTGTCAGACCAATTGCAGCAATGCATTTCACCCCTAGTTAAGAAAGTATCATGTGAACCAGTAAGTGTGCATTCAAGTTTTTGTTTGTTTAAGCGTGTTCAGAGCTTGAAGCTGGCGTAGATCTACGCGTGCATGCATGGAAAAATATTCCATTAGGCCGAGTCATGGGGGCAGGGTTCCTGCTTGTGCACTGCAGCTAATGTACTGAGTCCCAATGCCCGGGGTGATACAGCTAGTCAATGTAATTCACGGTCACAGAGGAGCATGGGAAAAGGAGGGGTTGTTTGCTGCCTGGCGCTTGCCTACTTTGATCTGCTCCAAAGCTAACTCTACCTTCCCGAAACGGCACTGCTCCCCTGGACTAGCGTCTTGCCATGCCTCATGGAGTCACTCCCCCGGACTAGCGTCTTGCCATGCCTCATGGAGTCACTCCCCCAGAAGCAGTGCGTACCTGCAGCGCACCACTGCTGGGAGGAAGTGCGCAGGAGCCATGATTGTTGTTGACTCCTGTGGCACAGTTTCCTTAAGGAGCTGTAATACTCAAGGACAGTGGCATTCGGCGAAATGAGCGGCTAAAATCCCTTCATTGTATTTGTGTTTTTGGTCCACTGTAAAAATGTATTTACATGGGGTCCTAGTTAAAGGCATGCAAACATCATATATTTGAATTTTTATTTTGTTGTATAAATATTTTATTTACAATGATGATATTTATGATAATGGAATCTATTTGGTAACACTTTATTTTGACGGTCACCTTTAGACATTCTGTTAGACATTAGAGTCATAACTCTAATGAGATTTAGTTGTCCCGTAGTTGAAAATTAATGAATTAGTTGACTTGTAGCTACAAAGTGTAGTGTAGTTGCAAATTTAGTGGCTTCACTTTATTTTGATGGTCCCTTTAACACATTGTGTTGACAATAAGTAACGTTTCACCTACATGTCAGCTCACTCTCATGAGAGTATTAGTAGAGTATTAGTAGACTGTCTGCTTAATATCTGTTAACACTTAGGGCCCTGAAGGATCTGAAGCCCATGGCAGGTGCACTTAGGGTGTGTCCGAATCCACTTTTGCTAGTTTAACAACTAAAAAAAACGGTTGGCATGCCAGGCGCATGGTCCAAAAGGGTTGTACCTTGTCTCTTAATGAGTCATGGAGGTGTTTTGGGTGTAACGTGGAGTCTCCAATCAGAGTCTCATCTCCCATTCCCTTTAAAAGCCAGTTGTGCTTGCACCAAGGCGAATGCACTATTTACATGGCAGAATTTGCGAGTGGAAAGACTGAACGCTTCTCCAGAAAGGAATCCTTTTATTTTTAAAATAATGCTGCTGCGTGTCCCTGTGTGTGTAATAAGCAGAGTGTAACGTGTTGTGTACCCACCTATAGGCACATATAACTAACGCGTTCTTTAAATAAAACAAAAAATGCTGCGCTATTGACTTAAAACCAGGTTTTTGTTGGTCAATAGCGCAGTCGTTTTCAGTTCCCTCAAAATAGCAGCGCGCCAACAATGCGCCTGAACACACCTCGTTTTCAGACCAGCACGCCCATGGGCGAACAGATGGGCATTTGCTATTTAAACAACGTTGCAAGGATGTGAAAATGATAACTGCGTCAGGCTGAAACTAGCAAAAAACACTTGCGTTGCACCTGCCATCGCATTACACCAGGTGTATGATAAGGCCCTTAATGTGATGGTTCGCCAACAGACATTCTACTGCCTATAAGTACATTTGCAAATACATGTCAACTTATTCTACTAACCCTAACAGTCTGCTAATACTGAACTAATCCTCTAATGAGAGTTAGTTGACATATAAATGCAATGCTACGTTTAGTTAACAGACTGTCTAAAGGGGACCATCAAAATGAAGTGTGACCAAAGTGGAACTTTGTAACACTTTATTTTGATGGTCCCTTTTGTACATTCTGTTGACTATAAGGAGCTCTGCACCTACATGTCTACTAACTCTCATTAGAGTATTAGTAGACTGTCTGCTTAAAATCTACTAACTCTTTATTGTGCTGGTCCCTTTTGAACATAAGTAACTTTGCAACTACATGTCAACAACCCTACCAGTCTACTAATACTCTAATAACACTTAGTTAGTGGACATGCAGGTGCAACGTTTCTTAAAGTCAACAGGATAAAGGGACCATGAAAATAAAGTGAAACCAGTAATTTTGCAACTACACTTTGTAGCTATAAGTCAACAAACTGTCATTGATTTGCAACTACGTGACAACTAAATCTCATTAGAGTTAGAGTCACACACACGCACACACACTTATTTTTTCTCATCTCCTCAGACAAACAATTATCTGCTCCAGGATTTTCATTTGGTACTCACCCCTGCAGTTCCTGGTGGAACAAAATCTCAGTACAAATTCTTTGCTTTTTAAAAGGACTGTAAAAGCTTTGCTCTGAGACATACATAAAGGTCTCGGCAGCCGACTTTTGACCTGCTTATGCAGGTGTAACTGCTGCCCCCTTAAACACATCACTTAACCTGCCTTAGCCACTTTGAAAATAGAAATGAAAAATAAAGTGGGTGCTCTCATAAAGTGAATGCGATTTAAAGACTACTTCAGGTCAGATTTGATGTGTCACAGTCAGGTCAGATTTTGAAGTTTAGACCAACATTTAAAGTGTTTTCTAAAATCAAAATGAACACTTTTTTTATGTAGTTGTTGATGTTATATAACTTTGAACTCATTAAAGTACAGTTTGTCCGTAACAGAAGCAGTGTGCTAAAACATGACACATTTCACATTACCTTTACACTTTCAAAACAATATAGAGAGTGAGTAGGGAATAGGGTATGTTCAAGATAAAGAGTGTTTCAGTGTATATGGGAGCCCATTTCCACCTCAAATATATATATATATTTTTTTATATACTTTTTTTTCTCTCAACTGCAACTTTTTTTCTCTCAATTGCAACTTTATTCCTCATAATTGTCACTTTGTTTTTCATAATTGTGTATTTTACTTTAAAGGGGACCTATTATACCCCTTTTATTTTGTTTTTGGGGTCTACAAGAATAGCTTTTCATGTTTGAATGTTCAAAAACACATTTTTCCACGTTACTGTATTGCAGCACCTCTCTTTCCAGTCTGTTGGTAACATTGTGTTTAGTTCTGGATTCTGCTTCTTCCTTCCAAAAAACGCAATGTGCTCTGATTAGTCGGGTGTTTCGGAAATGTCAAGCCTCTTATCATAACTGCAAGTTTCAACACACTCTTAATGCAACTCAACCAGGCCTTACCACCTATATTTACCCAATAGACTAGGAATATTGTGGCGTCTACGTTCCCGGAACAATACAATGTTCCAGGGAGATCAAAAACGGTGCTTACTGATATAGAGAATAACTCCCTTTGGAGTGACTTTGTACTTTGCAGACTTTTTTCATGCTCAAGCAGCAACATTACACGCTAAAAAAGTTGAAAATGTAAAAAAGCACAATAGGACCCCTTTAAACTTTATCTCTCAGGAAGAAACAGGCACCCTTAAGTATGTGTGAGTGAAGGGGGGAAATGAATAAAGCTGACAAGTGTCAGTAACAGCGTTCTTCAGTGTCTAAAGCATATGGAACAAAAACAGCAACAATACCCACCAGAGAATGTCACAAATTTGAAGGACACGGATCCCTTGCAATCATGTGGAGTGTGAGACTGTGAGGAAGAATGAGTGTGATTATAAGATCATCACAACTGAGTGCTCATCAGAACTGTTCCAGTTAGATCACTTGAAATCACACACTGTACTGGTTTTCAGTTTCCGAACGACCACTCCTGTGTAAGCTGTCCCACTGTGACTCAGCATCTATCCTAATCAAACAGCAATCAAACACACACACATACCCACACTCCTAATATCCCTCTCATCACTCTCGCTCTCAACTGCCTGACAGAAAAGCCCAACAGAGAACAAAACAACAAGAAAGTGGCCCCGGGGGCCCTTTCTTAAAAAGGCTGGCAGGCACAGATAGAAAAGCAAAGCAAACCTTCTATCTGTTTTTGCTTCTCCGTCTGAACAAGGAAAACAGATTTGAGTGGTTGGACGGGCTCCATGAATCTAGTTTTTTACCAATTCAGAATGACCAACGAACTGGCAAACTTTTCCCTCGCTTTCTGTTTCCAGAGCACCCACCTTATCTTCCTTATTTGCCTTCTTGACAGGTTGAATTAGCTTCTGTGTGCAACCTTCCTGAAGGTGAGGTCCCATTAGTTCCATCATTGGCTATTTATGTAGGACCTCAGCTTCAATCAGCTGGCTGGTAAACAGAGCTGCTGCAACCCGTATTGGGATTGACAGGCCCCTTGCCCCAGGTAGAAGGTCATGGTGGTTTTCTGGTTATTGTGTTTTCAGACCACACGGATCTGGGTGCTGGTTACTAATGGGGGCGTCTTTTTGTATGACCTCAGCATTCTCGGCAGCACCGAGGCTGGAGGTAATAAACATAATCTTGGTTATTGTATACATCTGTCTCAGTGCTGCTGTACTCTATAGGTGGTATTAATGCATACCTCCCTGTTCACTTCCAAAAGGGGGTTTTCACAGCAATGCCATAGAAAGAACCATTTTGGGTTCTCCAAAGAAACTTCCAATGAAAAGCTCTTAAAAGAACACATTTTTCTTAGTATAAAGAACATTAATTCAAAGATGAATGGAACCAGCGATGACAATAAAGAGTGTAAATGAGAGGGTTGAGTAAGTGTTGTTCGCCCTAGCATTAAAATCAGTTCAACAACGAGTCAAACAGGTAGACTTGAGTCCTATACTGAGCTTCACTCAGAAGTAGAAAGAATGGCTGCTATCTCACGGCATTTATCTCTCTAGTTTAACGGTAGGTTCAACATCTTGACAACTGCCATATTGAGGGCGAAAAAAAGTGAAAACTATCCCCAGCTTTGTCCGTTAAGATGCCTGGCAGCTAAAGTGTCTGAAGCAGGAGTAAATTGTGAAAAATCACATCCCTGACAGGTTGCTGAAAGGAAAGTCTTGTTGGCTGTTCTGGATAAATGTGGTGACATTTAATTTCTGCCTTCAAAGGTTCACAGTCCCGTAGTCTTAGTCTCAGAGTATATAAAAAAAAGGTTATGTGACGCTAAATTCACTGTGGGGGCTATGCTGGGCCAGAGAGTGAAATTCAGAAACATACGCAAAGCAAACAAATGTTTGCGTTTAACAAAACTGTATACAAAATATTATTAAAAAATATTCATAAAAAAAATAAAACATACTGTGACAACTTTATATATTGAACCACTAGGGGCACAATAGTGTCATCATCAAGTACTTGATCTGTTACCCTTACAACATTTAAGCTAAATATTAATCATAAATGCTTAAACTACAGGTCTGTTAAATGCTTTAATCTGATTGGTTGACAAACGTTCTAAGGTGTGCAATTATTTTCAGGGAAAGCACAGGAAAAGTTAGCCTGACGTTGTCATACTCAATTCTAGTCAGAATATGAGTCTGATACTGCTCCGTTGGGCTGTGATTATGGGGCGTGTTTCAACCGAACCAGGAAAGACCTCAATTGGAATAGACCTACGACCAATCAGAGCAACGGAGCGACACATAACATTAGCTGTCAAATGTCAACAGAACTCAACTGCACACAGTGTTGCCAAGTCCGCGGTTTTCCCGCGGGCTGTTTTTCCATGTCCGCGGGTTGAAGCGACCCCAATTATGTGATATTTAGACACAGGAATGCAAATTTTAGCAGGCAACCCTGCCAAAAAAACACACATTTTACCCCTCCAAACGCCATTTTTTCCGGAGAACCCCCGGGGAAGCTATTGGACTTGTTTTGGGCTAGTTTTGTGCAGCAATTGGGCGGGTTTTGTTGTGAAAACTTGGCAACCCTGTCTTCACGCAAGCTGGAAGAAGTAGAATCTTTACGATGTTTGCCGGTGTTGTAAAAAAGAATTTAAGGATACACGGAGTACTTACCAACACGATTATCATTTCTGAGAGAAATAGTAGAGGTGAATGCATATACGAACAAGTTCTCCGTTTAGGATTAGAATGAATTCAACCCAAGCGCTCCATCATCGTCTAAAGCCCGCCCTGACAATTTCATTGGTCCGAACAGCTTCTGTTCGGTCATAGTTGCTCCACAACGGATCAAGTCCAGACCGAACTGCCCAACCTCAAATGTTGTGGGCGGGGCTAAGTTCGGCTGGCATCCAGGCTAAGCAAAAGTAGTTCCAGGCAGGTCTTTACAACTGACAACAGCAAACAAACCAAGACCCACAACGACACTGACCAAGCTAATAAATATAGTAAACAATAGGATAAAAATGACAAATTATTTCCATCTTTTGTAGCCACACATTTACATTTTATTATATACAGAAAGTGCATGTCCTACTCTCTTTCTCCTGCTCTCTCTGCTCTCCCACTCAAACACACAAACATGAAGTGGGCGCAGACACACTCACACAAAGAAATTACTTTGTCTTTTCAAATCTGCTATTGAGTGTCATTATATTTATTGAGTTGGCTCATTCGTTTTATTTTTCTGCGCTTTAGAAATGTGACATAATTTCCGGTAAGGTAGTATAGTGAGCATCGATGTTCCCTGATTTTTGGGGTGCATTGTAGGATTTTTCAGGGGCTGAACGTTCCAGTGCACTGGAAGGATTTTGAGATTGAGACAGCCCTTAAAATGGCAGACTCCCTGATCAGTGCCCTGACTACTGAACTAGGGAGCTGATTGAGACACACCAATACTCTCTGAGTAGGTACTTATTTAAAATAATTACTTTGTGACCGCTAAAAAAGTATGTTCTATTAAGTATGGATGTGTGTAGTATGATTAGTACGAACGTGATTCGGGATGTAATACTTTCGCCATGTTGTCACTGTCATGTGACCAGCATTCACATTCACAAATCGTCTCCTGTGGCCTCATAGGATAGTTTTGTCTTGTCTAGTCTTGTCGCATTGTGTTTTTTGCCTACTATATAGTATACTATATATTTCATATGCTGCCTATATGTTACTAAATTCAGTGGGAATATTATGATGGTCTGAAGAGCACAATGCAGAAATATTAGCAGAGCAAACAAAAGTTTGAATTTGACAACATTAATAGTACTGAAACATTTATTATACTATATTGCAACACATTGTGAAAACAGCATCAGAAGAATGTTATTTATAAATGCTACATTTGCTACATTATAGCTACACTATAAACCTAAAGATGAACATAAGTATTGATCCAATGCATTTTTTTTAAACAAGGCAACTGTAAAACTAAACAAAAGTAAAACAGTGCTTGATAAACTGATTAAAATGTTTTGTTCTAGTCTTGTTTTGTGTGTTGAGTACAGAGATCAGAGCTGGGGAAGACAACAAACCAGGAAGGCAGACTCTGTCATTAGGATGGACCTATAGACTGGAGGTGGTGGGCGAGTGAAGAATGATGTCGAAATTAATTTGACCATCATGGACAATATCTCGCACCCCCTCCATGGCAAGCCTGTCAGAAGGAACAGCAGTGCAACATGAACCACAACAGAATGTTGTTTGTGTCTACTGCCAAAAGAAATGTATGAAAAAATCTGTCCAGTGCAATGTGTACTGTACTAGCACTTCCCCTTCTTTTTGTTTTACAACCCCAAATACTGAAAAGTTGGGACATTTTGTAAAATGTAATAGCATCACTAATCTGTGATTTGTTCATTCTCTTTATTAACTTTATTTAACTACAAAAGTAAGAAAATATTATTGTGTAAATATAAACATTTTTGATTTTGATGGCTGCAACACACTCCAAAAAAGTTGGGACAGAGGCATGTGTCCAACTGTGTCACACCACCTTTCCTTTTAATTACACTTTTTAATAGTTTGGAAATTGAGGATACTAATTGTTGCATTTTTGCAAGTGGATTTGTTGCCCAATCTCGCCTGATACAAGACAGCTGCTCAACAGTCCATGGTTGTCATTGTCCAATGACCCTTTTCATGATGGGCCATACATTTTCAATAGGAGAAAGATCTGGACTGCAGGCAAGCCAGTCAAGCACATCCACTCTATGGTGTAGAGTGTCTAGAAACTACTCTCTTGTAGCACATGCTGAATGATGCCTGCCATTGTCTTGCTTCTCAGGAAAGATGTCATCTTGATGCCATTAAATGTTCCTTTATAATCCCAATATATGCCTCTACATCAGTGGTACCTTCACAGATATGCAAGTCACCCATACCATTTGCATTGCTAAACCCCCATACCATGCAGATGCTTGCTTTTGTACCTGTCGCTGATGAAAGTCTGGATGGTCCCTTTCGTCTTTGGGACTTGTTTTCCCAAAAACAAGTTGAATCGTGGACTCATCTGACCAGATTTCCACTGCGTTTTGGATCATCTGAGATGAGTTCGGGCTCAGAGGACTCACCGGCATCTCTGCATAGAACTGATGTATAGATTTCTCCTTGTGTAAATGGCATTGTTTGATTCAACCATTGACTGTGTTAAGTGACAACGTTTTCCAAAGAACTCCCAAACACATGTGGCTATATTTAATGACGGTTTCTCATGCAATGCCATCTGAGGGCTCAAAGGTCACGCACATTCAACAGAGGTTTCCTGCCTTTTCCAACATGTACTGAGATTTCTCTGGATTCCCTGAATCTTTTCACAATACTATGTATGGTAAATGGCGAAAGACCACAATTCTTTGCAATCTTGCAGTTCTTGACAATTCTCATAATATTTGGCACAAAATGATGAGCCATGGCTCATCTTTGTTTGCAACTAGGGCTGCACAATTGATCGAAATCGAACCGCAATCACGATTTGGCTTATGTGCGATTATGAAAGCGCAAAGGCTGTGATTTTAATTAAATAAATATATGCCCAGTGTGTCAGTGAAGAGCGGATCTGTGATCAGGACGAGACGCTGCTCCGTCTGTAAGCACTGCGAGTTTGAGTCGCTTATTATAACGTGCGCTTGAAAAAGCAACATGTGTCAAACATCTTCACAAACTAGCGTTCATAAACCTGTTGTCCAACAAAATACAACGTTTAATAACATGTTTTAACTCACTTCATATAGTCAGTCGAGCTGATGTAGTTTCTTATCACAGAATGTCAATCAGCACTACATACTTTATTATTATGAAAATACCCGAGAAGGCTTGAAGAACTCAAATACACCATATCTTGTCGCAGAAGTTTAATCAGTTCAAGTTTAATCAGTCAAAGCGTATCTTCTTTTATTCAGCCTACAGCGCGAGCTTCACATTAGGGATTTCCTGAAAACTATTACTTCTCTGAGGCGTATGTGTGGAGTTTCTGCTTGAGGGCGCCCTCTGGCTTCCAGTGTGAATTAAAATTTTGGGTAGAAAATAAGAAAAATAATACTTCTAAATAAATTGATATGACAATCCATATGTTTTTCTTGAATGTACAGGAGTTTTAATCCCCACAGTGGATGCATAAGAGGCTCATATTTCATATTAAAGACATAGACTTTAAGAAATTGATACCACAGATAAAAAGCACAGATTTTTATAATTTTTTTTTACAATAAATCCATTTTCTGTAAAATATTATTATTATTATTATTATTATATTGTTATATTTATTCTTAAATGCTCTAAATTCATTATTTTTAATAATGAAAATGTTATTGTAATAGTAATATTTTTATTTTATTTAGCAATAATAATAATCATAATAATTCTATTAGTCATATTAATATATAAATACAAAATGTTATATACACACTTTTCATTTGTAAAAATAAAAAATAATAATTATCGCATTTTAA
The DNA here is from genome assembly GCF_949357685.1 of Gobio gobio. NCBI lineage: Eukaryota > Metazoa > Chordata > Actinopteri > Cypriniformes > Gobionidae > Gobio > Gobio gobio. The sequence goes on from NC_137104.1 coordinate 12,940,158, forward strand.
ATCGCAATCGCAATTTTAACCAGAATAATAGCAATAAGATATTTTTCTCAAATCGTGCAGCCCTACTTGCAACCCTCAGCTATTACAAATTCACCTACTTATTGTGGACTGTTTCAAAAGAGTTTAACTTGGATATTCTATAAGCTATTCACTTTGTTTTTTGGTTTTGTTTTTTGCCTCTTTCCTAACTTTTTTGGAGTGTGTGGCAGACATCAAAATCAAAATTTGTTTCTATTTACAAAATACAATGCAGTTGTTCAGTGAAAACATTGGGAATATTTTCATTGTACTTTTGTCAGTTAAATAAATTTAAAAGAGAATTAACAAATCACAGATTCTTGATTTTATTGCATTTTACAAAATGTCCCAACTGGAATTGGGGTTGTATAATCTCTCTTAAAAATCATGTAGATATTGCGGTACCACAACGCACACTAGAAAGCTCAGATAAACAAATTACAATTTGTTTTGGGAATTATGCCCTCCAGACTAAGGGCCTTGCTACAGCTGTTGAGTAAAATCACACCAACATACGTTCAGGCAAAAGTCAACTAGGCAGAAACATGTCAGATCAGGGTAAGTTGTCACAATATTTGCCATGAATATGCAAAAAAGCCTCCACTCAATCACACTAGCTCGGCATACCTGATCCACTCGGTCAACTGTAGTAAACGCTACACAATATCAAGTGGAAATATTGGTTGAATTAAGCCATATATGCTTGAACCAGAAACTGATTCAGAAGAGGAAGAGCGAATTATACAATGTCATCAACAAGTCGATGTATCAGAATGGTAATGCGTTGTATCCATCGCTCTCTACAATGTCGATCAAACTGCTAATAATGTGTTGCTAATGATACACAAACCATGTTCCCGTTCGCCATTTCAGAGTCAGACAGCTGCCTTCTAAAAATCAGTATCCTTAGAAATGCTTTGAACATCACAAAGAGCCAGTGGAGAAAAGCACGTTGACTGAATTGGTTACATGTTTTTGATGGTAGGAAACAGGGACGGTTTCAAACTATTTGCACATGGTTTGTCTTAAAGCAAATTAAATTGATTTTTACCACAGAGAGTCTTTAAAAATATTAATAAATAGTAAATACTATATTATTATAGTACTAAAATAACACTGCCCCCGACATTCAAATAATTAATCAACTATTTTTTATGACAAATGCATTTGCCTTTAAAAATAAACCTACACTGAGAAATAATCAGGGGAGTAAAAAGTGACAATTAGTCGCAGTGTGTGTGAAAGAAAAAAGCTGGAAAAAGGAGAGACCTCAAGGAATATAAAGGAGATCAAATATTCCACCGCCTCAATCCTCCAGCCTTCACTTCATGCTGCATTCCCACTTACTAAACGGCCTAGTGGCTGTTTAAAACCTCTTCCCCATATCTCCATGCGACTGTCAGTAACTGGCAGTATTAATTACCAAGGAGCTCTCATTGGTGTAAGAGGCACAGCATGCTTAGGGCAACTAAAGAGTGATCAACTCCTTTATTAACAATACATTTCTTCACCTGAAGAACCAGTTAGAAAAACAAAGACATAAAAAACAAACAGCACCATTTTCATAGCTGAGCTGTCGCATAAACCAAAATGGAGGAGTCCTCCGTGACATCAATATTGCAAACCTATGAGTTGGCGTATGTCACCAGTGATGCCACACAACAATGTCTTAGGGTTCCAGTGAATAATTCATCAGCCAACAACCATTAGGCCGCCATTATCTATTTAAATCCCAGTGCAAACTCATCCCAAAGCCTGCATGTGGTGCTGTCATGGCCTGGTTAGAAAACACGGAGGGAAGCCAAGGGAAAAGAGAGGAAATTAAATGTTGAGCTAGACTGCAGAAGGACCATCTTGGGTCTGCTCCTTTCTATCATTTTTCCCATCTCTCCTCGTGCTCTCTCTCCCTGCTCTCCTCTATCATCCATTCATCTACTTCAACATGTCATTCCTTCATCCTGAGTCATTGGGGCAATCTTTTTCTTTCTCAATCCATCCTTTTCCGGCCGCTCATCTCCTGCTTACCTCCCTTTGTTTCCACTTCCCTTTCCTTCTCTGATCTTTCCAATCATCCCCGTAAACAGCTGGTGAAGAACCTCTATAAAGCTTTAGTCCACAAGGGTGAGAAAATGGTTCATTGTAAGTGGAGTTCAAAAGTCTGAGACTACATTGACGCTCTGGTTTTTTTTTTTAATTATTAAATATGGAAATAAAGTAATAGTGTAAAAAGTTTCAATGGTCTTTCCACACTGAAAGCAAAAATGTTGCGTAATGCAACACAATCACAACAAATTTGATGTTTAATATACAGAGCAGGATTTCGGACCAATGAGATTTAACTGAGGGCGGGGCTATAGTTTTTGTATTTTATGCAAAGTATTGTTCTGGCACATGCATTTACATGTATTTGTATAGATTCAAATATCGATGTATTGTGTGAATGACTGAACTGATGTACACAATTGTTTAAATCCATATTTAATCTATAAATCATAATTTAAGGTGTTTTTATTATACATTTTTGTTTAATTTAATTACACAGTATATATTTTGTATGTATACACTACAGTTAGGGGTGTAATGATTCACTCGTTTTCTCGATGCATCGATTACAAATCCTGACGATGCATATATCGATCTTGAAATGTGCATTTTGAATCGTGAATCGTTTATTTCGGCCGATAATCGATTTAAAATGCTAAGAATCGAATGAAATCGCGATTCAATAGCGATTCAGTGCTTTAAAATTAACATTAGATTATATCTTCTAAATGCGTGAATTAATAGAGACGTTGTGCTGCGTCATCCGCGCCCTCACAGCTCGCCTTCGAAGACGCGTTTTACCGCCTTCACTGGATTGCTCTCGCGCTCTGTCAGCCGCTCACTGACACATGTTTGAGCAGCTCATGTTTGAGCTCTCCTCAGGACGGCCACTGCAACCACATGAGCAGATGACTGCTCTCTATCGAGACAGGAATTGTCCCGAGTTAAACCGCAAGCCATTGTCAACTGCCAAGTCACTGCGGTCACTACTGTTGAAATAAAACGCTTTCATTGCGTGGGAACGACACCGCTATTTTATATAAAATAAAATATTTAAGTTTTACGGAAATACAGTTGGGCCTACCTGAGCAGTTGAAGTAAAACCCTGCTTATTCAAGGATGAACATTTATTGCATGGACGGGGCAAATGTGTCTAAAATGCATACGCACAGTTCTGATGAATGATGCATGAAATTTAACTTAATGTCGTTTAACTGAATATATACGAAAGAAACTGCTAAAGTAACTACAACATTAACGACACTGAAATAAGAGCGTGCGGTTTATATATCAATCAGATGCGCATTAAAGTAGCCTCCGATAATAGCAGCAGTAGACACCAGTGTGTTTTCTTTCAGAATCATCATAAGGAAAATGACCCGTATAAAGAGAACAAAGAGGGTTTTTCTTTCTATTCTGTGAAGAAAAGTTAGTTTAGGATTAGTTGGAAAAGTGCATGATATGAGTCTCTCCATGCAGCATTGCATGTTTAATGCCAGGAACACTTTAATAAGGTTGAGTAGCCATTAACATTATCCTACACAATAGTTAGCATTAACTAACAATACTTTTAAAGACTTTTTAAATTCTGGCTTATGTAAATTTCTACAAATGCCATTTTATATGGGAAGTAAAGTGTGTAATAATGATAAATCAAAGTAATATGAACTGACATTAACAATGGACTAAAGTGTTTTTTTTTTTTTTTTTTGGTAACACTGTACAGTAAGGATGTATTAGTTAACATTAGTTAATGCATTAGTTAACATGACCTAACCAACTAACCTGGTATTATGTTTTATTTTGCAACACCTCTGCTCAGCATTAGTTTATATTTGTTTATGTTAGTTCATATAAATCCAGCTGTTCATGGTTTGTTCATGTTAGTTCCCAGTGCATTAACTAATGTTAACAAGATTTTAATAATGAATCAGTAAATGTTGAAATTAACATTAACAAAGGTAAAATAAATGCTTTATAAGTGCAGTTCAGTATTAGTTCATGTTAACTAATGTAGTAAACTAATGAACCTTATTATACAGTGTTACCATTTTTTTTGCAGACTCTCTGTCCTCTGAAGGCACATTAGGGGAAGCATTTTAATAATCCTATGAATGCATATAAAAAAAATTGCATAATCGAATCGAATTAATCGAATCGCATCGAATTTTAATGTGAATCGTCTCGAATCGAATCGTTCTGAATTGTCGAAAATCATTCTTGAATCGAATCGAAAACCTATGAATCGTGAATCGAATCGATTCGCTTCCTAGCCAAAGATTCACAGCCCTAACTACAGTGTATATATATATATATATATATATATATATATATATATATATATATATATATATATATATATATATATATATATATATATATATATATAATGTGGTAAAAAATATATATATTGTGTAATACACTGATTAGATACAGTATGTTTGTACGTTTCAGCATCCAGACATACCAATAAGGGCATTTTTGTACCTGCAAATGATATTTATACCTATTTAAACTGAATGAGACATATATAAGAAATATAAAACTAGGAATCAACAGAAAATCCTGTTACTTGTCGTGGCTGGATAGGGCAAAAACATGGAAAAGATAGCTTTTATTTATCATTTTGCATCTGGTTAGATATTCATGTAAATCCTCTGTATAATGTATTAAATTAGAAATTATTCTAAAATGTAACCATCTTCACTAGTCTCAAACTTTTGAACCCCACTGTATATTAAACAGACGCCAGAGAGCCCTTTGGGACAGTAATAATAATATTTCTGAGCTGCAGGTGAAAAAGGGTTCAGACCATAAGTGCAGGGCAGATCTCATAATAACAACATAATTAGAGTGATGGGCATATCTTCTCTTAAGTCTATCGATCCATGATTAAAACCATTTATAAAATCCTGACGCTATGCAGAGAAAAGAGAGATAAGGTATATAGACCCCACACATGCACACGCACAAATGAACATAATCACTTTCAATCTCCATAATTCAGTGAATGCAAATATGTTTAGAGTATGCAAAGCTCGTGCAACAGCAACAACACACATGCACAGCCATGTTTCACTATATTTCCCCACCCTTACAGTTCCTCCCTTCTACACTCTGCACTCGTTCTCCATTCACTTTGCTCTTCAGTCTTCCTCTGATGTGTCCGCTTCTCTGCACTGTGCTTCAGGAGCACTGCAGTACTGAGTTAGACCAGCTAAAGGCTGCTAGGTTTGCTCACAAGCGTCCGCTGCTTAGGGTTAGTGGGACGAAAAGGGCCAATGCAGAACCAGATCACAGAGAATACCAAACTACACTGACAAAAATGTAATTTGTTTTCTCCATGCAGATTTTGTAGCAATTATCCACTGTGTTTTTAAGCTCCTAGCCATGTGTTGATGTACCCTGATGTATTGGACTTGTTTGATGCTTCCTTAAAATCAGGATCTTTCCACATCTTACATCATATGTTTGCCCCTCTAGCGGATCTAGTGCTTCGCTTTTCCCTTTTCTGGAATAGCCCAATAGGTTTTGAAGACTGCACGGTTGAGCATGATCACTTCTATTATGGATTATCAATTCACCTAATCAGGCTCTTTTATTTGTAACATAAGTTTCGTTTAAAAGTCTTGGTAATTTCTTTAGAGGAATCAAGATATTTTTTTATGTCATTTCCTGATAGACCCTTATAACAAACCACCAACATAATTATAATAATCACTTACCACTCAAACAATGCCTGCCAACTCCTCATGTGTCTATGAATGGAACTTAGTCATTGGCAAAGCTTATCAGAGCCATTCCCACCACCCAGAATAGCAAGTCTTAGGCTTTGCATACTTCCCTACTATATAGTCAGTGAAAAACAGTATGTGACAAAAGAAGTATGTCCGAATTCACAGTAGGCCTACTCATAAAATAGTAGGCAAAAACTATACTGATGACCTACTTCTTTTGGCGAGATTCTTAAGTTAGGGCCCTATAAAATCCATTTTATCCATTCATTTATTTGCAAATTCTTTTTTTCCGTTTTACTTTGGGAATTCAGAGTTTTTTTTTACCCTTTACTGTTATTTTAGTCGTAAAAAGAGTGTGCCTTTAATGTTAATACAATAGAACATAAAACATAAAATAACAAACATCACATTTACTCAGTATTTTTCAGGACAAATACTGCATGATGCAACATAACACTGCACTCTAAAAACTTCCAAGTCACAACAAAATTAATGGTTATGAGCTTTAAACTGTCCAGTAAAATAAACTGTATTAGTTTATATTAGTTTAAATGAAAGTGCTCCATTCGCTTTTTCTTTCAAGTAAAAAAAATAGGGACATTAGGTGGCCTTGCTAACTTTATCATTGTACTTCTCCTTGCTCTTCACATGGCTTTTGGATAACAGGTGGTCAGTGCATGTATTTTTGCACTTCCAGTCAACGGAATGTTGACAAAACTTAAGGTCGCTACATACTCCGCAAGAACAGAGAAAAAAGTTCTCGCTCCCAGGGCTGCGATAACAAAATGACGTTATTTTGTTCTCAGAGCCCTGGTTTTGGTTTAGGAGTTCTCGCAGTTCGTTCTCGACACATCGTCTGAGCAGAACTTTTTTCTTGTGGGTGTCCGAGGAACTATTGTGGGATTGGTCAGAATTTTAAAGTGGGCGGGGTTAATGCGGAGATGTTTGGCACCTGCTTTTCTCGTGAAGTATGGAATGTACTGGCCAGAACGAACTTTGTTCTTGTTCTTTCCACCTCGTGAAAACGAACAAATTTCTTTGTTCTTACAGAGAGTGTACCAAGCTTTACAAAACAAAAGTTCACCTGACACATAAAAGTCATGCGGGAACTGCTCGGCTCGGTACTGAGGGCTTAGCGTTGAGTTTCTTAACCTTGTCGCAGATGAAAGCAGAGCTGTGGAGAGCCGCTTTGCCATACTTTCAGTGTTTTGAAGGAGGAGGGGGAGCTGAAATGACGGTATGGGTTGTGTCGCCCAGATTTGCTTCCCGTGGTTTGTATTTTCCCCAGACATACGTTCTTCTCCCATAAAAAACAGAATTTCATGCCAAATATGTAAAAAAAAATTCTGTGTTAACTCTAGATTCTGCATTAATATGCCAATTCCGCGATTCTGTCCGCGATTCCATGATCGCAGAAATTATAGGGCCCTATGAAGTGTGCATACAATGGACACTTTACTATCCCATGAGGTCCCAGGAGAGGATTTATGAATGGCAGTGAAACGAAGTAACTGACGCTGGTAGGTCACATGATAATGACAACATGGCGAATGTGGTATGTCCAGATTACACTCCTACTACACACATTCATACTATACATAATATACTTTTTTAACAGCCGTGAAGTAATTACTTATTCAAAATAAGTACCTACTCAAGAGAATATGTGATTTCGGATTTCTTTTGTCGTAGCATATCTTTGTCATAGCATCCTTTCAACCACCATGGGGATTTCCAATGACAACGCTGGTCAATACTTGGTTGCTGTTGAAAGTAGCCTCAAAATAATGTCCTTGTTTACAACCTTGTTTCAGTCCCTTTCAATTTAAAAGTATTTTCTACTGACTCGCCCATAAAGACACAAGTCGCCATCTAATGGAGTAACAATGTAACTTTTACTGAAAAGTGTCTCAATACCAAATACTATACTATTATTTATATAAAATATTGATAGATTATATAGAATAATGATAGATTAATGAGACCAAAGATTGCCTATTAGATACAACCAAAACAAATTTTCTCTCATGTTTAGCCATTATAGAGACATCAAAGCCAGTGGAAAATTCCAGAATAACTGGCCGAGGTACGGCTGTTCTCGGCGGGGTACATAAGTGTTGAACGGCCACTGACACCCTGTAGCTCACATCTCTGAAAACGTTGAAGCACATTTTTGTGCTATCTTTATAAAATAAACCTCATATTTGAAGTTTAAACAACTACATTTGTGCCTAAAAGAACTCTTAAAACTACATTCAGTGACACAACAACAGTAGTATTTGTAAAAAAAAAAAAATATGGTGGGTTTGCTCCACCATGACACTTCTTGGTACTGGTAGAATATCGCATGGCTGGAAAGACCTCTCAGCCAATCTGATTCGAGGACCAGAAGTAACTGTTTTATATGTAATGTAATGACATTACATTACATTATATGTTATGTAACATAATATAATATAATTAGTGCTGTCAAGCGATTAATCGCATCCAAAATAAAGGTTTGTGCTTACATAATATGCGTGTGTACGAGTGTGTGTACTGTGTATAAAATATGTATATATATATATATATATATATATATATATATATATATATATATATATATATATATATATATATATATATATATATATATATATATATATATATATATATATATATATATAAATAGACACACAAGCATGTATATATTTAAGACAAAAAGTTACAATTATAATATATATATATATATATATATATATATATATATATATATATATATATATATATATATATATATATATATATATATATATATATATATATATATATATATATATATATATATATATATATATATATATATATATACAGTATATGCATGCAAATATTTCTTAAATATATACATGTATGTATGTATATTCAAATATACATAATAATTATACACAGTACAAACACACATACGTATATTATGTAAACACAAATTTTTATTTTGGATGCAATTAATCACGATTAATAGTTTGACAGCCCATGAATATAATTTAATATAGTATAATATCATATTATATAATTCTTGAGAAGTAGAGCATTCTTTACTGAACCTAAAAACCATTAAATAACCATTATATAAACCAAAGAAAATGCTCTAAACATATACTTGCGTTTCTATATTCAGGAATGGCTTATAAAGCACTCAGCTCCCAATAAACTCCTTTCATGATAAGCAAAATGTCCTTTTTATTACGGGATGCTCAATGTAGTTTATGGTGTGTCAGACAGAAAGTGGTTTTATGCGGCACAATAAGTACAGATCATTCCTTTAAACAATTAAAAAAATATATACGTGCATAAAATAAACCTTCCCAAAAACTCTCAGATGTTTTATGCACCATTTTCACAGGGTTGAGAGAAGGTGCACATTTATCTCGTTTCAATTAACAGTTTGAAAACACAAACGCTTGCATGAATTTGAAAATTCACAACAGATATGCTTTTCAAATGATTCATTCTGGTCGTATATGAGTCCCAACGTGTAAATCCACAACCTCGCCATAGAGAAGCTTCATAATCAGTGTGTCTGGATACGGCTACGGCATTGAGTGCTTGAGTTAAATCAAGAGGAATCAGGAGCTAAAGGAGGAATCTCAGAGGGGATAAGTACTCTCTGAATATGAGTACAGATGGGGTCTTGCATGAATATGTGTGAAAATGCAGAAGGAACTGTTCTGTGCCATGAGAGTATGAGGGAATGTCTGTTTAGCTACTACAAACTCCACAGTGGTGGTCAAAATAAAAATGGACATGCTGAGAGCCTGCAGTGTAATTCCCCAAAGGCTTCTCTTATAAATAGGCAGGGCAATGGTGTTAAAGCAATGGTCTATTGTGGAGGGAGGAATAGTCTACCAGAAAAGACATTTGCTTGCTCTGCATCAGTCTCAAATTTAAACCTTTTTGCTCTCATTTTTCTATAATAAAATGAACTTTAAATGGGACCAATTTGAATTATGCCCAAAGTCTTGATTTTGTTTTTGAGGTCTCCTAGAATAAGTTTTCATGTGAATGTTCAAAAACACATTATTATTATTCATGTTTTACATTGTTGCAACACCTCTCTCTGTGCTCTGATTGATTGGCTGGACACGTGTGTTGTGATTGGTCAACCACTTTAACCCCGAAGCCCCCCTCGCATAATAGCCCTTAATCCCACCTTCGTGGGCACGAAGGTCTCAGGTGTGATCTCAATTTTTTTTATTTTATAAATGTTATATCACCATCTTCGATACAATAAATTCGTAAAATTTTTGATGATTTTTGGGGATTTTTTACCTCTAAAAGTACCATCTTTTTTAATGTAAAATATGCTTATTTTTATGTTATATTTAATATTTCTTTAACTTCAGTAAAAAAAAAAAATCAAGTCCAGAGAGCCAAAACCTAAAAATGTGTTGACTTTGGTTACACCTGGTGACATATGATGGTATAAAAATAATATATAGCTAAAATATCAATAACTCAATGGCTGCATATGGGCTGAACTCTGTAAAGCAATGTTTTTATGACCTTAACCTCTTAAGTTTTAGATTTTATCACAAGTTACAATTGTAGAATGTTTTAAGAATCATTTGTGTTGGGTGAGACTATACAAAGACGCCAAAATATGCTTACAGACAAATATGACCATGCTATAAGGAAAGACAAAATAGGAGACAGAGCAATCATTTATTTCTAAGAAAAAACATCAAATTTCAATAACTCAAAAAAGTACCAAACAGGTAAGAATAAACAATAAACCTAACAATAACTCAATAAAAGTAAATGTAAGATAAAAAACTGTCCACACAATGACAGATAAAAAAAAACAACAACAATGTACAACATGTTTTGTTTGGAAGCATCAACAAATCTTGCAGCAGGACTTTATTCTGACTTTGAAGTGTGTGTGTATGTGTGTGTGTGTTTTGCAGTGGCTGATTGGCACATTTAAAAAAAATTGCCCATGCAGTTATTGGCTCTTTTAATTCCTTTGTTTGTGTATGTGTATGTGTATGTGTGTGTGTGTGTGTGAGTGTGAGTGTTTGCCATATTGCAATTTTTTTTAAAACAATTTTTTTTTTCACATTTTACATTAGTTCCTGTCTCTATGAAGCCCCTCCTCATGAAAAACTCACTGTCCTCTGATTGGTTGGCTGGACCTGTGTGTTGTGATTGGTCAACAACTTTAAGTACATTTTGGAAATGTCTACAGGGACATGGTGAAAGAAAAAAAAACATGAATATTTGTCAATGCTTTTGCGTTCTCTCGCAAAAACGTTTGCGTTCTGCTGAGAAACTTTGCGTTTGCTCGCAAAGAGCTCAAAAGATTTTGAGAGCGAACGCAAAGTTACTCAGGGGAATGCAAAACATTTGCGAGACAACTCAAAAGCATCGACTTATTATTTTTCCTCCCATCTAATTTTTTTTCACCACCATGTCCCTTTAGGGGCTCCGTAGGTTTTAATGTTTAAATGTTCAAAAACACATTATTTTTCACGTTTTATGCATAGACTGTAAAAAATTATGGACGTAGTGTCCGTGACGTCACCCATAGGATTCTGAAGAGCACTTTTGAAGCAAAGTAGGGTCGAGTCGGCCGTTGCCATCTTGGCAGCGAGTCATCGTGCGTCACTCCCGGATAACAGAAAATGGGCAAAGAGGCGGGACGTGGGTGGAGCTGAAGTGACGCAATGACTAACAGACAGCAGATAAATGGCTGTCCACCTGTCACTCAAAGTGGCCACGCCCTTAATTTTGCAGAACTTTAAGGCTTTATATAATGTAAACAAATGAGTCATAAAAAAATTCACCCCCCTCACAGTTGTCATGAAGGGCAAAATTAGCTGTATAGGCCAAAACCACAATTTGTACCAGGCTGTAAACATGTTTTATTTTGCTGTAAAGTTGGGCATTTTAACATGGGGCTCAATGAGATTCTGCTCACTTCTGGAGCCTGTCCCTATTGGCCAGTCGATGAATTGCAGTTTAAGTCACTTCCGTATTGGCTTCAAGAGAAACAACGGAAGGTTGCTGCTAAACTTGTTGCCGCACCTCTCTTCCCAATCTGTCAGTACAGTTCTGGGTGTGTTTCCAGTTCAACGATGTAGTTCACTGCTTAACTACCATAGTATGTTGCATCGTTTTCCCAAAACCGTATTGTCGCAAATCTGTCGTTCAACCACATTGGTTAATGATGCCACGCAGGTGGTGGAGTAATAAATTATTTTTAATGATTTATTTGAGATCGAATTTATGCTAGATATTTTGCTATAAATTATGGACATGGAACCTGAGGACTAATTCTTATTTTTCTCAGTTATTTTGCCAGTCCTTCCAGAAAAATGCGGCTTTTTTTGTGATTGTTGCGGGCAAAAATCCTTTATTATGCGGCACGTTTTCTTAAAAAATGCGATGGAAAATGCGGGATATTTATGCAATTTTATGCGATAAAATTGCGGGAACTTGCAAAAACTGCGGTTTGATGAAAAAGAGAAAAAAAGCACTACATCACAGAAAGTGCTGGGAATATTTAAGTTCTCGTCTTGTTTTATTGAAGACCTTAATAAACACATAGCTCAAATTTACAAAACATTGAGTCAAACAAGTTCTGTAGCTTTACAAAAGGAATATGCTACAACTTCTGAAAAAATTAATTAATAACTTCCTGTTTTACAAAGGTAGCTAAAAAAACAGACATTTGAGTGCTTTCAATGCACAAAGTGCAATCTCTTAAAGGGTTAGTTCACCCAAAAATGAAAATTCTGTCATTAATGACTTCCCCTCATGTTGTTGGACACCCGTAAGACCTCCGTTCATCTTCGGAACACAAATGAAGATATTTTAGTTGAAATCCGATGGCTCAGAAAGGCCTCCATTGGCACAATGCACTTTACACTCTCAAGACCCTTAATAGGTACTAAAGACGTCGTTACGAAGTCCATCTCACTACAGTGGTTCTACAATAACTTTATGAAGCGGCGAGAATAGTTTTTGTGCACAAAAAACCCCCTAAATAACGACTTATATAGTGATGACCGATTTCAAAACACGGCATCATGAAGCTTCGAAGCGTTATGAATCAGCGAGTCGATTCATGATTCGGATCGCGTGTCAAACTGCTGAAATACGTAACTTTGGCGATCCAAACCGCTGAATCGACTCACTGATTCATAACGCTTCGAAGCTTCATGATGCCGTGTTTTGAAATCGGTCAACACACCGGGAAACTGCTTTGCGCGGTCTTTTGCTGTTATTTTTGTTGGCAAATGGGAATTTGCGTGCTTCATCATGGTTTCACCGATATCTATGGTTTCACCACGGGGTTTGCAGCTTTTCGATGACGTTCACGTCGGGTAATTATGTCACTTCAATACGTTCCCATGGAAATAGGGGGAAATGGCGGCTCTTGTGTGAAGTAAACAAACATTTTTCAACTTTCTGCTATTTATATATGACTTTTTTATGAAATCATGCTAGCCCTGCATATTTTGCACGCGTCCACATGTTATGCAAACAAGAAACTATGCTTCTAACCACAGGTCAAGAGCTGTCGTTCCTTTGCGATGCTGTTTGTGAACGTTCGTTGGAACTGTGGTTTCGGGAAACACTGACTCGTTGAACTATAATGGCGGACCACTTGCGACCATAGTTGGCGAACGATGCTTTTGGGAAACGCACCCCTGTTTAGTTCCTTTCTTTATGAAGCCCATCCTCCTGAAAAGCGCACTGTGCTCGGATTGGTCAGCTGGACCCGTGTGTTGTGATTGGTCAACCGCTTTGAGCGAGTTTCAGAAATGTCATGCCCCTTGCCATAAATACCAAATTCAACACGTGTCTGACGCAACTCACCCAGGCCTTGTCCCCTTTTTGTGTATGGCTTGGATGGGAATTGTTTCATTGAGGAATATTTTGACGAGTACGTTCCTGGAAGAAAACTCAAGACTAAAAAAATCGAGTTGATATCACCTGTTTCAAATCACATCATTGTTTTAGCGAGTTCAGAAACAGTGCGCACTAATAGGCCTATAGGCTAGAGAATAACTCCCTTTGGAGTGGCATTGTGCTTTGTTTCATGCTCAAACAGCAACATTACACATTCAAGAAAGTTGAACATATAAACAAGCATAATAGGACCCCTTTAATTAGCAAATTGAAAAACAGAAGGATTCAAAAGTAACGTCAGTGATCCCACCAGACTTTAACAATAAATAAAACATATAATCACGAACACATAAATACACTTCATTATCTCAGTCATGTGACAATGAGATGAATTAAACGGATTAGGAGGATATAAATAACCAAAGCGTTTATCTTGGCATAATTAGCTCTGATCCCTTTTTTCCTTCCCAACAATTAGGTATATCTTCTCTTTCTCCCCCAAGCACAAGCCTCTATGCCGCCAGAGCGAAATGAATCAAACACAGCGCTTCACGTGTCATTATTCTAAATAAGGGCGAAATATAATTGAGTCAATGAGCAGTTAGTTAACCTACTTATTCAATTCGCCTCTGCTCAAGCTGCACTTGCAGGAACTACACAGCACACTGGCAAGCCAGTAACATCAAGACATCCAACAACAGCGAGATCAATACAAATGGTCTTGTGATATGTTTATCATATTTCTCCCACTTCACTAGCGTTACATTGTATGTAGGCCTACCTGTGATATGGACAATAGGCTGACGATAGCTGAGTCACATTGAGAAGAATCTATATTTTTAATACTAAATGCTTTGTGAACATTTGCAAAGCATGCATTGAAGACCCTAAAAAAACACCATTATCTGATCCTAAATCAAGTGAGTTCATTAACTCTCCACTTGCACGGCCCATGGCAGTGATCTTTCATACAATAAACTGGGTGATGAATCAATATCTGCTGCCAGAATCTGCTCCCATGATGTTTGTCCAGGTCACATACGCATAGAGCCTTTTTATGATGAAACCACAACCCTATAGCCCTAAAGCCTCTTCATATGTCAGTTCAATATGTGGACCTCTAACATCCATCTCACACCCCAATCTGGTTCAACTGTAAGTGTGATGCCGCTTAGCGCATCCTTGTCCAGAACATGCTTTCATGGTCAGCAATCGCTTATTCATTAACTTAAGTTGCTCCAAGGTTCAGAGTTCCCCGATCAGCCCTCAAAGTGCTTTGATTCGTAACGCGTCTGCGTGACCAGTGCTCCGTGACAAAACTTCCAAGTGCCGTCAAGTTGCACCAGCTAGGGTCGCTTTCCTTTAAACCCCTGTTAAATGAAGCCGGGTGGACCGGTTCATTCAGTACAGGTCCTCAAGATGACCTAGTCATCTTATTAATATTAAAACATGGATAGGGTATCTTACCATGCATCCTTTGAGGCATAACCCTTACCCCTAACATCAAAAGCATGCTTGTAATGTGGGTAGATCAACCTAATAGGTAAGTCACTGCGCACTGTGACAGCTTCCAAGCCATATTTGTATGTTATATCCAGCTTTTAACTTGCAGGGGAGAGAAAAAAAATCAATAAAACCGCGCAATTGATGCAATGCTTCAACGCACCCGCATTCTGCTTACCTTGCGTTTAAGTTAGCAGGTCAGACTCGCATTCCCGTAGTGAAAATATTCAATATTCCTCCGGGCAGATGGTTCGGTGCGCGTGCGGACGGTCCGTTACTCGCCGCTGTTTGAGATCCTGACAGCAGCTCTCAGGATTCCCTCTGTCGCAGCCTCGCGTTTCCATTGGTCCGCGGATCTCCCCGCAGCACCTCACCGGGAGGAGGGGCAGAGAGATGCGCTCTTGCACGCGACAACATGCAAACACATCCGAAGAACGAATCTGCTTAATGAATGAATATACAGGTATGTTACAGTGGTTTAGGAGTTGTAAAACGAAGGAATAAATTCAGCGCGTGCAAATATGCGATGACAAGGCTGATACGGGATCCATGGAGAAACCAACGTATCTACAGTTCTTTGAAACAAAGGAGCACCGATTCTACTTTTTCTCCTTACAGTGTATTTTGGGGTCAACTTGACTTTAAACAGAAACGAATTTACTAGAATGGATGCCAGTCACATAAAAACAAAACAAAAAAACATTAGGCCTATAGTATAACACACGGATAAAGCTTCTGTAATAT
This sequence comes from Gobio gobio, assembly GCF_949357685.1. Lineage (NCBI taxonomy): Eukaryota > Metazoa > Chordata > Actinopteri > Cypriniformes > Gobionidae > Gobio > Gobio gobio. The sequence continues at coordinate 12,956,096 of NC_137104.1, forward strand.
CTGCCTAATAACGTCAAAGGGATGTTCAAGGATCTAAAGGGAAAGAAACAAGATTAATAAAGTAAATGTCAATAGAAAATATGAGGGCTATAAAAACAGTGGGTAGCTATAGTCAGTGGACTAAAATGATACGCACATGTGGTGACGTATCCACAGTGTAAAAAAATGGCAGGGTTAGGCTATACAAGACTGACTTACAGTTGTGTACAATGCATCATTATGCAATTTTCTGTGGAATCAATAGATAGATAGATAGATAGATAGATAGATAGATAGATAGATAGATAGATAGATAGATAGATAGATAGATAGATAGATAGATAGATAGATAGATAGATAGATAGATAGATAGATAGATGTCCTTTGATAGATAGATAGATAGATATATAGATAGATAGCCGTCCTTTAATAGATAGATAGATAGATAGATAGATAGATAGATAGATAGATAGATAGATAGATAGATAGATAGATAGATAGATAGATAGATAGATAGATAGATAGATAGATAGATGTCCTTTGATAGATAGATAGATATATAGATAGATAGCCGTCCTTTAATAGATAGATAGATAGATAGATAGATAGATAGATAGATAGATAGATAGATAGATAGATAGATAGATAGATAGATAGATAGATAGATAGATAGATAGATAGATAGATAGATAGATAGATAGATAGACGTCCTTTAATAGATAGATAGATATAGATAGATAGATAGATAGATAGATAGATAGATAGATAGATAGATAGATAGATAGATAGATAGATAGATAGATAGATAGATAGATAGATAGATAGATAGATAGATAGATAGATGTCCTTTGATAGATAGATAGATAGATATATAGATAGATAGCCGTCCTTTAATAGATAGATAGATAGATAGATAGATAGATAGATAGATAGATAGATAGATAGATAGATAGATAGATAGATAGATAGATAGATAGATAGATAGATAGATAGATAGATAGATAGATAGATAGATAGATAGATAGATAGATAGATAGATAGATAGATGTCCTTTGATAGATAGATAGATATATAGATAGATAGCCGTCCTTTAATAGATAGATAGATAGATAGATAGATAGATAGATAGATAGATAGATAGATAGATAGATAGATAGATAGATAGATAGATAGATAGATAGATAGATAGATAGATAGATAGATAGATAGATAGATAGATAGATAGATAGATAGATAGACGTCCTTTAATAGATAGATAGATATAGATAGATAGATAGATAGATAGATAGATAGATAGATAGATAGATAGATAGATAGATAGATAGATAGATAGATAGATAGATAGATAGATAGATAGATAGATAGATAGATAGATAGATAGATAGATAGATAGATAGATAGATAGATAGATAGATAGATAGATAGATAGATAGATATATAGATAGATAGCCGTCCTTTAATAGATAGATAGATAGATAGATAGATAGATAGATAGATAGATAGATAGATAGATAGATAGATAGATAGATAGATAGATAGATAGATAGATAGATAGATAGATAGATAGATAGATAGATAGATAGATAGATAGATAGATAGATAGATAGATAGATAGATAGATAGATAGATAGATAGATAGATAGATAGATAGATAGATAGATAGATAGATAGATAGGTGGATGCCATTGGTGGTGGATTAGGAGATTCCCCCCTTTTATGTAAAGCGCTTTGAGTGCCTAGAAAAGCACTATATAAATGTAACAAATGATTAATTATAGATCGATAAAGATCATTTCCTGGACTTCACACTATTCAGATGCCATTAAAATGTGATAAACTGAAGAACTATTACCGTAAAAATAACAACAACAATATAACAATTATACTAATTTAATGGTATCCTCATCCTAGTCATTCATTAAAACACAGAAAACTAATCACTGGATCTTTTTTATTATTATTATTTTAATGTCAGCCTAGTGGTTCCAGTGTTGTCACTAAAACATTGTCATCATCCATTTAATATTCCAAAAAAAAAAGAAGAAAAAAAAAAGTATATCAAGCTTTGGGTGTTTTTTTCTTTTTCTTTTCTAATCTGGCTCAGACACCATTTTGGCAGCCATGAGTGTTATTTTCACAGCCTCTGGTGTCAACTCAGACTCTGTGCAAATGAATGCAGTGTAACTTTGCAGACACATTAGCAAGCAGGCCTACGGGAATATGACTTCTTCAAAAACTGCATAAAACATGCGTGCCTCTCCAAATCAAAGTCTCAAGTAATAAACGGCTACATATCCATGGAAACAATCACACAAAGGAGGACACTATATAACTCCTGTTTCTACAGCATGGGATTTCATTATGTTCAGCACCTTGGCCAGCGACCACAAAAACGATTACAAAGCAACTGTGCAGCAGTGCATCTCCGATCATCTTGAGCAACCTCATTACAGAGCTAGTTCCATTGACGTACACAGACAAAAACACTGCGAATCTGACAGCCAACAGTGATGTCATTGTAATATTTGCATACTGACTAGTGATTGGTATATTAAACATCCGGATGACGTTCTTGGAGTCTCTCTCACGTCAAACTTTACCATGTACTGTCAATTTATTCACTGAGGTCAATAAGATTTTTGATGTTTTTGAAAAAAGCCTAATTTATTTGATCAAACATACAATGAAGCATTAATATTGTGAAATATTATTACAATTTTAAATGCTTTTTTAATTTAACATTTTTTTTAAATATAGTTTATTCCTGTGATGGTCTGTGATTCATGTGAAGTCTTCAGTGTCACATGATCCTTCAGGAATCATTCTACACTGTAAAATCGAATTATATAGGAATAGTATGTTGTGCTAACAAATGCTTATTTAGTATAGTTCACTTACACAAGAGTTCTAGTAACTAAGAGTACTTGATCTTTTACCAAAGACTGTAAAAAAACATGGACGTAGTGTACGTGACGTCACACTTAGGATTCTGAAGAGCAGTTTTGAAGCGTAAAGTATGGTCGAGATGGCTGTTGCCATCTTAGAAGCGCATCATCGCACTTCACTCCTGGATAACAGAAAATGGGCAAAGAGGCGGGACGTGGGCGGAGCTGAAGTGACGCGGTGACTAACAGACTTCCGATAAAATGGCTATCCACCTGTCACTCAAAGTGGCCACGCCCTTAATTATGCAGGACTTTAAGGCTTTATATAATGTAAACAAATGAGTTATAAAAAAAATGCACCCCCCTCACAGTTGTCATGAAGGGCAAAATTAGCCGTATAGACCAATACCCCAATTTGTACCAGGCTGTAAACATGTTTTATTTTGCTGTAAAGTTGGCCATTTTAACATGGGGCTCAATGAGATTCTGCTTCCTTCTGGAGCCTGTCCCTAGTGGCCAGTCGATGAATTGCAGTTTAAGTCACTTCCGTATTGGCTTCAAGAGAAACTGGGAGAGGTTGCCGCTTGTCTTTTACTTTAGATTTACTCTTGACTTTTTATATCTACCACTGTTGTTGTTACCATTGTTGTGTTTTGCATGCTGAATGTGGAAGTCTGTGTGTGACTCAAGCATGATCAACTGCAAGATATTGTTTCATATATAGAGGGATTATATCAATCCAATTAGGTTTCACATGTGTTTATGATATAAGTGTTAGCAAAAAAATTGTAAACAATCATTATACGACATAAAGGGAAATATTACATAGGTTCATTTTAAAAGGACCTTATTGTCTGACTAAATCATTAACTATAGTTAATTATTCAGTCAGAAAGTCAACCTATTTATTACTTCTCTTCCTTTTAAACCAAATAACTGTGATTTCTTGTTGCATTGCTGCATCAAGGACTAGAGTTATAATAATATGAATGTTCCAAGTGCCCAACCAAAGTGAACACTGATCACCATTTTGCTTGACAAAATGCCACTCAAACCAATCGATTTATAAACAAGGAATAGTATGTGAATAGTACAGATTACTAGATTTTTTTTCAATTAAGTTAAGACATGAAAGGGGGGTGGGGGGTGGGGGTGAAGTGCTGTTTCATGCATACTGAGTTTTTTACACTGTTAAAGACTTGGATTCCCATGCTAAACATGGACAAAGTTTAAAAAAATTAAGTTGGACGTTTGATGGAGTATTTCTGTTCCAAAAATACTCCTTCCGGTTTCTCACAAGTTTCGGAAAGTTTTTTTTTTCGAGTATGGGCCGTTGTGACATCAAATGGGGCGGAATTTCCTTATACGGGTCCTAAGGGCACTTCTCCCGGAAGGGCGCGCGCACACCCGTTGACCAGAGCGAGAGCGCGAAAGTAGTACGCCCATCAAAGAGCTTTGCTCGGCTGCGCTGCAGTCACAGGACTTCACGACATCAACAATGTCACCAAAAATGTGTGTTTTTGGTTTTCAAGGCAAGACAACCCTGTACAGCTTTCCAAAGAACCCAGCGTTAATGGGACAGTGGATGGAGTTTGTTTTTCCAGAGCAGCAACGGAGTTGTGCAAGTGTTTTGTTTGTTCCCTGGATTCCGGCGACAATGTTTTTATAAGCAAGGCTCAGTTCGACGCCGGATTTGTAGCTCGTCTAATGCTGAAAGATGGAGCAGTCCCAGCGATTAAGGTTCACGGTCATGCGTTGGAAGCAGGCGGTGAGTAAAACTGCTTCAAATGTTTTTGTGTTGTTAGCTATCGACTCGTTCATTCAATTGCGCTACTATTCCATTGTTTTTCTATGTAAACACGCACTAGTCTGACGTGCAAAACCGGTACGCTTGCTACTACTAATATTAAATCACATATAATAGTCCATAAACCAAATTATATCCACATAAACCATGAGTAAACGCACACAAATGTTGTAAAACTCACGCATGACAAGCCGCTAAGCAAGTATATAAGTTACAGTTACAGTAGCCTACCATTGAGACGTCCTGCTGTAGTCGTTGCTGCTTCTCCTGTTCAATTTCAGCCTCTAGATCTGATTCTTGATCATATATGTATGGCTAAATCTGATTGATCTCCATGGTTTATTTAGGATAATGTTTTTTTCCTCACGTTTAAGTATGTCACAGCTTTCAGACGCTTTCAGACGCTCTCAATGCAATAGCTGTGCGCGCTCGTGACTCTTTAGCCCCGCCCACACGATACGCCTCCAGCCGCTCTTTTTTTCTGGAAAGACTCGGTACAGCGTATCTTTCTTTTATGAATATAATAAAATAAAGACTTTTCGGAGATATGAAGGATGCAATACTACTCTATAGGTACTCAAGATTGACATGAGATTGACTGAAACTGAGTGTTTCACCCCCCCTTTAAGTAAAGTTAAATAAAAATTGTTAGTTAGAATCACTGTTGGATTTTACAGTGTAATATGCGAATTTTCTTATTAAACATTTCTTATTACTATCAATGTTGAAAACAGTTGTGCTTAATATTTTTGTGGATTTTAAAACGAATATAAAGTTCAAGAGAACGACACTTATTTTAAATATTTTTTGTTACAATGTAAAAGTATTTACTGTTACATTTGATCAAATTTATATGTATCCTTGCTGAATACAATTATTAATTGTACACACATTTTATTAGTGTATTAGAGTATTTTATTATTTTTCATAATATTATATTTTATAATACTATATTTATAAATACAGAGCCTTTATTTTATGTTATTATATATATATATATATATATATATATATATATATATATATATATATATATATATATATATATATATATATATATATATATATATATATATATATATATAGAATATATATTGTCACAGGGTGTTTTGGTGTTGGTTCATGTTCATGTTTCATGTTTTTAGTTTATCATGTTCACTGTTATGTTTCTGAGTGTCATGTTTCCTGGTCTTGTCATGTGATTCCCATGCCCTCATGTGATCTTGTGTCTTGTCATGTCATTGGTTCATTGTTCACAGGTGTCCCTTGTCTGTGAAAACCGCAGCATACAGAACAGATCAACTACAGAACCTGGATTAACACATTATCAAATGTTCACGCACCTGCAGCGTTTCTGATAGCAGAGAAAAACAGAATAAAATATAAATAAAAAGCATAAAATAAATATACTTACACTAAATATTTTTCAGTTAAATAATTAACAATTGAAGATGAAAAAACGAAAACACTGAATCCGTTTATAAGCTTTGAAGCTCTGAAGTTTTTTTTTCCGTCAGTCTTTTAAATAAAAACAGCAGGCCTATCTCAATCCACAGCTTGACTGGTTTTTATTTTTTTTAAAGTAGCATGTCTAAGTGATGTGGGGTTAGTCTGGAGCACAGCCTGTTGACAGAAAACATCCTCTCAAGCCTTATTTATACTTTCGTCTGGCTCCGCAGCGCGAGGCTCCGCTGACCTTGTCCGTTTGGGGCATGGTTTGGGGACGTGTTTACTCAACGCGTTCGCCGTTGTGCTATTCTTTGAAATGACAGAGGGTCGACTCGGAGTAATTGTTCTATAAACCATCAGGAAACAGCGACGAGAAGAACATACGTGACAATATTTAATTTAGTAAACTTTACCAAAACCACAACATGAAAAGCCTTAAACAAGGCTTCAGATGGCACTGATGCCCCTGGAATACAGAGATAACGCCTCGCTAGAGCGCCTAGCCTTGGGAAGTGCCTTTCATTTGCTTTCCACCAGTCTAGAGCTTGTACTACTGATGTATTTTAATACCGCATAGCATATTTTGCAAGTCGAAATGGTCCCACACAGTAGGTCTACTTTTTTCCATTGCTTAATTTTGCAAAATACACAGTAGACGTTGTGTGGTTGCACTTGTCGACGTGACCCGTGAGTTGACAAATACAGTATATTTTTCTTTAACCATGCAGCAAAAAAAAAACGTTTAACTGATAGTATTAATCAGTCAAAATTCTTACTTCCGGTTAACGGTTAAACGGTCAATATGAGCATCCCTAATATATATTATATCCCCATGTACAAACATCATTAAGCATGCTTCCCATATGAATCTCTGATGTAAGTTTCAGCAACAGTGCTGGAAGCAGTGCAGCCTCAATACATTTTTGCATCATTCATTCTGTACAGATTCAATTAAACACCTGAGAGACTGTCCCCTGCCACTATGCACTATAATTGTAGATGGCAGTGATATAAGCTATGAATGAAAGTGGTGATTTGTGATGGGCGCAACACATCTGGTGGAGGGTAATTTTTAGTAAGTAAATGAGCATTTAAAAAGGTATTGTGTGCTATTGACTTTAATTTCTCCTTTAGAAACGGTTTTGCAGTTAAATATGATAGAGAGGGGATAGAGCAGCCTCATAATTACAAAAGAAGCCACATTTACCATTACATAGTTGAGTAATGGCTGCTTAGTGCCTGATGCGGTAATATCATAAAGAGCCTTCAACCTCACACAAGGCTCCACACCTTCATAATGCAAATTTCATCCATCAGCACAGTTTCGAGCACATCTCATAGAGTTATTTCTCACAGTCAGGCTCGTGTGGCACTGGTAAGCTCGAAGCTATTTCATGATTTATAAACATGGTTATATTTTCATATCATGCTCGAATGTTTGTTTCATGCGTTCATAATTTGCACGCTCTGGGACAGGCAGCAGGGACATTGATATTTACTCACATGGCCTTGTAATACACAAGGCACATCACAACAACACGTCTCCATCGCACAGTGTGTCCTGGCAATGGCATGACTGAACAAAACCGAAATCAAATTTCCACTGAAGCTTGTGTCAAATCACAGTTAAAGGTCACCTCTGAATTTAGTGTGCGGTCACAGCCTCCCCCTCCCATGTGTAGTCTGAATCAGAGGACAGGAAAAAATGTGCTACCGAATCCCGGAAATGTGCCCCCTCACAGCTGTCTTCTGCCTCTCTCGCCTGGGTCTAAGCGATTCTCCAAAACCATTGGTTAACTTATACATTATATCACGCTAACAATATCAGTAGTTAATGAATTAGTTCACTCCACAAGTGGCCATTTACTCACCCTCATGCTGTTCCAAACCTACTTGACTTTCTTTCTTCTAAAGTGCACCAAAAAAGAATAGTTTTAATAATGTTCTGATCATTCTTTTCGACACAATTAGAATTCAAGGAGACAAAAGCAAGTATTTAATTAAACAGCTCTGTGGAATACTTGATTCTGATTGGTTAATCACGCCATCCAGCAGTGTTTTATGCTGCGTTCCAGGCAGGTTTTTGAGCCCGTAAATTACAACTTCCAACCATGACTTACGACTTTGTAGCGTTCCAGGCAAAGTCACGCGAGCACAAGAAATTGTGGTAGCTAGATGTAAACAAAGCTAGCGGACCGTATGGGGTTTATGCTCATTTACAATCATTTCTATCGCCAAATTTGCTTACTCCTAGCTAATTTGAGGGAAATGGAAGAGAAAAAACGGCGCATAAGGCAAGAGAAGCTGTTGTACGTTTTATTTTACGTTATTTGTATATTTGGAAATGTAAACACAGCATCTGTAGGGGCTGCCATAGTTGTTTCGCGGGCTATGTGACGTCAGAGCGCGTAACTGGGAGTACATCGATCTAGGACGAGTTCACGGGTGGGAAGTCACGGGTTTGACTGCCGTTCCAGTGCACTTTCACGGGTAGAAGGTTGGAAAAACACGGGTTACGGGTTGCCTGGAACGCGGCATTATTCTCAGATAACTACCGGTAAGAACTGGGGCACATTCAAGTTCAAACCGGTGCCCAACGTTTTGCTGCTGTTTCTGGGTTGAACGACATGTTTCCTGGAAACGGTGTGCAACAAGGTTTGAGATAAGTTTTCTCTTGTTTGGTGGGTGTGTCAAATATGTCAGCCCAATCAGCAGCAACGTGTATATAAACCACGCGGTATAAAAGAGACACTGATTAATGTAACATAAAAATACTATACATATTTATATATTTTGCTATTCTATTGTGGAGTGACACTTCTATTAACTTTCATATACTCCTCTGATTATATAAGGGTAAATATTACAATATCATAGCACAACAACAGTGATCCTAGCGTAATTACTTTATGGCGCCCGCGGTGGAGGTGTTCGTGACTTTGTAGAGCTGAGCGGGGGAGGCGGAGAGAGCATTTTCTTGTGGTGCCCCCTCAGCACTTGGTGCCCTACACGCAGCGCGTGGTGGGAGCGGCGGCGCTGAGCCTACTCACAATAAAAATAATAAGGTCATATGGATCATAACACAGTCTCGCAGGTAAGAAGTGGATTATCCTTCACCTGAAATGTATGTCTTTTCTGAAATGCGAGGCAAATGTTGGATCACAATAATTAGGGACCACAAATCCCTTGACTCGATTGGGATGTTCTCTTTTATTCTGGACGGCAAGGGCAGTGACTGTAACATTGAGCGTATTTTGCAGTATTAAACACGTTTATACCGATTTCATCAGGCTTCGGAAATTCTTTAAAAAGAACACAAAGAATGGCCTTCTCAGCTGCCATAGTTGCAACTCTTGATTCATCAGATCTGAACGCAGCCCTGCTAACACAACTGAAGTCAGCGCAATACAATTGCTAGAATGTTTTTTCTTTGTGGAAGTTTTGCTTTTGGTGAGCTAATCAAATATTAAAACTCAAATCAATATTTTGTTTGCAGTTATATTAATTATGTAATCTGGGGACTCGCTATCTTGTTTCAAATGCACCTGCTGCCATTTTGCGACGATAGTTGTGTACACTGTAATGGATTATATATATATATCAATATATCTTATCCCCATAATTATTAATGTGGCAAAATGCTGTGTAATAATTGGTATGACTGTACCATATCCCTTAGATGTCCGTCTAGTTTGAATTTGCCGATTGCTAGCAACTGCTTTACATTTATAGACCTAATAAAATATTTCAGCTCAAGTCAATATTTCATGTCTAATTATTTACTTATGTGGCAAGTAGCCGCTTCATGTTGGGGTCTGGATCAACCTGTCCGGGTTTATTCTGCGATAACAACCATCTGGATGTACATTATCCCTTACATAAAACTGATTCATATGACTTGCGCACTAGATCATTCATCTTCAGTCAACAGTTTTGTGCGAGGAACACAAATTCACAGATAATTCTTTAAGTGAGCTGTAAACTTTTGCGACTGAGGCCCTGTCCCAAATGGCACACTTCATGTGTACAGTCTTGTGGACTTACAATGGCCGCCAAAATGATGTGCACATTTCTGAAGTGAGTTCAGCAATAGACTTCTTCCTGACAATCAAAGCAGAATTGCATCGCGAAAGTGTGGACTAGAGCAAGGCTGCGAGGGCTTAGGGTTCCATTTGGGACAGGGCCAAAACAATTCTCTATATCCGAAATTGAATACGTTCCTACTCTATAGTATGCAAAAAACAGTATGCCAAATGAGTAATATATCTGAATACATAGGTCCAGATTTACTAAACAGGGCAAATTAGCACAATTCCATAAAAGCGCCGATTCGAGTGGAAAGTTCTGCACATGACCTACTGACGACCAGCAAATTAAAGAACACAGATGCAGCCGGATGATTTCCGTAATCCATAATCATTTCCAGTGCAATCTACCAAGAGCAGCCAAATTAGCATCTGGTTTTAAGACTGTTTTTGGGCTGTAAATGATGGCGAAAATACCAGTAAACTGACTAGCGCAAACCTTCATAAATCACCTTGCTTAATTAATTTAAATACTCTCCTCCCACAATTTTTTCATCTGAAAGGGAAACTCCAACAAATGCATGGTCAGCCACAAAAATTACCTTATTAGCATTTTCAGTCTTTAACCTTAGCCTTTTCAGCGCTAATTTATCACTGTGTGTTATTAGTAAATCCTGACAGTAGTTTAACGCCAAAAGAGGGTTTACCCCGGTGCAAGCTGTTAGTAAATCTGGCGCCTAGAAAAACAGTAGGCGAAAATTACCCAGATGACCTACTACTTCCAACAAGATTCTGTAGTAAGATGGACACTTTAAGGCCACGAGAGGGTTTATGAATGGCAGTGAAACAACTGATGCTGGTAGGTCACGTGAGCGTAATGACATGGCAGATATAGTTCGTCCACATTTCATTCATACCACCCATTTTCATACTATGGCCCTGTTCCAAATGGAACCATAAGCCCTCGCAATCTTCCTCAGAGTCCACACTTTTGTGACATAATGGCGCTTAGACTGAGGTAGAAGTCTTGAAGAAAGAAGAAAGCTTGTGGGTTTGCGGGCTCTGCAAAAGTGCGCATATCAGCGGCAAAGGGGGCGCTCGCAAGCACCTATCTGAAACCTAAAATCACAAATGGAACACCCTACTGTCTTGTGTCTACTGTATGGGTGTCGGAACTAGGGCTGAACGATATTCTGTTTTAACATCGACATCGCGATGTGCACGTGAGTGATAGTCACATCGCCGGAACATGCGATGTGAAGGGTAGTAGCCCATGGTGTATTAAGAGAACGGTAGCACCAGGGTAGCACACAGTAAACACGAGTTTGTTGTATGGCTTGTTGCTGGGGTGACATGCACGTTCCGCGTGCCTGCACAGTGATTGGTTCGCTGTGCCGCTGCTCACCGCTCACAGCCAACATTCACTGCTAAAACTGCGCGACGAAGAGGATCCGCCGCAAAAAAAGGATTTCGTACCAAAAAGAAAGTCGAAATCATCTATTTGGGACTATTTCGGCTACAAAAAGGAGGATGTTGACCAAAAAGAGGTACTTTGCATGAAGTGTCATAAAGTTGTGGCCACAAAACAAGGAAACACCACCAATTTGTCTGATCACTTAAAACGGCACCACAAAGCTCTTTACGACGAATACAAAGTCAAATCTGGATGTCAACCAAAACAAACAAATATTTGATGCCTTTGCCAGTGTGACACCTTACCAGAAAGGCTCTCAATGACAGAAAGAAATAAGACGCAATAACGTTTCATATTGCTAAAGATATGTGCCATGATTAGTAATTATTGACTTTAGCCTGGATTGATGGCTCTCAATATCGCAATATATATCGTTGGGAACAAAAAATATCGCAATGTAATTTTTTTCCAATATCGTGCAGCCCTAGTCGGAACCATTGTAAGTGGGTGGGACAAGACCCACCCACTTTTTAAGACCAATGACATTGGACCCACTCACTTTTACCGTATATAATTCAACGCATATGTCCGTTCACCTACACATAACTGATAAACATTTTATTATTAAACACACGTTAGACGCTTTATTTCCACATTTTGAATATTTTCCTAATTTTTATTGAAAATAAATTCCTTTCCGATTTGAAATGAGATGGCGAAAAGGGAGTAGAGCAAGTTCGCCAAAAGGTGGATTCGAACCTCGGATCGATTTGTATTGAAACTTGATGTCATGCACTTTACCCCTACACTATCGCAACTGTAGTAACTTTTGTGTCATCCGTAATTTTGTCTGGCTCAGCCAGACGTTTAGTAAACAATGTGGCTTATTTGTACTTAAAGTAAATGGCATCAACTCATGTAAAAAAAGTCTGGGGGAGGACCCATCCACATTTTTTTTTTTTTTTTGCTTCCGACGCCCATGGTCTACTGTCGCAAGACCGCAAGTGCATATAAAGTGTGCCATTTGGGACAGGGCCTATATAGAACACACTTTTTTAAGTAAATTGGAATTCAAATGTAGTACAAGACAGTATGCAATTTTGGATGCAGCAATTGTGGTGAACCTGATTTGTCTGATTTGTAAACAAATAATTGAAAATGAATAAATTAAATGAATAAAATAAAATATGGAATCAGAAATTACTACTTTTCTCATTAACTCTCCAGAAAAGAAATTGTGTGAATAACTTAAGTTATGAATCATGTGGACCACTTTTATGATTCTTTGTGTCATATTTGTGCTCAACAGCCCCAGCTCTTTCATTATATTGGGGAAAAAAATAAATGTATTATGTAACCATAAAATGTATTAAGCATTATTAAAGAGTATTCTTTATGACACTGTTAACACCTAATAGTAGATAAATAATGTGTTCTAGGATAATTGTTGGGTATCATAAATGTTAGCACCTTTTACTGCTCCAAGCAAACATTTATGAGCTTGTCAGGGTGATTCACTGTCAATTTAACCGGCTTTTAGAAACGCTTTCTCGCCAGTAACCTGCCGGCAGATTAAACAGAAGTCTTTATGTCAGTAACCTATCAGCATATTGACAGTTTTTATGGTGCAGCACTGATTGGAATGGTTCACTGGAAAACTGTTTCTGCTTTCTGTGATGCTCAGTACAGGGAAAAGACGACCATGGGGAATAAAACACTCAGGTTGTTAGCTCATATAAAAAATGGAGGGAATCAAGAATAAGAAATAATGCGCCAATATTTCACAGGGTTATCTAGGAATTACCAAAGATTTCCCTGCTACGGCCTGTGCTAACTGTAGCCTACTTAAAATGTTTTCGAAATGCAGTAAACAAAAGAAGCATTATAAGAATGAATATTTCATATGTGCGTGAATTATTAATATTATTTCTCCAAAAATGTCATAAGCAGGCCCACAACAAGCTCTTCACTTTAAATTAAATAATCACTTTAAACAGATTTTTTCCCAGAGCTATAAACTTAAGGATTTATCAAGAAAAAACAAAATCCATGGGGGCATGATATTTACCTCAGTTAAAGGATTTTTTTTGTATAACCTTTAAATGCACTGTGTATTAGGAGTAGAATGTGGACTCCGCTATGAGGCATGGATATGGATATCTGAAGCACAATTTTTAATGCCTTTTCAGGGTAAGGATGCGTAACATCTCATTTCACATTGGTCATTAACCTGCATGGGAAAGGATAAAGATCATTTAATGCTAAAATTAACAATTAAATTACAGAAGTGGCCAAAAAAGAATGCCCGACCTATAGGAAAATATTCACCTCTTCATTCAAATATTATAAAAATGTGTTAAAATTTTGTACGCATATGGCGTATTTGTGCTTGGAGTCAATTGTTTTATTTGTGATAACACAATTAAAAATGGTAAATTCACACACATATATACACACACACAGTCAAACCAAAAATTATTCAGACACCAGATATACTTTTTGTACTAGTGGGTGCAGGACACTATAGTTCATTTATTTAAGGGAGGATAGAAAAATAAAGTAAACTGTGACATAGTATACCCAACAATTCTTCATACAGTGGACTACCAGTAAAATGTATACACATTTGGGAAAACACACACATACACATAATATTGATGGTTTAATCAAACTTGTAGGGTCAATAAAAACAAATATCCTCTCCGCACAACACGTTTGGCCACTACTGTACATGAATACATAAGTCACGTTTAGTGTTTATATTCCACTACGCATCCATCGACCACTTCACCACTAGTCTATAGGGCCTCCCTGTGGTGAATGCAGAGAATACACACACCTATTTCTCCATAATTTTAGCTGTCAATCTCCTAGAAAGTAAGTTAAGGTTAAATGGAGTAGCAGAGTTATACACCAATTACATCATTGCATATTTTAATATTTTCAACCATGATGTAGGCTTCTGACACACACACACACACACACACAACGTTTTTTAGGAGCAATTTAAAAGTTTTTTGTCTTTCATTAGGGTAAGCAGAGAAATGTATGTGTATAAATATATAATAAACGTTCAAAATAGGCCAGTCTGCATTATGTATGTTCAAACACTGTAATTCTCCATGACGAAATTGGCCTTTGAAAGGCTCAGCACAGAAAATCTATTTTTGAATCCATCCATTCCTTTTCCTGCACTGAGTTCCTGTGGGAGGGCCACTATAAGGCATGGGAAAGTTTTCTTTCCCTCACTTGTTTCTTTTTTTCTGATTAAGTGACTGGGCTTTGACCGCAAGTGCCTTTAAAACTCTCAGTGGCAAAATCTCCTCACACGGATAACAGAAGATAAACATAAAACAGGGTTGACAGGTAAGAGCTCATTTATGATAAACTGTGTTTTAGAGTTTAGTCTACTGTGACTATGTACATGAGAGAAACTGAATATATTACATTTAAATTACGTCACTTAATGGTATCTGCGTGCATTCATATGAAATATTTCGAAATGTCAAGTTTGAAAATGTTATTTTGAACCATATTCATATTTGATTATACATAAACTTTTGAACTCTTGTATTTAAACTTGATACTGAATTTTAACACTTTTTGGGACGGTTTTAGCTCTAATTGTAGAAGCGAAGATCTTTTGTTGTATATATCTCTTACTGTTGACTACATACAGCTCTGCATTATTTAAGAGAAAGAAAGAAAGAAAGAAAGAAAGAAAGAAAGAAAGAAAGAAAGAAAGAAAGAAAGAAAGAAAGAAAGAAAGAACTATCTGAAAAAAAATAAATAAATACTTGAGACATTTCTGAAAAAAAAAAGTGTGCCGTTTACATAAAGGTGAATATTGATAACCAGATTTCTGGCAGCGTTAAATGTCTGAGAACTAAACTTTCTGTAAATTCATATTTCTTTATTATATAAGACATAACAGCTTCAGACAGCAAAATCTATTTAAGATAACCCCCTCAGCCAGGACACAGAAGAAGAACTTTTTAGAACAATTTGAGTTTAGAACAGATCTGCCTGGTGTGCATATAGGCGAATGCAAACAAAACAGGCCTTCAGCCAAAAGAAATTAGAAAATAAATAAGCAAACTGATAAGACGTTTGCTAACTAGCAATGGGATGTTTACACAAATGTGAATCATTTCAAAAGGGTAATTCTGCGGCCAGAGTCCCATGGGCTTTCTGTGAAAAGAGGCAGGCTTTCTCGTTAGAAGTACATGCTTGATTACACGTTATTAAACTCTCTGCCCAAGATAACTAACGCTCGATGCACAGAGGCCAAAGCTGGTCATCCATGTTTTATCCTCGCTAGCATTGTTTTGAGGGTCGTTTAGCCTCTATTGCTGGTGTAGCTACAGTGTAAATTGCTTGCGAAAGTATTCAAACCCCCTTTTTTTTTTTTTTTTTTTTTTACTGTACATTGCATAAGTATTCATACTTTTCTGGGACATTTGTAATTTAGCTCAGGAGCATTCCAATTTCACTTGTGTGGAGTGGAGTGTGCAAATTCAGTTGAATGGGTATGATTTGGAAAGACACACACCTCTCAATAAAAGGTCTAACAGCTGCAAATGCATATCAGAGCAAAAACCAAGCGATGAGGTCAAAAGAACTGCATGTAGAGCTCATAGACCGGATTGTAAGACACAGATCTGGGGAAGACTACAAAAAAATCTTCTGTATTGAAGGTTCACAGAAGCATGTAGCCTCCATAATCCTTAATAGAGGAAGTTGGGAACATCCAGGACTCTTCCTAGAGCTGGCCTAGGTCACTCTGGTTGAGCTCCATGATCATATATATGGAGATGGGAGGAATTTACAGAAGGACAAACATCACTGCAACTCTCCACCGGTCTGGGCTTAATCCAGAGTGGTCAGACTCAAGCGTCTCCTCAAGACACATGAAATTTGCAACAACAACAACAACAAAAATCACCCAAAGGACTCTCTCGCACTGTGAGAAACAATATTCTCTGGCCTGATGACCCTCAGTTCCAAGCATCGTGCATTGAGGAAACCAGGCACTGATCAGCACCTGCACAATACCATCCCAACAGTAAAGTGGGGTGCTTTCCAGCGGTAGGGACTGGGGGTCATAGAAGAAAAGCTCAATCCAGCAAAATATAGAGTTAGTCATAATGAAGTCCAGAGCATTCAGAACCTCGGACTGGGCAGAAGGTTTATCTTCCAACATGACAATGACCCTAAGCACACATCTAAGACAATGCAAGAATGTCTTTTGGACAACTCTGTGAACGTCCTTGAGTGGCCCAGCCAGAGCCCGAACTTGAACCCGATCGAACATCTCTGGAGAAACCTGAGTGTCTGTCCATCGACGGTCCCCATCCAACCTGACAGATCCTGAGAGGATCTGAGGAGAAGAATGGCAGAAAATCACCAAACGCAGATGTGCAAAGCTTTTCAAATCATACCATTATTAACTAAGTAAGTTAATGGTTTGAATGTTACTTATGTAATGTACTTATTTCAGTTTTTCTTTTTTAATAAATATGCAAAGCTTTCACAGATCAGTTTTTTGCTTTGTCATTATGGTGTATGGATTGTAGATTGATGTGGAAAAAAACACTTTTTATTTAAAGTAGCAAGGCAGCAACATAACAAAATGTGAAAAAATAAAGGGGTTTGAATTATTTCGCAAGGCACAGTGCACACAATTATTTACTTTATTTTTTCTAAATGAATTACAAATAAAACACTTAAATCTAAAATCAATAACTTTTTATACAAGTACAGTTTATGCATGGGTATTCATTTTGAAATTCGCAATGGGAATCCCCAATAAGGAAATTTAGTATGCCCAATTAAACATGTAATACCAATACCAAAAGATAAAAAGAAACCAATATTTGCAAATATATTGTGAATTCTATATATATTGGGTGGCCTATGTTAACGTTTTCTCTAGCCATTTTATGGTTATATGATTAGCTACATAATGTCCACAAATAACATAGGCCGCACTTCCCAATGGCTTTTGAAATCACTTCACTACATTTTACAACTGGTCATAAAATTGTCTCACCTCACCAAATGTACAAATTGCCCATGAAAAATAAAAATTAAAATAAGACTAAATTGCAAAAGTATGCTGCCAGATGGAACCTGCTTCAGTTACTTCAGGAAAAAACAGAAATCAAAATCAAAAACAGAATCAGTCTGTTCCCTATTAAATCTGGACAACCTGAATGATGAGAGACATTAATCTATGAGGTGGTCTTAAAAGTGACTCATGATGTTTACTGATGTCTATCTGGATAATTTAGAGGAAAATCAGCATGTTTCTATTTATGGTGAACATAATCAAGCCTGTATTTCTGCCCGTGCAGAGGATGTCCAGAGCTGATTGGGGTTTTCTGGAGCACCTGCTAGAGGAAGGTCAGGAGTACTCAACGGGCGTGGGGCGCGTGTGGCTGACCGTGCTCTTCCTCTTCCGCATACTTGTGCTTGGCACGGCGGTGGAATCTGCATGGGACGACGAACAGTCTGACTTCATCTGCAACACCAAACAGCCTGGCTGTGAGTCCGTCTGCTATGACAAGGCCTTCCCCATCTCCCACTTCCGTTACTTTGTTATGCAAGTCATCTTCGTCTCAACACCGACCATTTTCTATTTTGGTTACGTGGCCTTGAGGACTAGAAATGAGAATAGGCAAGAGGAGAAAACGGAGGAGGAGGGCAGAAGACAAAGACATAGAAGAAACAATGACTGCAAGTTGGAGGTAATAAAGGAGGAAGATGAAGAGGGCGAGGAGAAAGAAACGCATAAGAACCGCAAAGCCCCAGAACCTCTAAAGCTCAAAGGGAAACTGCTGTGCGCATACGCGGCTAGCATAGTGCTGAAGGTTCTCCTTGAAGTTGGCTTCATATTAGGTCTATGGTTTTTTTATGGGTTTGTAATCGAGGCCAAGTATGAGTGCGAGAGGTTTCCCTGTCCTCACACGGTGGACTGTTTTGTCTCACGGCCCACAGAAAAAACTATCTTTACCATATACACGCAGATCATCGCCATGGTGTCTGCTCTCCTCAATGTTGTGGAGCTTTTCCATCTCCTTCAGTTAGCGATAACACATCGACTAAAGAAGATATATCAGGCAGAGGAGGAGATTAATAAACTTATCAGAGGGGCTTCTTCTAGAACAGGACCAGCTAAAGAGCAACTACCATCATTTGAGGAAAGAAACCATCTCTTTCTTCCTGAAGCACAAGACGGCTACCCTACATCAGGGTTGAACTGGGACAAAAAGGATCCTCCCTTAGCAGAGGACATGCTTCCTAGTTACTCCAATTGCATAAGCAATGTGAAACCTGCCGTGAACAAAAAACATCTTCATAAAAAACACAACAAGGCTGAAGACAAACCCAGACATTATGTATGAAGAGCCCAAAATGAGAACCAGGGCTTCATTTTGGGGAACAGACGTGTAAATGGACATTAGTGGTTTACTGTACATTCGAGAGCCATTTCCTTTGTTTAGATAGGCAGGGAAATGGGCTGTGCCTTGGGATGAACTGTCTGTTGTGATCTGTGGCCAAATACAGGAGCCTCTCAAATGGTGATTAGTTCTGAGAGGCTCAAGGTCAGGAAATACTCAAACCACTGAGCCAAAGAGAAACAAGCACAATGTCTAAAAATGCCAAAGCAAAGGGGGGGGGGGGGGGGGGGGGTCAAGTCAAGTGCTGAATTGAATGACTGATATGGTACAGATAAGGTATTACATAATGTTGTGTTCTTGAGAACAAAATCTACTTCTGTACTTGAGACAAACTATACCACCCAACTGTATGTAGGCCTACAATATTTAAAATGTATTTAAGAATTATTTTGTATTATATTTCATTTAATATTTATTTTCATTACTTGCATTAAAGGATTTTTGTCTACTAAAATGATTAGAGTATATCACACACACACACTATATATATATTATATATATATATATAAATATATTAGTAGAGATCAAAATTAGAGAACAACATACAATTTCCTAAATTGCAAGGTCACTGCTTATTCCTATTTGAAGTTATTCTAACAGGAGCAGAAGGGCAGTTTTCTTTTTGGCATATTTCATAAGTTAAATATATTCTAGTACAGTATATAAAACTTAAACGAGACAATTGAAAAATGACTCAAAATTAGTGAATACTTTCAGATACCTTCAAGTTATTGGTGTTAATCTGGCACCTGGTGCTAATTTCCTAATTATCTGACAAACCCTATTTAACTGACAGCCAACTTTACAATTTTAACTGACTTTACAAGATGGCAAGCCGCTCTAAGGTGACTGAAACCCTGCGACACCAGGTTGTCCAGATGAAGACACAAAGACACTAAATCATTAAATTCCCGCAAAAAGGCTGGTCATCCACGTAAGACCAATGCACGAGAGGACAGGACAATGTAGAAACGTTCAACACTGCAGCTGGAATTGCTCTCCAGTTCAGAGCTGGACACAGTAAGGATCTGTCTCGTCGTTTAAGAGAATTCGGACTGAAAGCTCACTCTGCACTGCAGTGGCCAAGCCTCTCATCAGCAGAAAGAATCAAAAGACTAGACTAACCTTTGCTGAGGAGCATGTTGTGTGGACAGAGGAGAACTGGTCTAAAGTTCACTTTAGTGATGAAAGCAAGTTTAATTTCTTTGGGTCCAATGGGAAACATTATGTTCGGCATCAAACTGGGGAACGACTGAACCCAAAGTCCATAAAGAAGTCAGTGAAAGTTGGACGAGGAAGTGTCATGGTTTGGGCGATTGTTTTCTGCTGTAGGAGTTGGGCCAATTATACAGCTACATGGCAGGGTGAATGCAAATGTTTATCAGAACCTCCGTCGGCAACATGTGGTTCTTTCACTGTGAACATATCCCAATCAGCCCGCAATTTTCATGCAAGACAATGCCCCCTGTCACACTCCAAGTTCCTTGAATCTGAGAACATTGAAATAATGAAATGGCCAGCCCAGAGTCCTGATCTAAACCTGATTGTAAATCTATGGAAAATCCTTGGCGACAAAGTTGTGGCTAAGAAACCCACTACAGTTACCGAACTGTGGAAGAGACCGGAAGAAGAGTGGTCCAAGATCACACCAGAGCAGTGTGAGAATCAAGTACTGTCCTGTGGCCGCAGATGTGCTGAGGTCATTCAAAGCAAGGGCCTCTACACTTGACAGCTGCGAGCCTCAAATTTTAGTTGTGATGTTTTTTTTGTGCTGCAATGGTTATTGTTCTCTAATTTTGATCACTGTGTTTTCCACAAAATAAAGTTTTTTGTTGAAGTACCTTGGTATTTTGTAAAACATGCTAGCAGAACAATGGTATACCCACAGCTAATCTTCTTAATCTTCAAATTTCAAGCAATGGGGATTAACAATATTAAAAAAAAAAAAAAAAATCAAGTGTTATGAGTCATCAGACTCCTAATTATGATTGTCTATGTGTAATCTTATTTCTCAACAGGAAGAAAGATATTTCCTGTGAATGTGCGAGACTTCCGATTAGTCATTAAATAACTTGAAGAACACAGTACAGTAAACAGTAAAACTATTTGTGCTAAAAACAAGTGCGTTTATGATTACATAACATCCAGCAGCGTGTCTTTGTACAGCTAAAATTACTGGACTATATTAAAAATAAGGTTGATAGACAAAACCACAATACAAGTAATTCAAATGCATTGTTAGTAGTGACATTAGATTGTTATTCTACACTACGTTAAACTAGATTGTATTTCTTTAATTTATTTTCATATTATTATTTAGTATTAAGACATTAAAGTGTTAGTTCAGCCAAAAAATTATCATGTCGCTTCAAACACGTAAGATTTCGTTCATCTTCGGAACACGAATGAAGATCTTTATAATGAAATCTGACAGCCTACTCAAATACCACTTTCAAGCCCCAGTTAGGTAGTAATCTACCTAATCTATCTCTAAAGCGCGTTCAAGCAAACAACAACGTCTGCTCTCGCGGCAACACAACTTGGAGATTCATATTTTGTAAATAATGTGGTAAAAGTGGGTTTTTTCTGCACAAACAAAGCACTAAATTGAGGTTAAACCACTGGCGTCACTGGCGTACTTTTATGATGTCTTTACAACCTTTCTGGGGCTTGAAAGTGGTAGTTGTGTAACCCATACCTGACCCGTTCTGAGAGAGATTCGAACCGGGGTCTTCGGTGTGGGAGGCGGGCACGCAAACAAGGATTTTAAAGACTGCAACCGCTATCGTTAGTCGCTAGTGCGCCTCTTGAGATCAGGGGATAAGGTTTACACGCACAGCTCTTACTGGCCTACGTTACACTCACCCATCTAAACCTCACTCCCATCCGGGTCATGGCACCAAATGCAACTGGTCCTACTCGACCCATTCCGAGCGGGATTCGAACCAGGGTCTCCGACGTGGGAGGCGGGTACACTAACAAAAGGTAGCTTGCCTCTTGAGGCCAGGGGAGTGATATTTTTAAGCACAGCTTGTACTGGCCTACGTGACAGTTGCATATGCTGTCAATGGAGGGACAGAAAGCTCTCAGATTTCATTAAAAATGAAATCTTCATTTGTGTTCCGAAGATGAACAAAAGTCTTATGGGTTTGGAACAACATGAGAGTGAGTAATTAATGGTAGAATTTTCATTTTTGGGCGAACTAACCAAAACAAATGTTAGAAATATTACTATGCTGGAGCCATTGCCATTTTGAGTGTCCGCATGACAACCAAGATAAACGAATTGGAAAAACGTGCCTTTACATTTTCGCAAAAGCCCTACATATGTACAACCAACGTAATAAACAGTTGCCAGATTCACGTTCATCTGTTCGGATAAAACTGAACATGCTTTCAAGTGCAACTCGCTAGATTTTTCACATTGAAAGTGTCACAAAATGTAGGCAACAAGAAGTCATGTAACAAATATTTCACCACAGGCACATTTTTTTCCAATGAGCCTGGGTAATATACAACTGCATCATACTAGATTAGCATACTGTATTTTAAAAATCACAAACTGTGCAAGTACCTACAAAGTTATTTATACAAAGTGAGCAGTTCATAAACACACTGAAAACATTTTTTAAAAGCTCAATATTTATATGAAACCGCCTCATTACCTTGCATTGATGTAATTTTTTGGTTGTTTCAAACTATTTCAAAACTTTTCAGATTAGATAGCTTCCCTATATCATCAAGACCTCGGCTTTCCTGTCTTGCTATGAGTACAGAACATTCTACAGTAGTAATTCTTAGCAATTTTGAGCAGTCTGAACAATGATAAGCACTTATCTGTAGCAGGAAAATGGGAATGATGGGTACTTTACAAGGTGGGACAGTTTCTTCCGGAAAGGGTTGAATCAAAACAATACTAAGAAAAGCAAAACAGTGCTCAACAGTGATTTTCCACTCAAAAGGTATGTTTTGCTGGCTAATGGAAATAGTGTTTTATTAGAGGGTGTTATCTGCGCTGTTGGGCTCCAGTCTATGAAAGATTAATGAGTCTTGTGCTTGTGGGGTTGCCAACCATAACCTGTAGTCTTTGCCCAATGCATAGTTCTTTCTATCGCAGCTGGCCTGCACGAACAGTTAGCCTGTCATCTCTTGCCAATACAAGGCATCAGAGGTGCTACACAAGATGTGTGGGTCAGCAAACAGCTGGTGAGGACTGACCTCTTTAGTTCCTCTCAGTCTCCAAGCAAAAAGAGAAAGACAGCGAACAAGAGACTGACTGGTGATATCAAACTCTCTCTATCTGATAGAGCCATTTAGGGTGGGGAAAAAAAAGCCCTAGCTCTGGACTCTGGAGTGTTTCCTTTTGTTTTTCTTCAGCCTACCACCTACAAAAGCTGAAACGTGGAGTTGCCAGCTCTACTTTAATATGCCCCACACATGCATCAAATAGACTAGCAAACTTATTTAAACTAGGCAAACAGATGTCTGTCATTTTAGATAAGAAAAAAACCTCTAAAAGTCATGGATGCCTGCTCTCATCAAACCATTAGGAGGTTACTTCGCTGAATAGAGTCTTTTTTTTCAGACAAAGGTCATTCTATTTGTGAAACCCAGCAGGGACACTGCCTGCCAGCAGCTTGCCCTTAGGTGATTTGCACAGAGTAGCGGCAATGAAAATGAGCTGCCACTCTTGCGGGCGCTTCCTGCATCCTGATATTGTTGTTCCAACCGCTGATGTGTTTCCCTTTCCCTTGCTTACCAACTTCGCACAGGACAAACAAACAGGTTTTAAAGTACTATATGAACTGTACGTACCTTAGAAGCTGCAGTATGTGCTGTGCATGGACCGTGTGTGGGTGTTTTCTGGATGAGAGGTGGCTTCGAGTGGCCAGTCAACCTGCCTCCCATGGGGACTTAAGACTGAGTGCCAAACTTCTTTCTGTAGGGGATCTGAAGGCCACAGTATCAGGCAAATATGCCAAGGTATGCGGTGCAAATCGGTCACGTGTACTTCCTGCCATCTGAACTGATTAAAACCCATGTCTTCTCAGCAAGAGCCATAACAAGAAGTCAAAAAAAAATAAACTCTATAGAAGGAAAACAGAGGCCTAAAAATAACTAGAATGTTTAGTTAACGCATTGCCATTGGAAATGAGTGTGCTCGTGTTTCCGCAGTGAAAAGAAATTACACTACCGTTCAACAGTTAAAGGTTGGTTAGATTTTTTTAATGTTTTTGTAAGAAGTCTCTGTGATTTAAAACTGTTTTCCATATTTTAAAATGGCATTTATTCCTGTGATGACAAAGCCGAATTTACAGCAGACTTCAGTGTCACATGATGCTTCAGAAATCATTCCGATTTGATCCTCAAGAAATATTGTTGAAAACAGTTTTGCTGCTTAATATTTTTGTTAAAACATATTTTTTTTCTTTTCATGATTCTTTGATGAATAGAAAGTTTAAATAACATTTATTTGAAAAGGACATTTTTAGTCTTTACTGACACTTTTGATCAATTGAATCATTTAGTTATTGCTAAACAATCCTTTAGTGTGCTTAAAAATAAATTAACTAAAAAATACCCCAGACTTTTTTGAACACAATACAGATTAAAGTGTCTTTTATAACATGGTAAAAGTTCAATTAGGTTCATCATTAGTTGAAGGGATAGTTCACCCAAAAATGAAAATTCAAACAAACCTGTCTGTCATTCTTTATTCTGTGGAAGATATTTTAAAGAATACACACATTGAAAGCCAGTGGGAACCAATGCTGTTTGAACCCCAATGACTTTAGGTATCAGGAACTAATAATGTCTTTTTAAAAAAAGTCTACAGCATATTGGTTTATCGAATGCCCAGCTGTCAGGTGGTCAAATAAACTGGATCCTTAACTTAGGCCCTGTATACACTAGTGTGTTTTAGTTTTAAAATGGCGTTTTAAATGAAAACAATCCTCGTCTACACTGGTGTTTCTATTGCGTTTTAGAAACGATCTCTGTCTTCACTGCACAACCGAAAACGCATGTCACATGACCGTTCATGCACACTGGGCATGCGCGTAAGTGTAAACAGTTGCCTCTTGAGTCTGTACACATCTGCAGAATTATACAATACAGCATTTCACTGCACAACGTATGCTAAAAAGGACCACAACGTCAGCAAAGCATCCAGTTTTCGTCTCTGTGTTGTTGTTTACACAGTCGTCGAGGCTGGTATGTTACAGAGCCATTGAGAGAGACGGCTCAGGGCTGCGTTTCCCAAAAGCATTTTAACAATAACCACCAACGGTCTCTACGATTTTGGTCTAAAACGCAACCCCAGATTTTTCAAACTAAAACGGGGTTTGCGTTTTCAAAAGTCTCCGTTTTTGAGGTTCGAAAACACAGTCGTATAGTGTAGACGACAGGCGTAACCGCAGCAAAAGTTATGCATTTTAAAACGCGCTAGTGTAAACGGGGCCTTAGACAACCTAGAGGAAATAGGCTTATCTGCTTCCTGATTTTTCCATTGGTCACTCCAGGCAATGGCTAAAATGCTTGTTCAACCTTACAATGGAGCAGTACACTGTACAGTACAATTGTACACTGATTTTGTAACAAGGTGTTGCTATGCAGTTATTTAGGTGCTCTTGGTGGTTTTTAGTGCATTGTAATGTGGTTGCAAAGGTGTTTACCAGTAGCAGCCCATTACCAGTCTCCATGATATTCTAAGGTATTGAAAAATACAGTCTGCGAGATTTTCATTTTTTTTTTAAACCATTTTATGCATGAACAGCTCATCTCAAAGAGAGAAACAGATAGAGTGAGTCAGAGTACATTGCTTCTTAATCTATAAGGAGCTGATCAGATTGTAATGCAGGAAAGACATTGTTAAAACAACATCTTGACTAAAAACCATGCCTCCGTTTTTCAAGCTTAAAGCAATAATAGTAATGAAACTAATGAAAAACAATGACTTGTGCTCAAAAATAATCAGGCACTTGTGGCATTTTTCCCCAATCTTCAATGCCTTTTTTTTATTGATAACATTGTGATTAATTCCACCATACAATTATTAATATCAATATTTTAACTTAATTTCTTGCCAATAATAAAGTATTTTCACACATTTTTTACAGTATTTTAAAAAATGTGTGATTCATTTGATAAATCTAAGTATCAGTATTAATAATCAATATTTGAACTTCATGTCTCGCTCCCATACCTCTGGGATGAGAATTTTTTTCTTACAAATTTGCCAAAGTGAGTGGTAGGACACATCAACTTCATTTGTCACCGTTCAATATTTAGTAAATGATCTGGAATGGGACAATGGAGTAGTGATAAGACCCTAGGGTCCCATACTGAGGGAAATGGAACTGAACTTGAAACTCTCTAAAAGGGTTCAAAGGGGGACACAACAAACTAGTTATGGGAACTGAACAGTTGACCCCATGGGAAAGGGGAGGATTTAGAGTGTCTCTCCATTGTTTTTGTCGCTGATTGGAATCTATAATGAATAATAACTATGCTGTAATTGTGCAGAAAGGCTGTACACATCCTGGCTGAAGGGCTGAGAGAGGCCGGCTGGCGTCGTTCCTTCTTCTATCACTCAGGAACAATAGGGCTGTATGTCCTCTGGGACAAACTAGCACCTTTCCAGCACCAAACCCAGTCTCCTACCTGGTTAGGCACAAATAAACCAGACAACACATCCTCTCTCACACAACTGCTGGTACAGGAAAAGGAGTACTCGTACAACTATAGCAGGACATCTGACCCACATTCTCCAAAGTACTCTCTGTACTCTCAGGTCAAATGTTTTCTGTCAAAATCTCTGCTAGATAGAACATGCATGTCGCATGACAAATAAATTTTCCTTCAGTACTCCGTCTGGGATTTTCTTCGGTCAAATTTTAACCCGTCCAATCAGCGAACAGAGGGAGTGGCTGAGAACGATGACGTTAATGTCGTGCGCTAGTTTGAGATGACATACGTCACAACCAAACGTTAGCGATTGGTAATGGTAGATCCAGAGTGGCTCTGGGCAGATCCAATAGTTTTAAACTTCAACAGAGTACCTGTTGGAAGTTAACGCCTGGCAATGGAGAGTGGCCAGACTCTCTGTACAAATGAAACGTTCGAGAGTCTGGTAGGACCAGGCTTGGGCTCACTAGGGAGCCTCAGAAAACATCCAAGGGGGCTTCATGGTGATTTAAAATGATGGACAAAGAATTAAAAAAAGAATTAAATAGGCCAAACTAGAACATGACACACGACATACAAACAGGTTTTAAAGACCTTCAAAATTCATGACTTGGGCATTTTATGAAGAATATGCATTTTCTCTGTTAAAGCTCTAAAATATTTTATCAGGTATAAATTGTGAGTAAAAAAAACGTAATCCTTATCTAATTCACAACGAACAACAGGAAAAGTCATGGGGCCTATGAATATTGTTGTGGGGCCTTGGAGTCAATTTTTAAAGTGACACCCCCCCCCCCCCCCCCCCCCCCCCTCAGCATAGCACCGGCAGGACCTGTTAAATGTGGAACAAAACTTACGTTAAGTTTATGGTGATGTAAATGTTTCTGACTTTGACTTGAAGCCATTCAAGTGCAATATTTCTTCAAATAATACCTTTTATAGAAAAATGTTTTGGGCAGACAAGCTGACGGTGCCTGGTATCAGCATTTATGCTGATGTAAATCTAGATCAGCAGTCATAAAGTTTCACTAGCTTGTTGGCAGCAGTGAAGCAAAACTTTTGCTGGAAAATGTTAGGGTTACCTCTATTACGTACACTCTGAGGATTTGTGATATCTTGCTCTTCTGGTTTCTATTAATCAAGCTGCGTGCTGAAAGAAAAAGAATTTGCAGCACAGAAAACAGGCAATGCATCAGTCCAATGAAATCATAAAAGTAAATGCACCATATTTGTACTAAATTATATATAAAATTTCCATATATATATGGAAGCTTATTACCCCACAGAATAAAAAAAAGTTAATTGTGACTTTATATCTCACAATTCTGACTTTATATCTCACAATTCTGACTTTATATCTCCAATTCTGACTTTATATCTCACAATTCTGACTTTATATCTCCAATTCTGACTTTATATCTCCAATTCTGACTTTATATCTCGCAATTCTGACTTTATATCTCAGAATTCTGACTTTATATCTCCAATTCTGACTTTATCTTGCAATTCTGACTTTATATCTCACAATTCTGACTTTATATCTCAGAATTCTGACTTTATATCTCCAATTCTGACTTTATCTTGCAATTCTGACTTTATATCTCACAATTCTGACTTTATATCTCCAATTCTGACTTTATATCTCACAATTCTGACTTTATATCTCCAATTCTGACTTTATATCTCGCAATTCTGACTTTATATCTCAGAATTCTGACTTTATATCTCCAATTCTGACTTTATCTTGCAATTCTGACTTTATATCTCGCAATGCTGACTTTATATCTCGCAATTCTGACTTTATATCTCGCAATTCTGACTTTATATCTCACAATTCTGACTTTATATCTCACGATTCTGACTTTATATCTCGCAATTCTGACTTTATATCTCACAATTCTGACTTTATATCTCGCAATTCTGACTTTATATCACACGATTCTGACTTTATATCTCACGATTCTGACTTTATATCTCGCAATTCTGACTTTATATCTCACAATTCTGACTTTATATCTCACAATTCTGACTTTATATCTCGCAATTCTGACTTTATATCTCACAATTCTGACTTTATATCTCGCAATTCTGACTTTATAGCTCGCAATTCTGACTTTATATCTCGCAATGCTGACTTTATATCTCGCAATGCTGACTTTATAGCTCGCAATTCTGACTTTATATCACACAATTCTGACTTTATCTTGCAATTCTGACTTTATATCACACAATTCTGCCTTTATATCACACAATTCTGCCTTTTTATCTCGCAATTCTGACTTTATATCTCACAATTCTGACTTTATATCTCACAATTCTGACTTTATATCTCCAATTCTGACTTTATATCTCACAATTCTGACCTTATATCACACAATTCTGACCTGGACTTGCTGTCATAGCAACAGGTTACGGACAAGAGGAGGAGCAGGCTTATTTAATGTTAACAGGATTAGATTGCATCTTTTTAAGCAGCGTTGATACTTAAAATGTGTCCCAACCACTGCTACTTTATTACAAGTATTCATTACTGAACCAGGGGCAATAATAATTTTAAATAACAATAATATAAAAATGTATTTGAAAATAATATTATAATGTTGTGTAAAAGGTGTATAATACTATAGACACAACCACTTGATTGAGAGCATTATTTTTTGACGGAATAATTACTTTATAACTTTATTGGAGTCTTACACACATGCTGTACAGTTTACCTGAGCCGTGCATTCAAATAATTTGAGTGATAACGGATATTATGGGGGTGGCTTGATGCGGCACAGGAGATTCTTGACCCTTAAGAAACTTTAATTAATGCTGTCGTCATGTAACAAATCTGCTTCAAATTGACTTAAAAATTTAATGAATTGCTAATTACAACATTTAAATAAAAATGTAAAGGGTGTACAAATACTTTAAAATTGTGAATATAAATAATTGGGAATAATGGTTTTAAAAAAAAACATTTATCATTTATCTATTATAACTTTTATGTTGGTTTGGTCATTTGGCTGTTTCCATATAAAGGTCCAGACATTCGTGTTTTTTTTGTTTTAATTTGTCAAGTTTTGTGCCAGGTGGCTTTAATTAGGCATGATGACATGATTACGTTCCTGTCTTGACGCCAGCCAATCGCTGCCTTGCTGATCGTGGTTTTGCGTATCGATGCATCTGCCCTCTTCAGGGAACACAAGAACGTGCAGCAATCTCAGATAACTTAATCCAGATATTTGAATCCAATCCGCAAATTCGTTTGAAGAACCAAATTAGCCAGACATCAGTTATCACGATTAAAAGTGTCAATTCATCTCAGATGTATTAAGCGAGGTACGAAGAACGGACCCCAGACCTTTAATTCATTGAAAATCTTTGGAATCTTTGTGCTGTAGTAGACTTTACAAAGTGCTGGACTCTTGCATTGTCAATACAAGATCTAAAAAATGTATGCACCTCTTGATGGAAATAACATCACAACATGTATTTCCATCAGCAGCCCAAAACAGAATCTAATGCTGCCATGTTTTATTGGGAATGTCAGATTGTAGCTTGTGATGCAATGAAATAAAAAGGCTGCGTTTCACAAAATGAATGCATGAAATGTCTATTGCATTGCCCTACAAGGGTAATCTAATTCACAAACTCTTATGAGCTGATTATTTTAAGTGAAGCAAAAACATACATCACAGCTAGTTTAGTTTTGATTGATAAATAAATTACTTTTATTAGCCGGGTCTTTGTAGTGAATCAAAAACATACGACAGAAACCAATTACTCTTAAAAGTTGGCTCTAGTTTAAAAAAGAAAAGTTACTGGTTTGAATGGGTGTGAAACCCTTGATGTTATAAACTCTATAAAACGGTTTTAAAAATTACATGATCTAGGACCTTTATAGAGTGCATGCTATTGTAACTTCTATAGTCTGTCCCTCACAACATCGTTTTCATCTGCGTTAAGTTCAATATGGTGTCTAACCTGACTAAGGTCTATTGTTGTGCAATGCAATGTGCAAAATTCATTTTAGCTGTTAAGATCATCCGACAAACAGTACCAAAAAGTAAGTGTATCTTTACATTTATTATGAACAGCCTCCCACACACTTCAGCACAGAAGTTAGCTGTGCAATTATCACTGACATTTTAGCCATAATGATGCTTAGGAAACGACTGCATGCGTAATGAACCCGGCAATAGTACGAGTTCACTGTACTGTACATGTAAATTGACAAAAAACGTACAGATAATAAGTTTACAATGAGATCATTCTTTTTTCCCACATATTCATAGCGAGTTCTTACATGAACCGAAAAGATTAACACTGAGGCCAAACTTTGCTTTCATTCCTCACTATTCACTGTCTATTATTACTAATTAGCTGTAGGCCACAAAGACAGAGCTTATATGAATTTCTGAGCGTTCGGAATCTGAATAACTTCAGCTACCCAAAGTTTAAACATCTCAAACATTTTCTAGCCCATGAAGTGTTGCCTTGCATAAATGAACTTTTATTCACGCAGTCACAAACTTAACAAAGGTGGTCTTTCTTTGAGCTTCAGTCTCATGAGCATATGACAGGGAGCATGAATGGAAAACTTATTAAAGCTTTCCAAGCTTTATAGTCATGTGTCTGCGTGCCTAAGGGGAGAAGATGAATATTGAAAAGTCTCAAAGAATGAAAGTTGTAAAATATTCTCTCAGCAGTCAAGTTCCACCAGCTGGCCTGGTAAATATTACAGCAAGAATCCATTTAATTAGGGCGGCAGAATGAAGTGGCATAGGAGTGGACGTGAAATCCCACACACACACACACACACAAAAAAAGTTTCTCGATGAAGTTCTCGTCCCTGGGGCCGTAGAGGGTGACAAATGAGCCCAAAGTTTGAGAAGTTGCACATCATTATAGTGTAATCTTGCAGGACTTCATGACATTTAATAAAACTTAGCTCTTCTCCGGTCGGTTTCTTTCCAGCACTGCCCTTGGTGTGAATTCTAGTTTGTCCTTCAGGCTGAGGACCTTTGTACTGTCCTGACCGGTCAGTTCCTCTAATTTCCTATCCTCCCGTAGCTCTGCAATGCCCCGTTCTTCTCCTGGGGCCTTTGGGGTGCCCCTGATAAACCACTCAAGCTGGTATCCAACAGCTCCCACCACAAAGGCCACTGGGAAGGTCACATAGGGCGCATAAGTGCGCATTACAGTCCAGACCACTGGCCACATGGTTGCAGACTCAGAAATACACCTGGGGGAAAAAGTCAGTTCAAGTCCTAGATTATTTACCTTTGACAAGTGACAATGTATCATTAATCTGGTAACAGGTGTAAAATAAAAAATATTACAAATACAACCAAGGAAGCAATATTGTTTTTATAGGGTAGAAGGAAGGAAACTAATGACTACACAAATTTATCAGAAAAAAATGTCACAAACAATGTCAAATGCAAGTAACACGTTGAATTAAACATGACATTTTGAAGTAGAACGAAGAAAAAGCGTTTTCTGGTAAAGTGTACTCCAATAATGTTGGTTTTGTTTACACATTAGAGAAACAAAAGCGTTTGACCTGACTATAAAAAGTCATGTAACTGTTACAAGGGTACCGGTGTCAAAGCATGAGGTGTGAAATGGCGCATTATTATACATTAATACGACATGTTTTTACTTGTACAGGTTCCTGAAACCCCGCTGACGATTTAGTGCGTAATATTCCATACATTCGATCAATCAATTGCGCGTGCGTTTATAAAATCTCATGACTGTACATACCTCTTATCTCTAGGCGATTCCACTTCCTGCCTCGTTGCGTCAGCGTAAGCAGCGATCTGATTGGTTATTGGTGTACGTCAGAATTACGCTCTCAGTTCTTATTCGTTCAGGGAGGGAAAACAAGTTTAATACAGGATGGCCTGGTAAAGCAATACTGACACCCAGTGACCAATGCTAAATGTGTGCGTTAGTCCTGAACTTAAAGTTGATTTTTGTATATGTACGATTATATTGTAGTCAATTTAGACAATGTTTTATATTTAAATTAAACAAAAAGTAGCCTAATAAAAAAAAAGACAACTGAGGGAATACTTCACAATTACATCACATACAACTAAATTATTTTCTTTTCTTTATTGTAAGCAAAACAACAGGGGAAAAAAAGAAAAACAATATTCACTATTATCATTTTATATGAAATAAAAGGGTGGAGGCAGTTAAAGATAGCATAAATATTATCATAGAAAAAAAAATGCTTCTGTGAGGGAGAGCTAAACAAATTTCCACTTCAAGCATTCATAATCATTCAAGTTTTCTTTTTTTTTGGCTAATATTCAAAAAAGAACAGAAATTTTCATTTTTAACAAAAAGAAAATCAAAGTATTCATACTTTCATGACAAACACCCAATACTAAGTAAATAGTGCTTGTTGCATAGCTAATGGCGTTTTATTCACATGCACCACTGACAATTTTGGCATTAGTATAGTCTTGAATAACTGCATTACATATTTGTATAAAGCAGACAACCATATCACAATGGTAGACTCTTGCGATGAGTGCTATATTTGGCTAGTTGGCAATGTTTAATGAATATAGTTTTCAGCTCATTGTGGTGAAATCAGGGTGAGCTGCAGTGAAAGGCACTGTTGAGAGGGTGAAGTTTCGTGCCACACATTCAGAGTCATGACATCTTCTGAAATGCTCATGCAGTTCTTCACATCAGTCTGGTAACGGCACCAGACAGAAAGTCTTCGTAACTCAATCTCACGTTGCCAGTCATGCCCGTGTCTTTCTCGCGGAAGGCTTGGGTCATGCTTTGGAGCTGCGTGCACACCTGAATGAAGCGGTCCAGCTGGAGAACCCCGTTCACACCCGGTGCAGCGTAACGATTCACCAGTTCCTGAGTAAACTGAGGACTCAGATTGTAGCCCATCTGAGATAGTGCTGGAAAAGAAGAAATACATGGGTAAATAAAAACATTACATTTACACCATATACCGTTGTTTTTTTAAAGAAGTCTCTTTGCTTATCAAGGCTGTATTTATTTGATCAAAAATACAGTAAAACAGTCATATTGCGAAAAACTCTTTTCAACTTTAATATATATTGAAAATGTTTTGTAACATTATAAATGTTTTTACTGTCACTTTTGATCAATTTAATGTGTCCTTGCTTAAGGACACATTTCTTAAAAAAAAAAAGTAAAATAATAATTACAAAATAAAAATCTTACAGGCCCCAAACTTATGAACAGTAGTGTACATAAAACAGGGAATTCTTATATTGCTAACCTCTGGTTAGACATCAAAGTTTATTTATTTGTATTGAGTTAGCAATAAAAAGTAGAGAGTTTTTCAAAATTAATAAAGTTAGAAGGACCAACAAAGCCTCCAATGGTCCCTAAATCCCAATTTTTCTCTTCACAGGGCCCATTAAACCATTCTACTGTTATGTTTGTATCCACCATGTTTTCAACACCAGTAATCAACCATGCACTTTCAGGCCTATTCACATCTTTATAATGGCTTCAGCTATATAGTTAGCCTGAGGATCTGACTCGGCCAGCTATAGAATAGCTTTGTTCATACAAAATCAATGAGTATAAAAAACACACAGCAAGATAACGGCTACAATTTTGAGGTTATTTTAAGAGCAATTTTTCATGACGTCTCAATGAAAATAATGCTGTATTCAATCACGCAGGATTCGATGGGGAAAGGAGTTACAGCAGAGAACACAAGCTTTTCTTACAAACTTTCTGTGACTGCCACATCTTGTGCGTGTGTGGTCCTGGTAAGCCCTATGTTATAGGGACAGAAAGTCCTGACAAAGCAATATCCAAAATCCTTGTCCTTTTGGGGACATTTTTGCTCCCCATGAGGAAAACAGCTTATCAATCATACCAAGGGATGTTTTTTGAAAATCTAAAAATGCAGAATGTTTTCTGTGATGGGTAGGTTTAAGAGGTAAGGCAGTGTTTTCCAATCCTGGTCCTGGAGAACCCCCAACACTGCACATTTTTAATGCCTCTCTTATCTGACACATTCATTTGAGGCAGGCCTGGGCAAACTCGGTCCTGGAGGGCCTCTGCCCTGCAGAGTTTAACTCCAACCTTAATCAAACACACCTGAACCAGTTAATCAATGCCTTCAGGATTACTAGAAGGCTACAGCCAGGCGAGTTTTATCAGGGTTGGCGCTAAACTCTGCAGGGCAGTGGCCCTCCAGGACCGTTTTTGCCCATCCCTGGGTGCTTCCCAATTATTATTTGCGCATCCTCGTTTGCTTTCCTCACATCTTAGCTCCACCCCTTAAGGATGCAATGGAAGGACGCAAGGAAAAGACACAAGGAAATTAATCAAGTGAAATGATATTTCCTCGCTCCCTTTAAAGCGTCGCCAATTAATGATGATCTCTACCGCTGGATTTAGCTTGCATGTCGGGATTCTTAAACATTAGAGATAATTCCACAAAATACCACATTTGTCAGTTTTTTTTTAAATATATATATATTTCCAGCTATCATTAACAATGAATTATTCCCAGTTATTAACAGTTTGTTTAATTTTCTTGTGCTTTGATATAATTCGGCAACTGTCCTGCTACAGTTGTTGTAATTTGACATACATTTGTGTCTTGTACATGTAAACAATAATGATAATAAAAATAATTATAATTAATAAACTGAAAGGGGAGGTATATGTGCGTCATGTTTAGGCGATAAAACAAAGGATCTGCAAAGGATACAACTGTTTATCCTCGCTCATGACTCCTAAGTAAGCCTCCTCACTCCTCGACCACGGTGCGTTCACACCGCCGCCAGTGAGTGTCAAAATTCCACCCTGCCAACGACGTTGTAGAAAGATCCATGGACACTCTGACGTAGATTGAATGCATGGTCTTTTTTTAAACTGTATTTAAAGGAGCCGTAAGAAATTGAACGATGGAAAGCACTTAAAGGTCCCATGGCATGAAGAGTTCATTTTATGAGGTTTTTTAACATCAATATGAGTTCCCCTAGCCTGTATATGGTCCCCAAGTGGCCTGAAATTTTGACAGGTGTAAACCGAGTTCTGGGTGTCTTTCTCTGCCTTTGAGAAAATGAGAGCTCAGATGAGCCGATCTGGAATCTTGCCTGTTATGTCGCCATAACAGGAAAGGTTACCTCCCCTTCCTCTGCTTTGCCCGCCCAGAGAATTAGGAGAAAATGGATTCAGTTTCAGTTGCAATGTCAGCACAGGTTTTACAAACAGACTTTTACCATATGGATTCGACAGCACCGCCACAAACAGTGAGTAACAGTGTTCATTAATGCCTCATCTGGGATTTCTGATGTGTAGCTAATCATTCAAGTTCACGTAGACTTTCTTTCGAAATCGTTTAATATTGTTGTTTATGCATTGAATCAAGCCAGTGACTAAACGATCAAATTAACATTGTTTCTCTAAGTAGCATCAAACAAATCTGTTATTTAAATGATTAAACTAGAGAGCGATCAAAGAACACTCTTTATAATGTTCGGAGCTGTCAATCACACGTCACGAGTGTATCTGCACACTTGCCCAAACTGCCGTCATAACGAATGACGCTGTTATGCAGCACAAAGCTCTTACTGTATTCATGTCCATGTTGTGTTTGCTGTTAGTTGTGGTGAAAGCATTTTGTGAGAGAAAACGCGCTGCAATGAAGAGATCACTGCATTCACGCGATCAACAAGACTGCATGTGTACTCAATGCTCATCACTGCAGCTTTTGATGTGATAGGAATAGATCATAAAATAATGCTACAGTCAACACTTTGACGATTCGTTCATATCGACGGCTGTGATGGTAAAAAAAACGTAGTTTAGGGTGTTTAGAGGGGTTCCACAAGTTCGTAGTATAAGGAGGAAGACGACAGGTCGCGTGGCTGGGACTCGTGTTCATTCAGAACTCTCAAATACAAACAAAATAAACTTGCGCTCTCAACAACTCGGTACACTAAAACCTTCTCAGCAATCCGTATCCAGCTCTGCATCTCTCTGGTCCACATGCAGCCCGTCTCTCTCTCTCTCTCTCTCTCGGGCAGTGTGTGGAGATATCGCTAAACCCCGCCCCCTTCGCCACATAATCGAATACTCATTTCCAATGCAAAGATGTCAGCCAATCACAACAGTGGCCGTTTTCACTGAAGTCTCACAATAGACACGCACCTTGAAACAGAGCATTCAAGCCAGAGGGCTAATATCAGTATAGAAAAATGCTTTTTTTTTTTTCTAACTTGACATTTTTTTGATGTAAAAACCATACTAACAATATAAGTACACCTCAGGAAACATAAAATAATAAAAACAATCTATGCCATGGGACCTTTAACAATTATTGTTACATTTGCTAATGAAATAAACCTATTTAAAGCCATTTGTGTGGTGTGGCTTTTGTGTTCATGGTTAAGTTTATAGGAGTTTAAAGTCCTCATGAAATCAAAATCGATCTTATTTACTTTGTTAGCCCACATTACAGATCTTAGGGTGAACAATTCATCTGTGCAAGTTAATACACATTAAAAAATTGTTTGCCGTGGTAATCTTTAATCAAAATCTGAAAAGTAACTTCCGGTCTTGAATGGCATACCCTTTCCGATGACGACTATGCGACGGCTTGGGTTTGAATATCCTTAACCACTCCCCTCCAACCGTTAGTCTGCTATGAGCGTGAGATGGAGAGGAGGAGTGCTGAAGTGAAACCCTGCCCTCTATTTAATATACCGTTTCACTTGGAAATACGTCACAGCACTGAAATAAGATCAGTTGCAACTTCCGGTTCACTGGGACTTTAAACATGCAGTTTATAGGAGATGTTTACTAGCTGTGGTCTTTAAGTAACACGAACATTCATTTGTGTACAGCCTACATTACAATAACTCTCCTGGTTGAAGTGTAGCCTTAATGCAATTGGTTGATTCGGTGTTGTTTTGAGCAAATGAATTACAATCCCGCTGAAAAACAAGTGTTCTAGCGCAAAAACGTTGCCTATAAATAGTGTTGCGTGCCTTCTTATCAGATTCACACCATTATGGATGATCAAGTTTTTCCCATTTTGCTTGGGAACTAATGTGGTCGGAACCAAAGTTTACACGACTGCGTTCTCCAGAATCCTCTCAAGCGGAGGACGTCTACATTCCAATTCATTGCCGCCGAACCACGTCCAAGTTCATTACCATAAAGTTGACCTGATTTCAACTCTCCTCGACACCCAAATCGTCCAAGACGTATCGCACCGCTTCTCAGCGAAAGCTCGCCGCCGGCTGACATTGAAAATTAATTACTTCCAGCCACTTTGACGCTCTTACCGGCGGCGGTGTGAACACACAGTTAAGAGTTGAGATGTCCTACAAGATGGCTGAGCTCGATCCGTTTCCAGGTAATAGGATTGAGTTGCGAGGAAACGAGGAAGGATATTGAGAAGCACCCCTTGTCTTGGAGTCTTTACTAATGAGCTGATGAGTTAAATCAGGTGTGTTAGATGAGGGAGACATCAAAAATGTGCAGTGTTGGGGGTTCTCCAAGACCAGGATTGGGAAACACTGGGGTAGGGGGTAGAATATACAGTTTGTACAGTGTAAAAATCATTATGTCTATGGAAAGTCCCCATAAATCATGAAAACCCAATGTGTGTGTGTGTGGTTCAGGTATACCCTACATTAGATGACCTTGTAGGGAAATGTTTTGGTCCCCATGAGGAAAACAGCTTATAAATCATTCTAAGTGATTTTTTGAAAATGTAAAAATGCAGAAAGTGCTCTGTGATGGGTAGGGTTGGGTATCGTTTGGGTTTTTTTCGATTCCGGTGCCAAACCGATACTTTTAAAACGGTTCCGGTGCCTAAACCGATACTTTTTTTTTTTTTAAAAAGGCCACAAAACGAGGTGGATGACATTAAATGGCTTTTTATTTATTTATTTTTTATTTAAATTGAACCATTTATTAAAAGTTTAACGTATACTTAAATGTATGAATATAAATAAATACAAAACACAATTTACTTATTTACAAATTATAATTGACTTATTTACAAATTCACAGTAAAACCTAAGCCACCTAACCCAACTACAACAAGCCTAATATAACTCTTAATTACAATAATAACAGCAGTAGTCTGTATTCTTGGTATGCTACTAACCAGCTTCGAGCTTCAGCTCTTTTTTGAAATATGATCATATTCTCTGGCTAAATATTTTAGAACGCATCGTCTTAATGTTTCCATGGCGACGCGTCATGTTTCTCACATGATGACACAGCAGCCGCAATAGCGCTGACAGCTCAGCTGTATCGGGTTTATTTCGTTTTTTCTTTTTATTCAAAATATTCACAAACTTCTTAACTGTGTCACGAACTATCTGATGTTCAAATGTGTGAGTGAATGTGTGTTAGTTGATCTCTAAAGCGCAATGGGCGGCGCCATGTTAGTTTGCGCCTCAGAATCGGATCTGTCGGATTTACAACACTTGAGAGCATTCTCACGAAATACATGAAAGTAAGTGACCAGTGAACTGGAAGAAGAACAGAGTAAACGCTATAGTTACTATATAATGTGCATGTATCTGATGTGAATAAAACATGTAACGTTAGTCAAATTATAATCGTCTGAAAGGATTGTCATAGCCGCTTTCATAGACATCAGGGTGTGTTTTTTGCTAGTAGCCTACTTATGAGCATTTAAATGTCTGAAACCTGAAATAAACATGATGTCGTTGAAAACACTGAATAGTTGTCATGAGTTGTGATGTGACCAGCGCTGAGCGTCTGTCTCTGGCTCAGCCAAAGCGCGAAAGCACGTTTGAATTTTGGCACCGAAATGAGGAACCGAAATCTGCGTTCTGATTCGGTCCGGTACATACCGGTTATATAAGTACCGGTGCCATATTGGAACCG
Organism: Gobio gobio; assembly: GCF_949357685.1. Classification (NCBI taxonomy): domain Eukaryota; kingdom Metazoa; phylum Chordata; class Actinopteri; order Cypriniformes; family Gobionidae; genus Gobio; species Gobio gobio. The sequence goes on from NC_137104.1 coordinate 12,995,695, forward strand.
GATTTCGGTACCCAACCCTAGTGATGGGTAGGTTTAGTGTTTGGGGATAGAATATACAGTTTGTACAGTATAAAAATCATTATGTCTATGGAAAGTCCCCATAAAACATGAAAACCCAACATAGAAAAAAACTGATATAAAATCAATGGAAGGCCATGCAATGTGCTCACTAATATAGTCAAACAAGTGTGTGTGTGTGTGTGTGTGTGTGTGTGTGTGTGTGTGTGTGTGTGTGTGTGTGTGTGTGTGTCAAGCATGCCCTACCTACAAAGATGGCAAACCCTTCTATATTTTAACAAATATGTTCTTTCCTGGAAATGTTGCTAATTAAAGTTATTTGTAATTATGATTTTTCTATTGTGTAAATACCTGGAACTAAAAGTAAGTGACCAAAAACCAAATATAAGTGAAATGATACTGTATGTGAATCACTTAAAACTACTGGCAACTGGCTGGTAGGTTTATTAACCCTCTGGTGCTCTTCGGTCATTTCTGACCGGAAAATTTTCTGTTTTGAAATGTTAAAAATCGCAGCTTCATCGGAATGATATGAAACTTGGTGACTTTTCATACATTAGGTATGTAAACACACAAAAAAAATGGGGTCATGAGATCGAGCATGCTAATTGGTCGTGAAAAAAAAAGTAGCATTCATTGTCTTCGGTCATAAATGACCGACCATAGGAAATGAATGGGAAATCGGCAAAAACACAAAAATTAACCGAATATTTGTGTGTACAATCTACAAATCGGCCACGATGCTGAAAAAAAGTACACAGCAGTAAAGGGGTGACACTCTAAAACATCAAGAGTGGGATATTGACACATCCACTCACACACACACTTATACACACACACATACACCTATGAAAAACTGAACCTATGAACCACATTTGGAATTTATAAAAATCACAGCTTCATCAGAATGATATGAAACTGGTCACTTTTCTAGCATTAGGTATACAAACACACAAAAAAATTGAGGGCATGATTCGAGCATGCTAAGTGGTCATAAAAAAAATACTCCCACTTGTGCTCTTCGGTCAAAAATGACACCATAGGAAATTAATGGGAAATCTGCAAAAACACAAATTCACAGAAAAAAATCTATATTTCTAACAACAACAAAAAAATCTAAAACTTTATAATAAACAGTCTTTGAGATTTTTTAAATATATATTCAAATCCATCCAAAAAAAATTATTAAATGTGTTCAAAATGGAACTAGGGAATTCTTAAGCCTCTCCATTGAAACCTCTAGTGGTTACACCCATGGTTGCATGATTTCTTAAATAATTTCAAAAGAGGGTGCTAATCTGCCTTCAAAAAAAAATATTTTGAAGGCAGTCTCTATTTTAACCTGAAATACTGCAATAATTGGTTTTTTTTTTATTACAATTTTTTTTTTTAATATATATAATTTTCAATGGCAAAAATAGACCATAATTATTGCATAAATATAAAAAATACCATCAAATCATCTCAAAATACAAAATTAAAAAGAAAAAAATATTATTGAAGAAAAATAAATTGCATTGGTTTTACTGGGGTGGAGGAAGTTTAATTTTTAGGTGTCCGGTCACGACCGGGAAGACAACCAATGCAACCCCGGCCTAAACGAAGAGCACCAGAGGGCTAAGAACAACAACACAATACGTGGTCTATATCAAATAGTTAGTATGAAAATCTGACCCCTCAGTGGTGTAAATTAGAAGAGCTGATTCAAACAATTCAGTTGCTTATTTTCATTCAGAATTCCATGTGGAGATACTCTATCATTCAAAAGTTAGATTTTTCTTTAGTAAAGAATGTAATACTTTTATTCTAGAAAATGTATTCTAATCTGCGCTTAGTGACTATAACTGTTGTCATAACAGTGTGACTATGTGGCCTTTACTGCAAACGTGTTGTCTTGGATCCTTTTTGACCTCTAATTTACTCACCCTGGTGCATCTCATTGCTGTTAATTGATCCCGATCGGTCCCGGTCGAACTGCTGGAACATTGCCCTCCACTGCTGCAGAAACATCCACAGTGCAGAGAAACCATATATATCTACGCGTCCGGATTTGGTCTTGTCAAACATATCTGGAAATGAAGACAAAGCACTGATTCCTGCTTCAATTTCCTTTGGCACTGGAAATGTCATCAGATGACTTCTATTTTTGTATTGTTTTTTTGACATTGCAGCATTCTGAATTTAGTTATATGGTGATAAGAGCATCCATTCAATAATCTACCCGCTGTCATGAGGGTTATGTTAACAATGGCAGCACTCACTGAGCATCATAATGCAGGTTTCGTCATTGAAAGTGGAGTTGTTGGAATTCATGAGCGCTAGCTTCAGCTCTTTTCCGTTAATGTAGCCACTATGATCTGTATCCACAGAAGAAAACCACTGGTAGGCCTCAGGGTTCACACCGGGAGGAATGTTACCTACAACATGAAAACGGCCTATATTAGCAAGTTAGATGCAAATGAATTTCCAACATATTTCAACATGAGATAATTCAGTCAGTTCAAATCATATCACTTAACCATAGTTAACCACAAGTCAAAATAGTATTTGGTAATGAAACACACACAAAAAAAACACAAGGAAAAAAGTGCAAGACGTTAAATATTTCACTGCAGACATATAAATTATTAGTATCATTTTTGGTGATGCTATCCTTTTCGTCGTTTTTAGTCTGACATAAAAAATAAATAAATAAATAGCTCATTTATATTCGCATGTGGCATGCGCTATTCACTGAATGGAGCAGTTTTGGATGCAGCATATGCATAAATATGCAAAAAATCGTTCATTACTTGCAAAAATGACAGTAGGAAGATGATGAGGACAAGCAGTCCTATAGGTCAGATTTGAAAAACATATTGGAAATGGTTTCCGTGTGAACAAGTCTAGGATGTCAGCGATGTGTCGTCTTGGTCCCAAGAGGGACAAGAATAAGTTGTGCAATTTGGTGAAGCAAAGACGGTCACTGTATCCCTCGGGAGGGATAAGCACTGTTCAGAGGACAGTCTTTGAATCTGACAGCCTTTCCCACAGGATATTATAGAATACTTACCGACAAAAACGCAGACGGACACACACACACGAACCACTTCGCTCAGAATTACCTCCCTCATCACTCTAATTCTCCTGTGGGCACATTCTGTACCAGATCAGTACAAGCTGCTTCTGCCATCCTGCAGCGTATCAGCATCAGTCATTCAGTGAGGGGCATGTGACACAGCTGCAGTGCAGGAGGATCAAGGACCTTGTCTGCAGCACCTTCATAAATTCCTATCTTTCGTATTTTATTCACAGCCCTCAGCCACTGCATGCCTGATGGAACGGCAGCCGGCTCGCGCTGTCTTAGCTGCCAACCCTGACACTCAGACATCATCAGTCAAATCAGCCTGGAGCTGCTGCCTACCACTCCTGAGACCATGTTGAAAAATTCACCTGCTGGACCAACATCTATCACGGTGCATTTGCAGATGCATGAAGCTGTTGAAAACATTCTGATAAAAAGTAATTTATTCCAAACTACATTTCTATCCCTCCACAGTCAATTAACCAAAAGGTGAGAAATTAACATGACTACCATTTAAAAGTCTGGGGTCGGTAAGATTGGTTTTGATGTTTTGAAAGAAGTTTCTTATGCTCACCAAGGCTGCAATTGACCTATCGGTAAGCCCCTCCCCTCGAACGCAGATGAGCCAATAGCAGTTGAGTATCAGTTGCGCTGGGACCGGAACTCGGACATCTTTAGGTGTCCGCGCCATAGAGAAACATTGGAAAATCCGAAGCTCTCATCGGTTTGATGGTGTTTATGCTACAAAAATGCTAAAATGTCGTGCCTGAGGTACTGTAGCACTGATTCCAGGTATCCTGAGAGGATTTTCTGTTTGTTATACTCTCGTTAAGTTACGATTAAAGTCCCTGCTAACATACAAACCGAAATAACTAACTGTTCCCACGTCATGTAGCTACACTGTAGGTCAAAAACACGAAGTTCTACATTTCAGTGCCTCTCCATATTAAACTGGTTATATGTAAATTAATTTAATTTTAGATATGTTTAAGGTCTACATTATCTGTCCTACTAAGGAGGACTCCTATTTTGATGGGTATTATAGTCTACGGGTAGTGAAAGGAAGAGCTCGCACGCAGTTTATCGGAGTTGTTTTGCAGATACTAAGTTTACCAGTTATTAACTGCACCCTCGAAAAGGCATACGGTCTGTGTAAGTTATATGTTTGTTTACTGTTAGTTGTATGAGTGTTTTTGTGTAATTTGCTGTGTATGTTAATGGTAATGCAACGGAGAGAGATAGTTTGTGAATGAGACGTTAATGCGCACTTCTTATGCTTTGTTTGTTCAGCTCTTACGATGATTTTTTTGGCATGAAAAAGGACATAATAAACTTGATAAACCATCAGTAAATTTTGGCCATCATTCGGACGGGGTATACGCTACATTATGTGTCCAAAAACATCTTGGGATAATGTTTTCACACTGACAGCTGTCATTGTAAGATATAGCAACTCCTTTGCTATAGTTTGAGTTAGGAACAGTAACGAAGGGGGGCGGGGCTTACCGATAGGTCAATTATGTATGCATTTCAAAAATGACGGTAAAACTGTAATATTGTGAATATTATTACATTTTAAAATAAGTGTTAATTTAAAATAAAAAAACAAAACTTCAAATATTAATGTCTAATTGTATAAACTTAAATAATATAAACTTTTTATTTGAATACATTTTAAAATGTAATTGTGATGTAAAAGCTGAATTTTCAGCATCATTGCTCCAGTCTTCAGTACTATCAATGTTGTAAACAGTTGCTGCTTAATAAAGTTCAAAAGAAAAACATACATTTATTTGAAATACAACTTTTATGTACAAGTCTTTACTGTCACTTTTGATTAGTTTAATGCATCCTTGCTGAATATAAGTATTAATTTCTTCTTTTTTTTTTTTAAAGCTTGAGTGTCCTTTTATTAAACACACACACACGCACACACACATAAATAATTTATAAATATATTTACTGTGTATATGCTCATGATATGATACTCTGCTCAACTAAAACTAAATAGAGTAACATGTCTCTAACCTGCAGGTGCCTGCTGACTATATGGTCCTCTCTGGGGTTGTCCATAACCTCCGTATGGACCACCTGGAGCTTGGCCCCCACCGTACTGTGCTCCTGGTCCAGGTTGACCATGAGACCCGTATGGAGCCCCTCCACCATACTGTTGCCCTGTAGGGGCACCGCCATAACGTGAACCATACTGTCCGCCCGCAGGACTACCTCCATACGGCGCCCCTGGAGACGGGTGGCGTTGGGGTGCGTTACCACCTGGTCCCGGATAACCCTATAAACAAATAAGGAAACATTTGTATTGGGGAAAGGTTTGTATGAAACATCAACAGAGAATCAGCTGTGGTCGATGACAAAGGCAACTATGTCACCAAAACAATAAAGGATTAGCATCAAAATAAAGGGATAGTTTAGGTAAATATGTACATTCTGTCATCATTTACTCAGGTTGTTCTGTATGACTCTCTACCATGGATGGAACAATACAATTTATATTATTAAGAAGAAGTTTTATTTATATAGCGCCTTTCCACAGCTCAAGGTCGCTTTACATAGTGTTAGACAGTGCATTTGTCCACGTACACAATAGTACATTAACACACCCACATATACAATTCAAGCACATTATTATACTGATATGTACATAACATCTATATTATTAATATAGGAACTATTCTAGGAAGGGTGACATATTCAGTCACCATTCACTTTCATTGCATGCCTTTCCATACATACAATGAAAGTGATTGGTGACTGAGACTATCTAACATCTCTTGTGTTACGGAAGACACAAAGTTATACACGTTTGGATCATAACATGGTACTGTCATAATGGTAACCTCGTAATCTTGTATTGTGATTTTACACCAGTAACAACAACTGTAAAAACTATGGGTTATGATGGGCGGATGATGGTAAAGGGTACAGCCTAGATCCAAAAGTGACACTATTTTGCATCTTTGTTGTATGACATTAATTACATAAAGATGTGAAATACATAGTCATGCCATGTAATGTGATAAACGACTGACCAACACGCGATCAACAGACACAAAAACACAATTTTAATGTGTTTCACATCAGAGAAGCTACAGGGCTAACTGACTAGCCTGTAAAAAAAAAAGACTGTTTAGGCGATTAGGCGACCACAGTTAAACATAATTTCCCTGTACACCAACACTAAGAGTTTAGACTGTTAGACACATATGTAGGAATCATATACAACTTAATATATACATATAAATATGCAATTGCTAAACCCGGAAGAAAGACTTTACCTGTCCGTAATAACTCATTCCGCGGAAGCTCTTCAGAAAGGGAGCGATCAGGCTGTATTTAATAAGACCCGCCTCCTGAAGCTGATTGGTTCGCTATCACGTTTGTCAAAGACGCAGCCTCATATTTTCCATCAGATTGGTTAAACAATGGAAAACAGCTCAACTGCTCAAAACTTTGAGTCACTGGTTTGTTGTGCTGTGTTTTGTTTTAGTAACCATATGGAGGCGGGTGGATATAGTTATTGAGGTAAGAGTGGGTAAGAGCGTGATGTATGTGGCCATATATCATTCATTAGAATACAACATGACATCATCTCTTAGCTTTGAGCTAATGTTTATATCCCTAAATATTTGGAGAAATATTTGGCTACAAAAAAAAACACATTAACATTCGATAAATAATATTCTTACTCTCACGTGTAGATAAAGTCGAATTCTCATTTAGTTCATTAGTTAAAGTTAACTTGTTAGCCTACATGATTTCTGTAGGCCTATAATAATAAACCATTATTTATTATCCTTTCTCTCTCTCTCTGTTTTCCTTCTATATGCTTGTTCAACCGCTATTTAAATTGTTTAGTTGTTCTAAACTGTTTTCTTCGTCGTTTAAAGCTACACTATGTAACTTTTCCGTCCACTAGAGGTCGCCTGTTCAAAACAAAGGCGTAGTTTGATGACGCCACGTTTGAGCGCAGAATCTCGGGACATGTGGTTTTCACCTCACAGCCGGTGGGAAACAGTCAGGATAGGACTCGGGCAGAAATCATGTTCATGGATGCGATTATTAACATTACTGTAGTCTGAAGCAGAGCAGGAGCGAGTGTTGTGGAGCTGAGCAAGGCCGCAGGAGCGATTGAAGAGCGGGACTGTTATTATGGCATAGTCGCTGGCGGGACTTTTATTATGACACGGTTGCCGGCGGCACTTCCTCTTCTCCAGTGCTGAGTGTGAGGTAACGCAGCTCTGTTTATCGTATTAGATATATCTGAGTGTGTTGAAAAGGAAGTTATGGCGTTCGCTCGGCGGCTGCTATGACACTTGTTCACAATGCAGTGAGAGTAAAGTGTTTCACTGAATAAAAACGGAGACCGAGGGTGACGCAGATATGACGCATTCGACAGGGGACTCCCTCACACGCATAGCTCACACGTCCCGGCTCCTTGGTTAAAATAGCAATTTTCTCACGATTTACAAATAGTTGAAAACATTTGGGATATTCTAAGTACTCAACTGAACAAAATATATAACACTGGCCTAGTGGTTTCTGTATGTTTTACTGCAAAAATCCTACATAGTTCACCTTTAATGGCAATGCAAAATGTACATTTGCCATGACAATAAAGGTAGCCTATTTGAATTGAGAGAGAGAGAAATATTTGAGTAAGCTAAAATTCATACATGTAACTTAAAATTATCATGCAATCTCAACTTTAATTTTTAGAGAGAGAGAGAGAGAGAGAGAGAGAGAGAGAGAGATACCTTTTGTGACAACATGCCCCAATAGTCAAACTGTGGGGGGTTAAAGGCCTGTACACACCGGGACGAATATCGCGCGCGCTTATCGCCAGCGTTTTTCGTGCCGTTTTTCGGCGCGTCTTGAGTGTTCACACCCAAGCGATTTTTACTGGCGCTGCGCCGAGTGAACGTGCACATTCAGTCGATGCGCTCCCGGTACACAAGATGGTGCTGCGGCACTTTAAGCCTCTGACACTCGCTTGTCACACAAAGGAGAAGAGAGACAGTATTTACGTGCTTGCCAAAACCATAGACATATTATGTATATGGACAAAACCACTCACACACTTTTTGCTAACTGGCAAGCAGCATTAGCAGTTCATCTTCTTCTTTGTCTACTTACTACTTCTTCGTCGTATCAATGTGTGCTCGGCAAGACCGTTTTGCGCTTGAGCGCCACCAAGTCGTGTTTTACTGTCACTTCAGCAGCTCCAGGCACGTGAACAAAAGCGCCGATCTCATTGGTCGGACAGTTTTTTACGCGCCGCGTCAAAATAAAAAAACGAACCCGAGGCGTTTTTTTTAAAAATGACGCTTTTACGCCTGGCGTTTTGCGCGTCGGTGTGAACACTCATATTGGCGCCCATTGTTTAGTCCCGAGGCGTTAAACGTCGGCGATAAACGCGTGCGAAAATCGTCCCGGTGTGAACAGGCCTTAATATTGGTTTAGGCTACTTTAGTGGAACATGCCATTAAAAGGGGACTTACTGTGCAAATTTCACTTTTATAATGTTATTGAACATATGTATGTGTCCACAGTGTGTGTAAGGAACCACCCTATTGTTGTAAAAAAAAATCATCCACTCTGTTTAGGCTGTTTAGGAATGTACTCTAACTTGACATCACATTGGAACAGGCCCCGCCCACTACTGGCAGTGGAATCTGAGTGAACTGTACATGCGTGATTTCCAAGTAAAGCTAGTTAAGCGGGTAAACCAGTTTATCTTCTCGCCAGAGCCTAAACTAGTTAAGCGGGTAAACCAGTTTATTTCCAGACCATTAAAAATGTGTTCTAATTAAAGCTACTATAATTCAGTCAAGAGCAGTGAACGATTGTCTGTTTTTCTTTTGTTGTTTAACAGCATATCCAGCATATACTTTTAAGATAGACCACCATAACGCATAACGATAATAAAATTTGACCAGCCATTAAATAATCAATAATAATTCATAAATAAAGAAGAGGGCATACATGTATGTTTAAATTAAAAGGAGGAATTTTAGTAATCATAGCCATAGCTCTATGGCTTGAAAGTCCTTGCACTGTTTCAAAATAAAGCTTAACTTTATTAATCAACTATTGGGCTTCCTTTCAGACCATGAAATGAATGGATGTGAAATTTGCCATGTAACACGAGAATAATTAATATAAAAAATTACCGTAATTTTTCCAATAGTAAAAAAAAAACATGTCATTGTTTGTCTTTTTATTGCACAACAAGAATGTTGCACACACAGAAATATACAGAGGATTTACACATTGCAGCATCAAATAAACCAAATACATTATCCAGGGAATAACATTAAATGAATGAACATATGCAATTGACATAGCAGCAACACTTTAAATGGCAATTGTACTAGCCCATATGTGTATGTATATATGTGTGTGCATGTGTGTATATATATATAATAAAGTAATTAAGTATACACTATCCAAATTAAGAGTCCTAACTGATTTAACTAAGACAAACCACCAATGATATGGGACACAAAATAATGATGCAAGTTTGTGCTTTGTAGTAGGCTATTATAACTTTACTTTGACATGAACATGTACATTAAGTATTTTTTTAGCAAATCATGAAGGTATTCATGTGGATAAAGACGTTACTGTAAACCTGAATAAGTTGGCAAAACTAAAAAAAGAGGTAATCGGTTTAAGTTAATACATTTAAAGTTTAAGCAGAACTTTCAGTTTATTTTAGCCTACTCATGCATTTGAATTGCTCTTAACTTGAAATATTTGAGTAAGCTAAAATTCATACATGTAACTTAAAATTATTATGCAATCTCAACTTTAATTTTTAGTAGTAGAAACTTGGCTAGCTTTAACTAGCTAATTCAATAAATGCTACCTTGCTAATTGGTAACACAATGCTTTGATAGCATTAGCATGGCATAACGCTTGCTGAATGACAGCAATAAAAAAGAATTACCATATCTGTTCTCAAACTAAGCTTATGCTCCACTCGTCACCATGATGGTAACCATATAAAAAAAACACCAACATAATAGAAACTCTTCTAAAATAGCATAACAAAACATTAAACTAAATCTCCCACTTAACATTAATCTTTGACAAAAAAAAAACACTTATTTTTATCATTTACTCTCCCTTTTGAATGTCATGGCAAAGCATGCTGGGAAATAGAAATCCCAGTTTCAGTTCATTTTAAGGTTCTCTAAATTAAAATAAGTTCAACTCAAAGCAATAAAAACAGTTCAGATTACTTAACATTTTTAATTTTTGTAAACTCAAAAGAAAAAGAAAGATTTAAATACTCATAAAAGTTCATTTGATTGAACTAGTTTGTTTAATTTGAATTGGCTCTACTCCAACCAATTCATTCTTTTGAGCATTAGGGTTTACAGTGTTCCCAAGGTTAGTAGAGGCCTAATGTATTAGGCCAGGGACAGGATGCTTACAGTGTTCTCCTCTCATCACGTTGTTCTCTAAAGGGGTTATATGTCCTGTACACTAGGGGGAAGTGTGCTCCTTTAGTGAATGAGACTCAAGAATACCATCCTAATGACCTTCTCATTTCATCTGAATCATTAAAGGACACTCAGAATTAGTCATAGATAAGGACTCAATGTCACAGGAAAAAGTCCTTAAAATATTTTCTGGTGTATTGGCATGATTGGATCTACAAGATATCCAATACTGTTTATCATTGTCCCAGAAACGGAGTTCAGACCTTAACTAGGTCAGCTCTGAATTCTTTTCATCTGCTGTGGCCTTTGCCTTTTCCAAGTTGCTGAGGTTCTGGGTGGATGAGGCTGTTGGATCCACCCTTTTATAGTATACGTCATTTTTCTGGTCTCGCTGTTTGCGCAGTAATTTGCGAATTTTCTTGTTAATCAGGTAGAATATCTCACAGATACACATGAAGATGCACACACAAGAGGTGACCACCATAAATATGGTGAAGATTTTCTTCTCTGTAGGACGGGAGATGTAGCAGTCAACTGTATTTGGACAAGGCCATTCAGCGCATTTGGTGACATTTGGCATGTCAAAATGATAAATAAAGTACAAAATATAGAGGAAGCCTGCATCGAAGCCAGCTTTGAACACCAGGCTGAGTAGGTAGGTGTACCACAGGCCTCCACGCTTCCTCCCAGGGTTGGCGTACAGGTGTATACCCTCGTGGAGAGTGGTGTACTTCACATCCTTCATTTCTCGATACTTGACGTGAGCCACGACCATGAGAGATGGGCAAGTGACAAAAATGATCTGCAGAGCCCATAGACGGACGTGGGAGATGGGAAAAAACTTGTCGTAGCAAACGTTAGTACATCCCGGCTGGGCAGTGTTGCAGATGAAATCTTTCTGTTCATCATTCCACACCTGTTGAATGGCCACCCCAAACACCAGGACTCGGAAGATGAACACCATAGATAGCCAGACGCGTCCAAACACAGTGGAGTATTGGCTGACCCCGCCAAGCACGACTTGTAGAGACATCCAGTTCATATCTGCGGATGGCTTACTCATACCAGGATATTAGTCCTACAAATAAATGAATACATAATTAAGTAAAATAATAATAAAAAGAACAGATTTTACAGTGGTGAAAGGTGATTCGGAAATCTACTGCCGCTTCAATATAATTGTATATAATATTATCCTAATTACATTTATAATCAAAGCCTTAATCAATATTTATCGTTCTATTATATTATAATGATTTTTTATGATTCTTTCCAATCAAGATGTTGCTCAATCAATCGGACCAATGATTGTTTCTTCCTTTATATTTTCTAAAGTTTGTGTTTGGTCTCCTAGGGATGTGTGATGTGTCACTAAAACACTTGATTTCAGTCATGTGTTTGGATTTTGGAGGTGTCTCCAGGGCTGTAACCACCATAGACATTGAGGGGGACAAGTCTCCCCCAATAATTAGAAATGGCCAAATTGTCCCCCCCAATATTTGAAATTCTTGCACTGCTCTGCTACACTTCATTATGCAGCACTCTGTATGGTGTTGTTAGGATGACAAAAGTTTAAAAAAGTTACATTTTAGTCTGGTTTGCCTCAGTGGTCTAACAGCGCTCGTCAATGTCAAAATGAGATGGCCGATCAAATCAATCATGGCCGGGTTTACGTTATCTGTCTGTACCTCTCACTGAGAGAAAGCACATGTCATCTGTAAACTTTTTCTTGTCAGGACCAGAGCTCACCAACTCAAACCTTGGAGAGACTGTGTATCTGTGTATGTGCTCAGTATTCGGTGTTACAGATCAGGGGTCCGTTCTTCGTACCTCGCTAACTCAGTTAGCTGGATTTGAGTGTTGATGATTTGGCATGATCTTGGATTGTTTGGTTCTTCGAAGCTCATCCTTGACTTGCTGTCATAGTAACAGGTCTGTAAGCTTAAACCTGCTCGCGAGCAGGCTTATTTCATGTAAACAGGATTAGATTGCATCTTGAGGTGATACTTAAAATCTGTCCCAGCCACTGCTACTTTATTACAAGAGTTCATTACTGAACCAGGGGCAATATTAATAATTTTAAATAATAATATAAAAATTTTATAATGTTGTGTATAATACGACGCAGCCACTTGACTGAGCAATTTATTTGTGATGGAAAAATTACTTTATAATTTTATTTTATTTTTATTGCTTTACACACATGTTGTACAGTTAATCTGAGCCGTGCATTAATTTAAGTGATCACGGATATTATGGGAGTGGCTTGATGCAGCGCAAGAGAAGATCATTTGATCTTGACTCTTAAGAAACTGTCTCTACTGTCACGTTACAAATCTGCTTCAAATTGAATTACAACATTGAAATAAAAATGTAAAGGGTGTACAAAAACTGTATAAAATCGTGAATGTAAATAATTGGTAATCATGTTAAAAAAAAAACATTTATCATTTATCTATTATAACTTTTATGTTGGTTTGGTCGTTTGGCTGTTTCCTCATAAAGGTCCAGAAATTTGTGGGGTTTTTTTGTGTCATTTGTCAAGTTTTTTTTGCCAGGTGGCTTTTTAATTATGATGTCATTACGTTGCTGTCTTGACGCCAGCCAATCGCTGAATTACTGATTGTGGTTTTGAGTATCGATGCATCTGCCCTCTTCAGGGAACACAAGAACACGCAGTAATCTTAGATCATTTAATCCAGATATTTTAATCCAATCCGCAAATTAGTTTGAAGAACTGTGTGGAAATTTACCATGACTGTCCATTTTCTCTGAGCCAAACAGAATCATCCGCCTGGCAGTAATGACGTGGCCAGACCTTGAAAACAGTATAACTGTTGAGAAATTGTATGTACGATAGGCTGGTAGAGGGAACGCAGCCTACAAACTCCTTGTGAGACTTGAAGCTGGCTTCTGCTGATGAAACTGCAAACTATTTCTCAGTAAATTTCTCTTTAATTAACTGCACTCTTGACTCTTGGTCTTCATTTTTCACTACTAGTCCTGGGTCCTAAACTGTTACCCCAACAGTGGCAATATCTGAGATAGGAATGCACAATAATCTGTATTGTATCACAACCCATTCTCACTCCCAAGGTGTCAAAATCTGAAGCATGGTCAAGTGCCTTCCACGTCACAATGAAGATGCTAAAGGTACCCATATGCGTACTTTTTCGACACGCAGGGGTACTCCATTTATTTTTAAATGAGAAACCTTTGGCGTCATACACAGACGCATTGGGCATGGGAATGTTATCGCCATGATGAAATTATATATTGGGTTTTGATTTTGCCATTATGAGATTTTGGAATGTGATTCTCAATTTAATCAGCCAGCATACTTTTATTTACATTTATTTTATTTAAATTTTTATTTATGCTATTTAGACACATTTGAACATATAACCCAACCCCATCCCATCCCTAAACCTACCCGTTTGTGTATTATATGATATAAAACACAGGATATAAAAGGCAGATACGATTGCAGGCACAATTTATTCAAAAGGTACAAATATTCCAAGTGTTCCGAGGCCAAACGATTGATTTGTGTAAAGAAAGCAAAAGTGAAATTGCATTGGCTCTCGTATATCTCGTGACCAATTGCATCATTGCGTCAGCTTTGATTGTAAAATGTCATTGTCTCTTGTGTGTCTCGTGACCGAATGCATCATGCTAAAGAGTAGTGTGTATCTTTTGAATGAGATATGACTGTGTGCATTAATCATTTTATACTGTTTTTGCAATAAATACCTGTGACTGTACTTTATTTGCCTGTTATGTGTTTTATATTGTTTAGAAGTGGGTATAGGTTTAGGGTAGGAGTTGGTTAGTTGCTCCAAAATATAAAAGTAGCCTATAAATATTCATAAAATCATGTCTGCCTTTACACATGCAATGAATTAAATGCATCTTGATGTGACACATTGGGCAAACAACTGAAATCAATGGAGTACCCCTGTGTGTCGATACAGTGAAGCCTAGGGGTGCCTTTAGCGTCTTCATTGTGACACAGATGGCACTTGACCATGCTTCAGATTTTGACGCCTTGGGAGTGAGAATGGGTTGTGTTGTGTATCAGTTATGGTTATCAAAGATCAATATAATTTAATATTGCATATTTAATTGTGCATGCTCATTTTCTCTATTTTATTTAGATTACCTTTATCGTCGTCTAATGCTCACTCAAACAGTAATAATTTTATGTAATCTTTAATGGCCATGATACTGTTTTAAAAATGATTGGCTTATCAGTTTTGGTAATTAGTATTAATTAGTAATCCTTCATAATTCATCATAGTTAGTTGATAGTTATTAATGATGCCAATCTCATTCAGTAATTATTGATTAAGGAACTACCTCAGTTCTAAATTTGATATTACTTACAGATTAGTTAAGCTTGTTTCCATACGGCTGAAGTCTTAATGTAGTACTACTCATTTGTCCTGCATTCCTTCCTGCATAGTTATTAATGACAGACTATTATTCCAAAGTATACATATAAGCAATGAAATGCATATCAATTTTTGCAGACTTTCATTTGATTATTTTCCAGCAGTTAATATCAAGCTGTGTTTCCACAAACAAATCAAGACTTTTGCAATTGATGTATTTAATTGGACTTTAGTTAGTTATCATTATTTGTCATTCTGCATATCATTCGCAATATTGTATTTACCATTGAATGTGTTAGTTTCCAACAGCATTGGCACAAAACATTGTCAAATTGAGTTTTGATACCTTGTTGCATTCTTGATGCATAATCTTACAATTACAATTTACATTTAGCAGATATTCTAGAGAGACAAACAAAATGCACTTTAGTTAACGTGTATAATTCTAAAAATGCAAATAAACAGGTCAACATCAGATTTTTATTTATAACAATTAAGCTTATATAGCTGATGTAAGTCTCGATCCCTGATTACGACAAACAGCCTCTTTAGTTTGAGCAGATATAAATCATGTCCTTACCTTTAGGGGTTTGAGCGTTATGAGGCGTTTGTACATTACTGGAATCAAAAGGAAAAGTTCTTCCTGTTTGACAATCTAGACAGACTTGATTTTGTTAGAGGGCATCCAAATAATGGCAATGACTCACCTGAGTTCACTTCCAAAGAAACCAAATGAAACGATGAAAATCGAATCTCTAATCCATGATTGTGTATACTTCACTCTACAGTGAAGGATTTGCTATTGTAATTAGTTTTGTGTAACACCAGGGGCATTTAATAAAGTTACTCAGTTCAGTTTAAGAGCTAGTCAAGGTTGTTTAAAACTTAAAGCAGTACATTGGATGCCAATTCAGTTGTTTACTTATAGGTGTGTGTGTGGGTGTGTGTGGGTGTGGGTGTATGTTGGTGTGTGTGTGTGTCTTTGCTCACTATTGTATAAGGAGTGTTTCTTTGCATTAAATAACATTGTTCTTGTATAAAAATATAGAGTCATCATCGTATATTGCTGTGATAAATAAATTATCATAAAGCTGAACAATATTTTACATTTTTGGGGGATATTTGACACCACATTTATGGTGCATCTTGAATAAAGTTGGTTTATATAGAATAAAGCTTTATATTGGCACACATAAAATACCCATGGTGTAAAAAGCGCAGCAGAATTAGAGGGAACAAAAGCAAAACCAAAAGGTCAAAACAACAGGAGTCAAACTGAAAGTGTGTATTATTAGCTTGTGGTGATTTAGAAACTTAAAAGCAACATTCCACCAAAGGGTGGATCGCATTACACATGTGTTATGTGTTTTCATGACAGGCCAATTAGGCCTTAGTAGGACATTTAAGTATTATAAACGTGCCTAAGAATATTTCCTGAGGTGCACTTATCAATTTTACATCAAAAATTAAATTAAATTATTAAATAATTTAGAAATAAAAGGCATTTTCCTACCCTGATTTTAGCCATGTGATTTGAACTTTCAGTTTGAAGGGGCGTGTCTGCTGTGATTGGTTAACATCTTTGCATAGTAAATAGCTAAGTATTACAGGTGGAACCCTCTCGTAAACCTTTACCACATTTTTACTATTACAGCTGTCAAGGTAAACTAATCGTGAAAAGTGTTGATTACAGCATTATATATTTAGATCGTGGCATGAAAGGTTGCAGTGATGAGTAGCCGATCACAGACATGTTGAACGCATGAATGCAGTGATCTCGTCATTGCAACTCGATTTTTGCACACTCACTAACGCTTTCGTCATAACTAACAGTGCAAACACAATGTAAATAAGAGACTTGTTGATTACAATGGGAATTTTGCAGAGAGTCCAGAACTTAGTCACTGATAAACTTGTGCTGTTTGATTGACAGCTCCAGCAATTGTAAAGGGAGTGTTCGCTTTTTATATATAATTGAATCACATATTTAAATAACAGATTCATTTCATCTTACTAAGCAATGTGAAGTTGACCGTTTAGTCACTTGTTTGATTTACTGACACATAAAGAACATCTGACTGTACATGAATCATTACATATCAGAAATCACTGATCACAGGCCAGGCATTAGAATTAACACGGTTACTCATGTTGTGGCATTACTGTTGAGTCCATATTGTAAAAGTCTGTTTGCAAAGCCTGCGTCGAAATTGCGACTGAATTACCATAGAATCCACATAGAAATGTACAGAATATGTAAGGAATAATCCACGGCTAGCTGTGCATTAAACGATTTTAATGCACGACGTGGAGGCAAGAACAGAAACAGAGGGTGGTTGCCTCATCGAAGTGCATTAAAATTGTTTAATGCACAGCTAGCCATGTATTATCCCGCTTATACCATGGTCATTGCCACAATTGACAACTTAAAGCTGATGTTTACAGCGCAATATTTGAACGGAAGGGTAAAACTTGCATGTTGGACTCCGGCAGGGCTGCCCTTTTTCACCGGTTCTGTTCATCATTTTTATGGACAGAATTTCTAGGCGCAGCCAAGGGCCGGAGAGTGTCCGGTTTGGGGACCATACGATTTCGTCGCTGCTTTTTGCGGATGATGTTGTCATGTTGGCCTCCTCAGACCAGGACCTTCAGCGTGCACTGGGACGGTTTGCAGCCGAGTGTGAAGCGGCTGGGATGAGAATCCGCACCTCCAAGTCCGAGGCCATGGTTCTCAGTCAGAAAAGGGGGGATTGCCCACTTCATGTTGGTGGAGAGTTCCTGCCTCAAGTGGAGGAGTTCAGGTATCTTGGGGTCTTGTTCACGAGTGAGGGAAGGATGGAACAGGAGATTGACAGACGGATTGGTGCAGTTTCTGCAGTAATGCAGTCGATGTACCAGTCTGTCATGGTAAAGAAGGAGCTGAGCTGTAAGGCAAAGCTCTCGATTTACCGGTCAATCTACGTTCCTACTCTCACCTATGGTCATGAGCTGTGGGTCATGACCGAAAGGACAAGATCCCGGATACAGGCGCCCGAAATGAGCTTTCTCCGTAGGGTGGCTAGGCGCTCCCTTAGAGATAGGGTGAGAAGCTCGGTCACTCTGGAGGAGCTCAGAGTAGAGCCGTTGCTCCTCCACATCGAGAGGAGCCAGCTGAGGTGGCTCGGGCATCTATTTCGGATGCCTCCTGGACGTCTTCCCAGGGAGGTGTTCCAGGCACGTCCCACCGGGAGGAGGCCCCGGGGAAGACCAAGGACACGCTGGAGGGACTATGTCTCCCGGCTGGCCTGGGAACTCCTCAGGGTCCCCCCGGAAGTGCTGGAGGAAGTGGCTAGGGAGAGGGAAGTCAGGGCGTCTCTGCTTAGACTGTTGCCCCCACGACCCGGCCCCGGATAAGCGGAAGATGATGGATGGATGGGTAAAACGGACTTTTTCGTCAGGCTCGTTAGATCAGATATCAAAGATAAAGTAGTGCGTAAGATTACATTTATTTGAATGAAGGAACTATAGCGTTTATTTTAATTCATTATAGATTGATCGATCGAGAGAGAGATTCATACCTGCTCTGTTCAGCGTCTCTCTTAACAATGAAGATGTGCGTTCAGGGCCGGGACAAGCTCAACTGCCTCTCTAGGCGAAACACCGTCATGCCGCCCTCACACACTCACAATTTAAGACGATCTTTGAGATGCATGTGAAAGGCTGGAGATTTTGTTAATTGATAAAATTGCACTAAAATAAAAGAATACAGAAGCATGTTTTCAGAAATTGAGCGTCAGCGTCAGTTCTGGCAGGCCAAGTAGTCAAGACGCTGCTAACGCTATTGGTAACAACACTGTCTCATCAGCTGATTTGCATCAGCTGTTTCAACTCCCCTCGTTACTAATGGCTACGCTAAAAGCAGGGCGCCTATTTAAAGCAGATCAAGTTCGCTCTTACTACTAGCTGCTCGCTGCTTTGCAACCAGGATAAGAATTATTGGTTTTCCTTTGCTTATCACTATGCATTTTGTGCGGTCTGCTTTAACAAATCATCAAACATACACAAGGCTCTTTTAAAGTGCATTGCCTTTTACTCTGTGTTCTATTGAGTGAGATAGTAGTGTTGGCTAATGATTCAATCATGCAATGTGAGCATTATTTTTGCAAATAAAGTATTCAGTATTACATACAAACGCCAGCAGCTGCATTTTCAGCAGAATTATATCAGGACATATACTATAACTATGGGAGCAGCAATAATTATGACCATGTGTTGGATACTTTCGTCAGCTTATTTCTAGACTAAATGCTGTCTGGTAAGAATGATTTTTTTTTTTCTCCAGCTTATCCGAGTGTGCCGGTTCAAGTTCTAACATTACAAGCTATTTTCTCAACGAAAGCAACCCCGCTTGATGAGCCTGTAATTATATAATTTGGCAAACGTTTCACTGGGTTCTGTGTCTCGGGCTCTGGGATACGTGTTCCATTTGCAGCGTGTTTAGCAGCGATGGGCGGCGGCCAATCGTCACGGACGTGATCCTGAGAGGTGGCCGTCAGCGAGGTATTAGTATTATTAGTTAAAATCACTCACTGCTCAAATGCATGTTTTGCTTTAATACAAGATTTGTCAGGAGCTAATTAAATGGGGAATTCGGCAGGCAAAACAGAATCATATAACAAGGATTTGTGCAGTGCGAATTATAGCGAGCAATTCGCCCCCACACGGTTCACCTCACATTCATTCAGGTTGTAAACTTGAACTTGCGATTTTGTCGCATGGTTCATAAACTGTCTAATTTGGAGTTTGCATCGCTGCATTATTTTCATGGACTCTGAAGTTATACTTAAAACTTAATGTGACTGACTCAAGAACAATTTCAGAGAAATCTGCACTCCACAAGGTAAGTATATCAAGCATATGTCTCAGCTGGCAATTTTCACTCTCATTCATCTGTGTCTTCATGAAGCTAACTTCGTTTTAAAACCCTGTTAAAAAATTATCAGGTAGATGGCAACGTGATTGACAATGGTATCTGCATTGCTTAAGCTAGTCGTTTTCAGTAAATGCTAGGCTTATGGATATTGTTTTTATCTCTATAGTGGTATTTGTAAATGTGTAACTTGTTTAAGCTAAAGTTGCTATTGGATATTGTCTTAAGCTATAGTTGAGATCTGAAGTGCTCGTTATTAAAGCTATAATTAATATTGGAAGTGTTGTATTAAAAAGCTAATATTGGAAATGCTTGTTATTAAAGCTATAGCTAATATAGAAATGCTTGTTATTAAAGCTTTAGCTAATGTTGAAATGCTTGTTCTCAAAGCTTTAGCTAATAATGAAATGCTTGTTCTCAAAGCTTTAGCTAATATTGAAATGCTTGTTCTCAAAGCTTTAGCTGATATTGAAATGCTTGTTCTCAAAGCTTTAGCTGATATTGAAATGCTTGTTCTCAAAGCTTTAACTGATTTTGAAATGCTTGTTCTCAAACCTTTAGCTGATATTGAAATGCTTAAAGCTTTATTGAAAGGCTTGTTCTTAAAGCTTTAGCTAATATTGGAAGTGCTTGTTCTTAAAGCTATAATATTGGACACGCTGGTTCTTAAAGCTATAGCTAATATCGGAAATGCTTGTTCTTAAAGCTATAATTAATATTGGACGCGCTGGTTCTTGAAGCAATAGCTAATATCGGAAATGCTCGTTCTTAAAACTATAATTAATATCGGAAATGCTTGTTCTTAAAACTATAATTAATATCGGAAATGCTTGTTCTTTAAACTAAAGCTAATATATGAAATGCTTGTTCTTAAAGCTATAGCTAATATCGAAAGTGCTTGTTATTAAAGCTATAATTAATATTGGAAGCGCTGGTTCTTAATGCTATAGCTACTATTGGAAGTGCTAGTTCTTAAGTTCTAATTAAAAGTGAAAGGCTTGTTCTTAAAGCTATAGTAATATTGAAAATCGCGTGTTATTAAAACTATAATCAATATTGAAGCTATAACTAATATTGGAAGTGCTCGTTTTTAAAGCTATAATTAATATTGGAAGTGCTTGTCATTTAATTAATAGTTGATATCGGGAACATGCTTGTTTAAAGCTATAATAAATATTGGAAATCGCTTGTTGTTAAAGCTATAGTGTCTGATGCATGCTTGGCTTAAAGCGATATAGCTACTGTAAAACTACTTTTTCTTAAGCTATAGATGTTGGAAATGTGCTTGTCTTAAAGTGATATCGTAAGCTATAGTAGAGTTTGGAAACATGCTTGTTTTAAAAGCTGTAGGTGCTATTAGAAACACACTTGTTCTTAAGCTATAACGAACTTTAGAGTTAGAAGTTACTTTTTCAGAATTGTTTAAAGATTCTTTCAGAAAATCTTTCTTCAAGCTAAAGTCGCTATTGGAAATTTGGAAATATGCGTTTTCTTAAAGCTATAGGCACTATTGGGAATATGCTTTTCTTAAAGCTATAGGCACTATGGGAATTTGATATTATTAAAGCTGATAGAGGTGTTTTGGGCCTCATCCTGATATATTGCTAAGATACGTTTTACTTGCGGTCACATGACCTCACATTTCTTATGTATCAATTTGTTCCTAGCACTTCAGCATAATTCTAAGCACACTAAACTGATAGGAAAGGGGATGAATGGCGTTTTATCTCTGAATCTGACTCTGCTTTTATGTCATCTATGTTAGCCTACCTGAGGAGTCATCCACAAGCTGGTCAGCAGGATCCATTATTTGCCTTGGAGTGCGGAAAGCTCGTGTCCAGAGCCTGGCTTGCCTCCTGTCTCCGCCGCTATGCATACCGCAAGCTTCCCTCAGAGCGTTATACGGCTCATTCTCTGTGCATTATGGCTGCTACAACTGCAGCTTCCTCCACTCTTGTCTCTACATTTGAAGGCCATTCATGCGATTGTCTTCATCTGCTTATGAACGTTTTATCTGGCCCGATGCTCGAGCCATCCATTAGAAAAGCTATGAGTGCTGCTCTCTGATCGTTGCATGGGAAATTTAATATTATAGCTTCAGTAGCTGTCGACGTATATAAATTACTTCTATCAATTAGCGGGCTACATTCATCATGCTAGCTTCACGTAGATCGATTGGATCTTTACAATTAAATTCAGTTCGATAGCCTTCTCTCGAAACACTCTTTTGGATCCTCCGTGGCTCTTCGAATTAGAAGGAAGAGCCTGGGAGGATTGCCTGGTTATGGTCTATAGGGGGGATTTATGCTACTCTCCAGTCTATAAAATAGGATGATTGCCCCTAGAAGCTGCTGCTGTTCCCTGTTTTGGATTTCGTGGAGCTCCCCATGATGATGAAGGGGAATTTAGAAAAGAGCCATATCACCTTTACTATTTATTTACTCGTATCAATAACTGTAGCTACATCCTCGTGCTAGATGAAATTGCTTTTTATCCTTTGCTGTCTCTTCAATTAGCTGAAAGAGCCAGGGAGGATTGCCTGGTATGGTTTGGGGGGGGGGGGGGTAGTTCAGCTCCCCTAGTCCTAATTCATATGAGCGTCCACTAACGCTGCTGCTGTCCCCTGACTCAATGCTATTTCATGGTGCTCATGAAAGGTCAGGA
The DNA here is from genome assembly GCF_949357685.1 of Gobio gobio. Classification (NCBI taxonomy): domain Eukaryota; kingdom Metazoa; phylum Chordata; class Actinopteri; order Cypriniformes; family Gobionidae; genus Gobio; species Gobio gobio. The sequence goes on from NC_137104.1 coordinate 13,018,210, forward strand.
GACTCATCTGAACAAAACCATATTGCACTAATTCGTAATTCATTCATAAGATGTCTACGAATTTTAATTGTCTAATTCCATCCTCTTGTTTTATTCTCAAGAGGATTGCCAGGTGTGGTTTGTTTGGGGGGAATAGTTAAGATCCCCTAGTCCTAATTCACGTGAGCGTCCACTAATGCTGCTTCTGTCCCCTGACTCTCTGCTATTTCATGGTGCTCATGAAAGGTCAGGAGACTCATCTGAACAAAACCATATTGCACCAATTAGTAATTCATTCATAAAATTCATAAGCATTTTTCTACACCATCCTCTTGTGTCATTCTCAAGAGGATTGCCAGGTATGGTTTGTTTGGGGGGAATAGTTAAGCTCTCCCAGTCCTAAACTGGTAAGCGTTCCCTGATGCTGCTGCTGTCCTCTGACTCTCTGCTATTTCATGGTGCTCATGAAAGGTCAGAGGACTCCCTGAACAGAGCCATACCGCCAAAAACAAATTTAATTCAGAATTCATCAACTGATTGCAATTCAATAAAAATTTCTAAATCATTTTTATTGTCATGTGTGTTCTTGACTTAATGGACCTGACAGAATTGTTTTAAATTCTGCAACGTTAAAAACAAATCAGCACCATGTACAGGCCTGGAGTAGCCATCTGAAGATTCTGAAGAATTCCCAGTGGGCCACTGATAAATTGGGCCCGCAGCTGTACCACTTCGACATACGGGATGCGGAAAGCACAAGTCTCTAGTTCGTTTTTAATGAAGGACGCACGGAGAGCGGCAAATCAGTGGAAGTCTCTGCGTGTGCACAGCTCTTCGTATCGGTTATAAGTATTATTAATATCAATATGGCATCCCAGCAAACATTGGTCCGACGGCAACGTTGTGTCTCTGGCCAAAATAGCCGCTGTAGGACGGCATAAATTGGGAAAAAATTTAACATTACATTTCCAAAAAATGCATTCAGATGTGCTCAACGTACGTCCAGTTAACTTTCATTTTGGAACTATTTTTCAACCATGACAGGACGTGTCGGAGGGGCATCTTTTCAATGGTCATTAAACGTCCAAATGTTAGCTGGAATATATAAATATTACGCACACAATAAGGTGAGCCACATAACTTCTCCCCCGCTTTCTCTCATATAGCTAGCATGATATTTTTGGATGATATTTTTGGATGTAGGCTACATCAGGGAGTTTTTCATGTAGACAGATGCCGCTCTATGTGGGGCGGGATGGGGTGGGCGTACTAGAATGAAAGAAAGTTCATTTAGATTTAAAATAACTAATGGATTGATAACTTGATGATGGAAGTGCAATAGTTCAAACGAATATCCCAAAAAATTATAATTCAATAAATTAAATGGAAAAAATGGAATCTCTTTTATTCTTGCCGCCCTGACTGTGCTGCTGCCCTGGGCGGCTGCCTAGTTCGCCTATATAGGCCCTTTGTGCGTTCAAAATAGCGTTGCTCCTCGTTGCTGAGAAATATAATGTAGGGATCCAGCAGCTTAGCTATTTTTGCGTGTACGTAGCGCGATCTTCGCTCTCTGTGTGTGAGTGACATATGCCTATGTGTGTGCGCTTCAATGAAAACAGCCCATTAATATAGAACGGTGATTCAACTGACTTGAAACTAAATGTGCATTAAACAGTTTTATTGCCCACCTTCCAGCCAATCAGAATAATGTATTCAGACAGACCATGGTTTAAAAATAAATAATGCTCAAATGAGAGATTCACATTGTTGAAAATAATTAACCATATTCCTAGCATTAGGATCCTTTGGAAGGTAATGTTATTTTAATGTTAATGTCATCCTGTATCGATCTTCTATCCTCGTCATCTCACTAACACGCCAGTGGGCGGGGCCAATGCTGCCATGATTTAGTAGGCATTGATTTTCTTCTGCAGATGTGGTCTTTCACCTATCTATCACAGGCACATTCCACAACAAGTCTGGGCTTGGTTAAAAGCTGTTTTTTGGACTAACAAGGAAGTTTTAAATTCTGAAAGTTACAGGATATTCGTATAGTATGATGACCTCTTATATGTCAAAATTAGATTTCTCAATTCAAGACCGCTTTAGGATATATCCGTGCAAGTTGCTTTCAATTAAAACAGCTCAAACAGGAATTTTAGTAGGAGTAGTCTTAAGCCTTGTCTGTGAAACCAGGTGAATGTCATACAGCTGGACATGATCAAGTGCAGATAAACAGGCAGATAGAGGGAGAAGATGGGGGCAGGAAAAATACTTTTGTATCTACTTCAAAGGCTCACAATGGACATGAGGATAAAGTAGCTGAGGGTGCAGTGGGCTGAACCGCTATTTCCTCCTGTAGGCTGGTGGTGCCATGGTTACAGCCTAGTGGGTCTGTGGGTGAATATGCACAAATATTTGTCATGTTGCTTCTGCGAGGCTCTCCGAAAGTAATTGGATACAACTTTCACCTCCATGCTGTCACAAGGAGTTTGTTTTCAAATAAAATGCCTCGGGCTGTCAGCTTGTATACAGCCATACCCATCTTTGAGAGTTTTCCATAACACATAGCAGCTTATGCAGAACATGTTTCTCGATGTCCTCACTGATTTGGCATGTTTCTACTGTATGTATGTATGTTCAAACTAGCCTGGCCTGTTCTCCTCCCACCTCCTTCCTGCCACAAATTTGTGCACAACAGTTGGATTCAAATCGATATCTTTGCACAAATCTTTTGTGCTCGACTGTAGGATAGTCCCAAGACCTATAAAATATGAAGTATTTTAGATTAAACTTCTAACATTTTGAATACAGAGCAGGATTTGCCATGACTTTTTCATAACCCAGGTATAAACATTGTTAGCAAGTGCCCCTATTGCTTGTTTCTCACATTGATACATAAAACATGGAATTATAAAAGCAGTACAATGCTTTGTCCTGAATGCCCTTGCTGTCTGTAAACCTGTCACTCATTCTCTCTGCTTGAGAGAAATCTTAACAGGCGAATCTCACAAAAACATGTCTGGGTCGCATTTCAACCCTGGGGTAAAACAAAAGATTTTCTTTTTTTTTTTTTAAATGATAGTTAAGCACATTCCCTAACCACCAATTCCCATTGCCGTAATATGTTTAGACATTTAAGTAAATCCTTTTTATTGCTAATTCCTGTAATGTTCTAATATCCATTATTCTTAGTGGTGATTCTCTTTAGATTCTCGTTACCATTATACAGAAAGCTGTTAAACAAGTATTACACACACATTGCTGTTCAAAAGTTTGGGGATTTTTGTTTTCAAAAGATGTATCTTATGCTCATCAAAGCTTCATTTATTTAATTTAAAATACAGTAAAAACAGTAATATTGTGAAATACAATTACATTTAAAAAATAACTATTTTAATAGATTTTAAAGCTAAAGATTTGCTAAAAATCTGTCATATGATCCTTCAGAAATCATTCTAATGCTGATTTGGCCAAGAAACATTTCTTATTATTATGTTTAAAACAGTTTTTCTGGATTCTTTGATGAATAGAAAATTCAGAAAAACCATCACTTGTAACAGTGTAAAGACTTAACTGTTATTAAATAAATTTGATGCATTCTTGCTGAATAAAAAAATATTAATTTATAAAAATAAAAAAAAACTGACCACAAACTTTTGAATGCCAGTGTACATGTATTTAAAAATAGATTTTAAATAAATTATTAACATTAATTTCTTATTAATTGCATTAATTAATATATTTATTAAAACAATTATATTAAAATTCTACATTATTAACATATAATTAAATTGTTTATTAATAAATTGATTGATTGATTGATTGATTAATTAATTGATTTACTTATTTGAATCAATGAGTACTTTAAAATAATGCTACAATAAATGAATTCTAAAGAGTTATAAAAACAGATCTTTCTTTTTCACAGATTCTTTGGTAAAATATAATTTGAAAATGTTCTTGTTTGGTTTCATGAGATTCTTATGAGAAGGGCATGCCACGACTATCATTATGGAGATCATGGTGCTGGTTGAATGAGGAACGAGCAAAAGATGGAAACGGTGACCACGGAACAAAGAGTGTCTTTGATCATTTCACCAAGGCACCACTAGAGAGGGCTGAAGCTCCACTGTCGTCCAACAACCTTTTCTCAGAAGCCAGCAGGTTATTTCTGAAGCTTTGGAAAAGGCTCAAAGAAGCTTTTACAACTTAGCCTCATGCTGAGAACAGAAGCAACACAACTGCAGAGTAATTCTATATTTGTGACTCCGTTTTTTTTATTTATTAAACTGTCAATTAGACGTAAATATTAATATTCCAACACACGTCGTCTGAACAACACCTAACCTATTTCTACCTGTTCAGCTTTTTCTTCCTAGTAATTCATTGGCACTGTGTCTTGTAGCCTTGACTTTCTGCTGAACTGCCCACAATAGACCATGCTGTAGGGGAGAGTGGGTAAGATGAGCCATTGTTTACTTATGTGGCCCTCAAGATAAGAGGAAAATAAGGCAGAAGTACAATGAAAGTAATTTCAGGATGTTTGCTTTTAAATGATCAGAATGCATCTATGACAAAGGATTCTAAAAATATGACTTCTTATAAAAAAGTGTTCCTGTAGCTCAGTTTACCCCAGGTCAGGGGTAAGTTGATCTGAGTCAGTGGGTAAGTTGCACCATCTGGGTGTAAATGGACCATCTAATTGAATCTGAATCAAACCCATGTGAAATTGTAAAGATGTACCTCTTATAAAAACACCTTCAATGATCAAATTACCTTTTACAAATAGTAATATTTATTTTCTTAAGCATCTTCTGGTTCTTTTCAGAGAAGGATTTGGTGTACTTGTACATCATTCCTATCAAATAAACTCAAATTATTTATTTTCAAGAAAGCGATAAACCAAACCAGTTGTGTAGCATTACATTCAAATTATACCAGTTTATACTTCAGAGATTTAACTCAACTACAGTGCCTTATGGTGGGGTAAGTTAAAACGCTGGCTCAACTTACCCAATAGCATTTGGCTCACTTTTTCCCCATAGCTGCCATTTTGGATAAAAATATCTATCTTACCAATTCAGGCTAATATTTAGCTAAATGATTGGTATGGTTTTACATTGCTAAATCACCAATATGGGTCATACATATTTTAGACCTGGACAAATTTGCTTTGATGCAACAGCCATTACATCAGTTATGCTAAAATTTTACTTTGACAAGCCAAAAACCATTTTTATAGTAAATGGGTGCCTTCCACTCCTCCCATGTGCTTCTCATTTTCAAAGTCTGGCAGAAATGATGGGTGGTTTCAAAATAGATGGTCACATGACAATAAAAGTCTACAGTTACCAAGATAAACTTACCCACTGGCTCATCTTACCCCACTCCCCCCTACATGGTATTAGAAGCTTTGGGTAAGAAAGCAACTTCAAGGAACACGAATGCAGTACAATATCTCAGGAGAGGCAGCACAATGCAGACCATGCCATGGTCACTATTTCCAGATTGTTAGTCTGTCTCTATATACCGAATCCTCCGTCCATGTCTGCATCACCCAGGAGATTTTCCAGAGGTCACCGAGACAAAATGTAGCTGTGAGAGAAAGAGTTAAGACCTTGAGACCAAGATGGACAAGAATAAGGGAAAAGCACTACATATAAAGTAAACCTGGCAAACAGGCTGTGTGTGAGAGAGACAGTGACTTAGCAGTCAGGACTTGTGCTCTTTCTGAACCGGGGGAAGGATGGGGTTGTATCGAGGGGGCGAGGAAAGGAGAGCTGTCACGAAGCATCTCAGCAAGACTTCGGGTGAATGTAGATGTGTCCTGCTCAAGCAGAGCTTCCGCTTGTCATACCTGGCAACTCAAATGCCAGCTGGAACACAGAGCTGTTCTTGAGCAGCTATGGCAAAGGGGTAATGTCTCTGCAGGCCTGTGTTGTGACAGATCTGTGGATCACTTTTGCAGGAGGCATGGACTGTGAGAGTGTGTTTTGCTCTAGCCTTCAGGACATCACCTAGACTGAACAGTGTTTGGACTCGACTCCAGTTACTGGAGTTTTGATTGTTGAAGCTGCAGCATATCTATTGATTCTTGATCTTTTTTTAACAGTGCTTGCAATGAGTCTGTATTGATATTCCTCAGATATTCTGGTTACGGTTTTATTCTGAACCACTAAACCCAGAGTTTTTTTTAACCAAGTATTAACCCATACTGCTCAATGTGCAGACTCTGTTAGATAACTTTTTATTTGGTTGATTTAAAGTTCAAGTTGATCATTTCTCATTGACGGACATAGTTTTTTTTATTTTTAGATGCAGCATTTCATTTAGATTTAGGCCTGAATCTATAGCTAAAACTTTAGCTCTGTTTTACTGTTACCCTTTTGCTTTTATATCTCATAATTATGTTTTAGCAAATCATAATTTTGGCTTTTTATTTCATAATCAGGAATATATCATAATTTCAAAGTCAAGTCAAAACGATGATTTATGAACTCAGAATAATGAGTTACAAACTCAAAATTATGAGATAAAAATGACAACTTAAATCTTATCATTTTGACTGTCCATATCATAATTATGACTTAATATATCATAATTTATACTTTTTATTTCATAGTTATGATTGTATCCTAATTGTGACTTTTTATGTCATAATTATGTGAAAAAAGTAAATGATGAAATACCAACTCACTTATGAAATTAGTCCAAATTGAGAGGGTCATAATTATGACAAATTATTATTCAACTAAATTTCAACTTAAAGCTGCAGTCCGTAACTTTTTCGCTTAATAAACAGAACTGTATGCGTCTTGCGGAAGAACATTACAGCCGGAGCTACTTCTCTTTGTTTATGTCTATGGCGAGTAGGGCTGGGAATCGATTCTTTTTTCCATAGTGTTGAGAATCGAGAGTCGATTCCAAAGTTTGGAATCGATTCCATCAAGGGGAATCAACTCCTCTTATTAATTTGTCTCTCGCTCACTAATAATGATTGAAAGTCCATTTAATTTCTGCAAAAGGTTCTTTCGGACAGTTGAAATGAACCAGTTAAAAATAAAGCAATTCAGTGGTTCATTTGCGCCATCGCGTTATGACGTTCCATCGTTTTATGGAATGCCGAAACATTCAAATAAAGCCATAGGCTACGTGAACGCATATAGCTGATTATTAGCCTCATTCGCTTAGGTTAATGGTGTTATTGTTCTTCCTCTGTTTCTTATTAGGGCCCAAGCCCTGAAAGGGCGCAGAGCCCTATTGTTCTTCCTCAGATTATTCTTTGTTTTTTTTTTTTTTTTTTTTTTTTTTTTTTTTTTCGACTTCTCGGGTACTTTTGGGGCACTTAACATGCTCGAAAACTCTTGAAACTTCGCACAGGCGTCGGAATGCGCGGCCATCAGAGCCGGGCTGAAGCTGGTACCCGGGCGTGGCAGGGCGGCTCGACAGCGCCCCCTTAAGTGGGGTCTGAAAACTTGGTCCATATATCAAACACACTTGCACGTACATGTATGAAACTCGGTACACATATAGACCTCATCGGGCCAAACAACTTTCGTGCTCATAGTTATGCGTCAGCCCAACAGGAAGTGAGCTATAATCGGTTGTTCGGAAAACCCATGCTCTGGAATTTAATATACTCCTCCGAGGCCATTGTTTCGATCATCGCCAAACTCGGTCAGCATGAAGAGAACATATCCAGGATGCTAAATTGCGAGCGGATTTTTGATATCTCAAATGGTGTGGCCGTGGCGAAGCAACGAATTTATGGCGAGAAAAGGGAAACAGGAAGTGTGTTATAACTTGTGCAAACATTGACTGATTTGGATGAAACTTCAGCTGTGTGTTTGTTGTAAGAGGCCGATCACATGGATATGACTTTTGTGAGTCAAAGTTATAGCGCCACCAACTGGCAGCAGGAAGTGTGTCACTTTCAAAAATGCTTTGAATCACCATCTTATTTTCACCCCATTTACTTCAAACTTCATCAGTATAATGTGAAAACATGAGAGATAGAGACGTATGAAATGGATTCCTGAAATTTCAAATACTGTTGCCATGGCAACGTGTCAAAGTTTAATAATCTTTTGGCTGTTCTGAGGCTCTTAGCATGCTTGAAATTGCTTGAAACTGCTTGAAACTCAACACACACATCAGAGATGTCAGTCAGTACACATGGACAAAGCCTCAGAAACGGGCGGGGATGAGGGGCTCTCTAGCGCCACCTTTTGACAAAAGTGAAGGGCTTCGTTTCATCTACAATCACCAAACTCAGTATATATATTGACCTCATCGAGCCGGACAACTTTCTAATTTACAGTCATTAGCTCCGACCAACAGGAAGTCAGATATTTTGGTTTGAAGGTAAATTTTTGGTTAAATCGGGGTCTGAGTTTTTACGTTCTCCTCGTAGGCGTTTTATTCAATCTCCACCAAACTCGGTCAACATGAAACAAAGATACTGAAGATGCTAAAATGTGAACGGATATTGGATATCTCAAACGGTGTTTCCATGGCGAGGGATTAAATAAGGACAAAAAAGGGGAACAGAAATTCTCTGTCTGCTGCTCTCCCCTCAATGAACACAAGATGGCAGCATTGTATTAGTTTTGAAGCAGGATAAAAAAAAAACTTGTTTCTCTCTCTCTCTCTCTCTCTCTCTCTTGTTTGTGATTTATGAGGACACAAATTTGTATAATGACATGGGTATTACACTGGTATTACAACGTGTATGTGTGTGTGTTTAAAAACATACTAAAACAATGTTTTATTAAAATGTAACCAAATAGCTTTAAAATAATCATACTATTTTTCAGATCAATATATTTATTTTATTTAATATATTTCTTCTGAATATTTATTCTCTGTCTGCCCTCCCCTCACTAAAGGGTGGCAGTGTTGTGTTATTTTTTAAACTCTCTTTCTGTGTGTGTGTGTGTGTGTGTGTGTGTGTGTGTGTGTGTGTGTGTGTGTGTGTGTGTGTGTGTGTGTGTGTGTGTGTGTGTGTGTGTGTGTGTGTGTGTGTGTGTGTGTGTGTGTGCAGGCCCGTCGCGACAAGGCAGGCAAACCAAGCAATTGCTTGGGGCCTCGAGCTGGCCTGGGGCCCCAAGACAGCGACAGGTTAAGAATAAAATGAAACGACAAACTGTGTGAGCGCCCCATTGATAGTCAATGCAGTAAAGTGCAATGACACTGCTATCGGGATCCCCCTTAAGGGGCCCCTCTCAGAAGTCGCTGACAGCAGCCAGCCAACCACGCGATCTCTGCTGCGGCAAAATACAAAATCTTCGGATTTTAAGCGGAATTTTATGCTTCAGGAAGCCAGAAAAGAAAATAGAGAAAGGAAGAGGAGGATAAGAAAAAACAAGATAGTGGTATGTGATAAATTACACTGGATAAAATAGCTCTACTTGTCTTGTACAAAAAAAGTGTAAGTTTGCAGCAGGTAGGCTAGCAAAAAATATGTTTATGTTAGCTATCGTTACCTGCCTGACGGCAAATGCTGCTTGTAACGAACAGTTAGTGCAACTTTTTTTTCGAAAAGACGGAATAACATGAGATTGCTATAGCTTTGTAATAGGTTTTGATGAAAGTGGCATAGCATGCTCTACTAACTATTATTTATGCTATGCATAAATAACCTGGAATAGTTAATATAGCATGCTATATTAACAATTATTATAAACATTATTTAACCAGAAAGAGGCAGAGGAACATGATTTTTTTCATAGCTTATCTTAATGTGCTAGTGTCGGGATATATACGGTAGTGACAGTTTATGCAAATATGACATTATTTTTATGAGTTACCAATAGATCTTGAACAATTACTTTATTCTGTGGCAATTTTTACACTGTTACATTTTGAAGTACAGTATCAGGACAACCCACATGTTTGACTGGTACTGTTTACATGTTTTACTGGTACTGCCCACGTTTTACTGGTACTGTTTATTAACTATTTAACAAGGTATTATAGTCATCGGTTGCAACTTTATAATAACCATCCAGATAATGTTTATAGACAGTTTACAAAACAACTAGTAACCCTTAAGTATTCCCAAAGTGTTAGGAATATCTGGTCCGTCTATCTATGTAAAAGTAATGTTTATAGATGTTTAAAAAATGGTTACTTAAAGGTTTAAAAAAAAATTAATGATACAGTGGTGTTTTTTGCAAATGTTTTCAAATTTTATGCACAGTATATGCAACAACAGTATTTGCACTGTAAACCTTTTTATTAATATAAAGTGTAGGTGAACTTAAACTGTATGGCTATGCTGGTATGCTGTGTGTGTGTGTGTGTGTGTGTGTGTGTGTGTGTGTGTGTGTGTGTGTGTGTGTGTGTGTGTGTGTGTGTGTGTGTGTGTGTGTGTCAGTGTCCTATCTGTGTGGATGCGTCTCATGTCAGCTAATCAAGGGACACTGACACACACACACACACACACACACACACACACACACACACACACACTCGACGCATAGATAGACTCGCGTCAGTTTCCTGCTCACATCGAGTTCTCTTTTGCTCTTGAACAAACAATAACACAGAGGATTGTGAGTATTCTCATATTCGAGTCTTAAATTAGTTAAATAACGTCTTAAATGAACTTAAAGAGTTGTGAGGAAATGAGATGCGCGGGACAGCGCGTGAGATCCACGGCTGTTCTTAAAGTGACAGGAGCACTGATGATGCCTGTCATTAATGTTCATCAAAGAACAACGGGAACAGAGAAAATTGTAGCTTTAATGATGATTCATCTATATTTCATTTATTATTTATGCAGTTAAGGAAGGTTTGATAACTATTACATTTCTGTATAACAGGGAAGGCCATGGGTAAATATAACATTTATTATTTTGGTGATTTAGGTAAAATGGTTTAAAAAAAACACAGCAGAACCACAGCGCATCTGATATGACTGGCATAACGCTGGCGAAGTTAGGGACCGTCTGCAAAGTTACATACAACATTGAAACGTGTATAACGTTACCAAACTTCACTAGCATTTAAAGAGAATGACAGTCATAAAACTGACTGTAAAGTGTTCATCTAGGTGTCAGGTATGATGCACACATTTTGATATTTAATAAAATAAACTGTCAAATCATATGGAAATATGGATATGCATTATTTCACTTGGATACTGTTTGGGCTCTAACACAAAATATGCTTGATTTAAATGCATCGTAGCTGAACACTGATGAGAATATTTATTGAGAATATATTTACAGAGATAATATTAGAGATTATATTTACGACAAATTATTATTATTTATGCGTTATGCGTTGCTATTGACGACGGCCATTAAGTAAAGAAATCCCACAGAATCTAGCTTAAAAAAGTGCTTAGAGCTGCTTTAGTTATTTGTTGTTTGTTTAATTTCAAATATAAAACTTGTTGAAATGTTTTAAGTGTGTGCATCTGTTCTTTTTGAACACTTTCATCTTGTTTGAACAAAACCGTGATAATATTGATAACCGTGATAATTTGGGTCACTATAATCGTGATGTTAAATTTCCATACCGTTTCATCCCTACTTTAGTGTGAATAAGTAAAAAAGAACTACAAACACCTTGAATTAAATACTGGCCTTCTGGACTTACAAAATTTTGAGCAGGAAAATATAACTTTTATTTATTTTATCCTATGATATTAAAATTAATCTAGATTTAAATTACATCATGGGTGTGGCTTGTGGTGATAGTGGCACCAGTTGCTGCGGTAAATGTGGCATATTCGAGCGATTCTAAAATATTCTCCTGTTTAAATGCATATTGCCTGCCGTGCACAGTTAAGCTGATGCCACCGGCGTGGCGGTGCCACCGGCTTGGGCCCGTCATCGCTGCTCGCAGCTTTAATTATTATTATTATTAGGGCCCAAGCCCTGAAAGGGCGCAGAGCCCTATTGTTCTTCCTCAGATTATTCTTTGTTTTTTTTTTTTTTTTTTTTTTTTTTTTCGACTTCTCGGGTACTTTTGGGGCACTTAACATGCTCGAAAACTCTTGAAACTTCGCACAGGCGTCGGAATGCGCGGCCATCAGAGCCGGGCTGAAGCTGGTACCCGGGCGTGGCAGGGGGGCTCGACAGCGCCCCCTAAAGTGGGGTCTGAAAACTTGGTCCATATATCAAACACACTTGCACGTACATGTTTGAAACTTGGTACACATATAGACCTCATCGGGCCGAACAACTTTCGTGCTCTAAGTTATGCGTCAGCCCTACAGGAAGTGAGCTATTATGGGTTGTTCGGAAAACGCATGCTCTGGAATTTAATATACTCCTCCGAGGCCATTGTTTCGATCATTGCCAAACTCGGTCAGCATTAAGTGAACATATCCAGGATGCTAAATTGCGAGCGGATTTTTGATATCTCGAAAAGTCTGGCCGTGGCGATGCAACGAATTTATGGCGAGAAAAGGGAAACAGGAAGTGTGTTTTAACTTGTGCAAACATTGACTGGTTTGGATGAAACTTCAGCTGTGTGTTCGTTGTAAGAGGCCGATCACATGGATATGACTTTTGTGAGTCAAAGTTATAGCGCCACCAACTGGCAGCAGGAAGTGTGTCACTTTCAAAAATGCTTTGAATCACCATCTTATTTTCACCAGATTTATTTCAAACTTCATCAGTATAATGTGAAAACATGACAGATAGAGACGTATGAAATGGATTCCTGAAATTTCAAATACTGTTGCCATGGCAACGTGTCAAAGTTTAATAATCTTTTGGCTGTTCTGAGGCTCTTAGCATGCTTGAAATTGCTTGAAACTGCTTGAAACTCAACACACACATCAGAGATGTTAGTCAGTACACATGGGCAAAGCCTCAGAAACGGGCGGGGATGAGGGGCTCTCTAGCGCCACCTTTTGACAAAAGTGAAGGGCTTCGTTTCATCTACAATCACCAAACTCAGTATATATATTGACCTCATCGAGCCGGACAACTTTCTAATTTACAGTCATTAGCTCCGACCAACAGGAAGTCAGATATTTTGGTTTGAAGGTGAACTTTTGGTTAAATCGGGGTCTGAGTTTTTACGTTCTCCTCGTAGGCGATTTATTCAATCTCCACCAAACTCGGTCAACATGAAACAAAGATACTGAAGATGCTAAAATGTGAACGGATATTGGATATCTCAAACGGTGTTTCCATGGCAAGGAATTAAATAAGGACAAAAAAGGGGAACAGAAATTCTCTGTGTCTGCTGCTCTCCCCTCAATGAACACAAGATGGCAGCATTGTATTAGTTTTGAAGCAGGATAAAAAAAAACTTGTTTCTCTCTCTCTCTCTCTCTCTCTCTCTCTTGTTTGTGATTTATGAGGACACAAATTTGTATAATGACATGGGTATTACACTGGTATTACAACGTGTATGTGTGTGTGTTTAAAAACATACTAAAACAATGTTTTATTAAAATGTAACCAAATAGCTTTAAAATAATCATACTATTTTTCAGATCAATATATTTATTTTATTTAATATATTTCTTCTGAATATTTATTCTCTGTCTGCCCTCCCCTCACTAAAAGGTAGCAGTGTTGTTCTGAGGCTCTTAGCATGCTTGAAATTGCTTGAAACTGCTTGAAACTCAACACACACATCAGAGATGTCAGTCAGTACACATGGACAAAGCCTCAGAAACGGGTGGGGATGAGGGGCTCTATAGCGCCACCTTTTGACAAAAGTGAAGGGCTTCGTTTCATCTACAATCACCAAACTCAGTATATATATTGACCTCATCGAGCCGGACAACTTTCTAATTTACAGTCATTAGCTCCGACCAACAGGAAGTCAGATATTTTGGTTTGAACGTGAATATTGGTATAATTCAGGCTCTGAGTTTTTACGTTCTCCTCGTAGGCGATTTATTCAATCTCCACCAAACTCGGTCAACATGAAACAAAGATACGGAAGATGCTAAAATGCGAACGGATTTTGGATATCTCAAACGGTGTTGCCATGCCGAGGGATTAAATAAGGACAAAAAAGGGGAATGTGTGCTGCCCTTCCCTCAATGAACACACGATGGCAGCAGTGTCTTAGTTTTGAAGCAGGATAAAAAAAAACCTTGTTTCTCTCTCTCTCTCTCTCTCTCTCTCTCTCTCTCTCTCTCTCTCTCTCTCTCTCTCTCTCTCTGTGTGTGTGTGTGTGTGTGTGTGTGTGTGTGTGTGTGTGTGTGTGTGTGTGTGTGTGTGTGTGTGTGTGTGTGCGTGCTTCTGTGATTTCTGAGGACATACATTTGTAGACATTTCATGTGTCCCCGTACATATATTGTTCTCTTCGAGCCGGACAACTTTCTAATTTAACTAATCTAATTTAACTAATTTAAAACTTTCTAATTTTAAATAAAAACGTCATGTGCTGTGTTTGCCAAGATCACGTATGATGCATATGCAGGGTATATGCAGGAATCCTGAAGTAAATTTTAATACCTTTTTAAGACTTTTTTAAGACCTTCTCAAAATATTTAAAGACCTCATCGGCGATGAGAACTACTGTTGAGCAATAAAATAAAAATATATAATCATAAGCTATAACAAAAATATATATTAAATTAGGTGAGTGGATAGTTAAAAAAATTTGCAATTACAAAAAGTAATTCTTGAAAAAACATCTCTGGACTAATTTTATAAAATCTAAAAATGTTAATGAAAAGGTACAAATTACTTTGTGTTCTTATTAAATACATTTATAAAAAAAACAATTTATATTTAATTTATATATGAATGTAAATAATTATATGGGCCTACACAAATAATATAACATTTCAAGATTTATAGTTTATTGTAAACGTAATGTGCAGCTCTGTAAAGGGGCAACAAATATATGATAGATACGTGAGAACAAGATTTTTTTTAATCATCTTTAAGTGCACAAAACTATGAAAATATATGAAAGCGCGGCACAATGTGCTTATGCGCATCCCGGGTGCAGAATGATGCGCTTAAAGCAACATGGAGTCAGAGGGCGCAGTGCAGCGCGAGTGCACATTAAAAAGTTCACGGCATAAAGAGACGATGAGCGTTGAGCGCACAAATCCTAGTCTACTATGTATATCGGTCGGTTTCTTCACAGTTTTAAATTCCGGTTATTGTGCGTGTGATGCCTTGTGTTGTCACCCGGGTAGGGAGCACAACATCGTTCAGAAACCGCTAGATAAACTCCAGGAAGATAAATTATTTTATCTGCATATCAAGTATTATAACGGGAATATATCATCTTGGAGTGAGCTTTACCGAGCAGCTGACTGACTGTAACCAAACACGACGCGCAGTTTGAATGCTGAACGGAGAATGATGGACAGCTACAGCGGAGGAAAGACATTCAGCTATGGAATGGCTTTAGATAACTTTGTACTAGCAAATCATAAAATACTAATAATGATTGCTGAAAGATCATGTGACAATATATATTTCTGATGATTATTTAATTACCACGACATGCCTAATCTGAGCAAGGGACTGCCTGTCTTGAGTTTTGTCGACAGACGGAGGTGGCACGAAATGTGACGGAGGCGGCTGCTATGCAGGAAAAACCATAGAAAAACCCTGCGGTCATTGTTTAAACTCATCCTACTCCAACCAGGAGTCCGCAAATTTACATTTCACCATTTCGGAGTCTGTTTCGCAACGTGTGGAGGGCGACACATCACCTAACTGCGCATTTCGCAAAATACGTGACATCACCCATAGACGGTGTGCGCGCCCGAGCTGATCTCACTGACATATCACTATTCAGACAGGACTAGTTTTTGTAAATTATATTTGAGTTACAATTCTCATCACCCAACATCTGTGATTTCAAATATATTCAAAATAATGTTTTCGGAGAGTGAAGTAAAAAAAACTTTCTCCCACCATTTAGATTTTATTTATTTTTGTTGTTAAAATCTTGTGAATCTTGTTCAATGTGCAGATTGCCTCTCTCTCAGTCCTTCCCCTCCCCCCTCACTCTCAGGCTCACCCTGGGTGTGTGTGTGTGTGGGGTCTCTCTCTCACCCTGTGAGTTTGTGTGTGTGCCTTTCTCTCTTGATGATGATAATTTACCCCTTTCATATCATAGACTATCACAAATAACTATCACTTGTGAATAAGTAAAAAAAGAACTATACAAATACCTTGAATTAAATACTGGCCTTCTGGACTTATAACATTTTGAGCAGGAAAAGATAACTTTTCACATATTTGAAAGAGATCTATTTCATCCCATGACATTAAAAATCATCTACATTTAAATGACATCATGGGTGTGGCTTGTGGTGATAGTGGCACCAGCTGCTGCGGTAAATGTGACATATTCGAGCGATTTAAAAAAATTATCCTGTTTAAATGCAAATTGCCTGCCGTGCACAGTTAAGCTGATGCCACCGGCGTGGCGGTGCCACCGGCTTGGGCCCGTCATCGCTGCTCGCAGCTTTAATTATTATTATTATTTTATCGACTTCTCGGGCACTTTTGGGGCCCTTACCATGCTCAAAAACTCTTGAAACTTTGCACACACATCGGAATGCGCGGCCATCAGAGCCGGGCTGAAGCTGGTACCCGGGCGTGGCAGGGGGGCTCGACAACGCCCCCTAAAGTGGGGTCTGAAAACTTGGTCTATATATCAAACACACTTGCACGTACATGTATGAAACTCGGTACACATATAGACCTCATCGGGCCAAACAACTTTCGTGCTCTAAGTTACGTGTCAGCCCAACAGGAAGTGAGCTAATATGGGTTGTTCTGAAAACACATGCTCTGGAATTTAATATACTCCTCCGAGGCCATTGTTTCAATCAGTGCCAAACTCGGTCAGCATGAAGTCAAGACACAGAGGATGCTAAATTGCGAACGGATTTTTGATATCTTAAACGGTTTGGCCGTGGCGAAGCAACGAATTTATGGCGAGAAAAGGTAAACAGGAAGTGTGTAATAACTTGTGCAAACATTGACTGATTTGGATGAAACTTCAGCTGTGTGTTCGTTGTAAGAGGCCGATCACATGGATATGACTTTTGTGAGTCAAAGTTATAGCGCCACCAACTGGCAGCAGGAAGTGTGTCACTTTCAAAAATGCTTTGAATCACCATCTTATTTTCACACGATTGACTTCAAACTTCATCAGTATAATGTGAAAACATGACAGATAGAGACATATGAATGAATTCCTGATATTTCAAATAATGCTGCCATGGCAACATGTCAAAGTTTAATAATGTTTTTGACTGTTTGTGTGCCCTCCCCTCTATCACCAAAAGGGGGCAGTGTTGTATTATTTTTGAAACTCCCTTTCTCTCTCTCTCTCTCTCTGTGCTTGCTTATGTGATTTATGAGGACACAAATGTGTATGATGACATGGCTATTGGTATTACAACGTAGTGGTTAATGTGGACATGAACTATGACACTATATCACTACAGAACTCATTTTCTAAATCACATTTGAGTTACAATTCTTATCATCTGACAGCCGTGATTTCATGTACTCATTCAGACAGAACTCTTTTTTTAAAACAGAGGAGTGTGAGTGTGTTTTCTATACATGTGCTTTACAGAAGGTCATGTGCTGTGTTTGCAAAGATCACTTTTGACACATTTGTCTTTAAATTCATTATTTACTGACATAGTTCAAATTTATTTTTAAAAAAAATTCACATTATTTTCTACAAGTGTCTGTTTATAAGTGTCTTTTTTTCACAGAAAGTTTTTGTTTGAACGTGAATATTTGTATAATTCAGGGTCTGAGTTTTTACGTTCTCCTCGTAGGTGATTTATTCAATCTCCACCAAACTCGGTCAACGTGAAACGGAAGCTTAACGCATTAAAAATATTTAACGCAAATAACACAGCGTCCGTTTTTATATCCATTTTTGCTTAGCGTTACATGATCACGCTCCTATTCATGTACATGCTTCCAAGCGCGACAAGACACAAGAGAGCGCGCTGTATGCCAGTGTCCTGTCTGTGTGTGTGTTAGTGTCCTGTCTGTGTGTGTGTGTGTGTGTGTGTGTCCTGTGTGTGTGTGTGTGTGTGTATGTGTATGTGTGTGTGTCAGTGTCCTGTCTGTGTGGATGCGTCTCATGTCAGCTATTCAAGGGACACTGACACACACACACACACACACACACACACACACACACACACACACACACACACACACACACACACACACACACACACACACTCGATGCATAGATAGACTCGCAGTTTCCTGCTCACATCGAGTTCTCTTTTGCCTAGGGTTGCCAACTCTCACGCATTTGGCGTGACACTCACGTTTTCAGGCTCTGTCTCACGCTCTCACGCTGCCCAACTTAATCTCACGCCAAATTGCCAAACCTGCTTTTGATATTAAACAATGTCTAAGCTTTTACATTTTTTAAAGTTTTAATGCGAAATTCAAACAATAAATAGCGTTTTGGCGCTAATATGGCATAACAGTTAAAGCCAGAGTGTTGAAAAACCATACGGAGTTGCGACATGCTCTATCATCTCCCGGCGGCGCGCGCAGTCGTGCTTCACAGAAATCTCAATACTTCTAGCGCTGTGTCAATACATTTGAATGGCTTGATACACAACAGCTCCACTTTACAGGGGTTTGCAGCAAGTTTTGGTAAACAGTACAGCATAGTGTGCATTGATTATTACATCAACCATACAGGATCGTTTTATAATGGAGAGTAATGCAACAATGTTAACATTAATGTTAATGTTTTTTATTGTACTTAGCCTTCAGGTATTCCATACTAATTGGTCATACTCATACTAATTGATGGTCAAATGTGACCATACACCTTAACTATTTTTCAATTAAATAAATGTTCTATATTTTAGTTCAATAATATTTATTGAATATTTTGAGGAGATCTTTTGGTACTAAATACTAGTTGTGCAATATTTATTGTCAATAATGACCACTTAAAATATTTTTCTTCTAATATTTGTATTATTTATATTACAATTAGTATAGTAATAAGGTTAAATTAGAGAATTATTTTTCAAAGAGGCAAATTAGAGTCATTTTGTGGAGTCAGCCTGTCATTAATGTTCTTCAAAGAACAATGGGAACAGAGAAAATTGTAGCTTTAATGATGATTCATCTATATTTCATTTATTATTTATACAGTTAAGGAAGGTTTGATAACTATTACATTTCTGTATAACAGGGAAGGCCATGGGTAAATATAACATTTATTATTTTCATTTATTATTTATTTATTCCATTTATTATCATTTATTATTACTATACTCTCCTTGAAGTTTACTTCCCGCTACTTTTTCCCTCTTCCTCCCAACCGCGCGGCTGCAACTGTCTTCTTCTTCTTCGATAGTAGCCTAAGCCAGTGTTTCCCAACCTTTTTTCAGTCATTTTATCATACGTTACGCTAGGGGTGTAACGGTACAGATTGCTCACGGTTCGGTTTGTATCACGGTTTAAGGTTCCCCGTTTCGGTACGGTTCAGTATTTGCTATGTTCAGGGAAAAAAGGACTACTGTCAAATAAAACAAAAGAAAATAATAAGAACAAATCATTTAAATACAAGCAGCAGCACAAATAAATACTATTGAGCAAAGATACTAATAAAATAAACTATGCTTTTCAGGTTTTTCAGGTACGTCTAACATTAGTTTTCAGGTACAGAAATTGATCAAATGTAAAATAACATTGCATATATGACTGTATAAATTAAAGATTAATCCTATTAAACTTACAAAAGTTATTCAATCAAGAGCAGTGAGTGATGCCCTTGTCTTTTGTTTGACATTAAACAGACAGCAGTAAAGGCTACTGCCCCTTTAAGACCTCGGATATGCGTCGTCTTTTCTGGACTGTATAAAGCTTACTTAAGCCATATACAGACTATGTCTGCTAGAATACTCATCAATATGTTGACATACTTTTTGCGTGAGTTTGTCCATTCAAGAGCAAGACTTGAAAGAGAACTCAATATTTGCGCGCTGAGAGACGTGTGCGCGCTCTCGGATGAGTGCACGGAAAATTTTCTCACAGTGCGCGCGACTTCTCATTCGCGTCTTCTGGCACTAAACCAGATAGTTGCGTGTTCTGAGTTAACACAATCAGAACGTAAAAATACGGGATATTTTACGGGAAAATACTAAAACGGGAAGACAGCGGGAAAAGAGCTAAAATACGTGAGAAACCCGGAAAAAACGGGAGGGTTGACAGCTATGGTGTGTGTGTGTGTGTGTGTGTGCGATATGTAGGCTTAGGGGTAGTGTAGGGGGATAGAATGTACAGTTTGTACAGTATACAAACCATTAAGTCTATGGAATGCCATCTGCCTGTCTTTCCCCTTCCCCCTCTCTATCTGTGTGTGTGTGTGGGGAGGGGGGGGGGGTCTCTCTCTCACCCTGTGAGTTTGTGTGTGTGCCTTTCTCTCAGTCCTTCCCCTCCCCCTCACTCTCACTCTATCATTGTGTGTGTGTGTGTGTGTGTGTGTGTGTGTGTGTGTGTGTGTGACTTTCTCTCTTGATCATAATTTAACCCTTTCATATAGGCTATCACAAATAACTATCACTTGAAATAAAAACGTCATGTGATGTGTTTGCCAAGATCACGTATGATGCACATGTCTTTAAATTAATTATTTACTGATATAATATAAATGTATTAAAACATAAATTTCACATGATTTTATAAAAGTGGCTATTTATAATAAACTTCCATAAAATGTAGACACGCATCTTACTCTTACCTGACACTGATATTAAAATCATCTTTGCAGTTTCTGTGATTTGGCTCCATTTATACATTTTTTATTAAAAAAATTTTATTGGACCACCCATATTGAAATTAAAGCATGTTTTATGGTGCATAAGATTGGTGCACAAATGGTAGCTAAGGTAGCTCAAAAACACATGAAGAGAAGTGTTAGAATAAAACAACATCAGCATTCGAATGGTATTCTGAACTCATTCCAATTTGACCTTTGACATAATCTGACATGAAATTCATATAAATTTAATTGATCTCATAGATGTGGCTGTTGTGGTTTGTGGTCATAGCAGCACCAACTGCTGCAGTTAATGTGGTGAATTCAGATGACTTTGACATAGTCCTTTTATGTTTTCCCATTTTAAATGCCTATTGCCTGCCGTGCACAGTTAAACTGATGCCACCGGGGTGGCGGTGCCACCGGCTTGGGCCCGTCATCGCTGCTCGCAGCTTTAATTGTCATTGTTTCCTTCTGTGATCCTGCATCTTGGACAAGTTCACTACATTTTGCACTCAAAAATATAATTTTAGCTTAAATCGTGAAAAGGTTATGTTGTCCACAACGGTAGGTTTTGAGAGCTGCTTGGTCTACGATAACAGATGGAGATGTGAGGGTCGTATTTTCATTTGAAATAAAATGCTGTTTTTTCTTTTTATAATTCAATGATAATACTGAAAGAAAATGCACCTATAGCACATTAATGGCAGAGCCTCGCACATCTGATTGACAAATAAACTGCACAGTCTTATATCATTGTTTTTGTCAATATTGTGGTTATTTTGCCTCGTACATTCTGTGCAAAAGCACTTAAACAAACTGTCATTTATCTTAACTGTGCACATGCATTCTAGACATGTCATATAGTTTTAACTATGTAATAAATGCACATCCTTGAATAATGTGCTTTCCTGTTTATTTATTAAATCGCATTTACTGCTGAGCTATGGGCCATTTCACGAGCATCCATAATTACTATTTAAAATCAATCAGAGTTATTGAAATGTATCTTCATTTTACAAATAAAGTTTCAGAGAAGGATGCTTTCTACATCCTTATATCCCGCGGTCACTCCGGGACTATGTTCCCCCATCAATATTGTAAAAAAAAACAAGTCGAAAACAGCCGTGAGGAATTGATTCTTGGAATCGACTCCAATCGATTCCGGAACCAGGAGTCGGAATCGACCAATGGTGAGTTATGCAGGGGCTGTGCTCCTCTGCAGCGATTCCTACCAGTTTGGTCTGAAATAGTCCCAATATAAACACTTTTTGTAAGTGTACCATAATGATTCAGGGAAAGACAAAAACACAGTTTGGAAAATGGATTGATGTTGTACATTCTCATTATATAATGTTTGTAAATCTTGAACACAAAAAAAGTTACGGACATCAGCTTTAACAACGACGGCGCGCGAGTGAACGAAATTATCTCTTCGTAATGAATAAACATGAATTCATATCTTAAGGTATGTTGCGGATACATTACAACTTTTTACATTACATCATTTGTCGTGTAATCGCTCAACCATTGTTTCAACCGCGGAAAGACGTCCATAAAACAACTTGTAAACAATATCACGTTGCATTACATTTACCTCAGGCAGTCATTCAGTCCACAGCTGTTTGTTCACTAAAGAGATGAACTCTTTCGCTAAATATATGCACTATATTAGTCTATATATTCATTATATTCTACTTAACCTGTTAGTGATGTTTTGATTATATAATGTATGTTTAATTCAATTCAATTCAATACATTTATTGCCATGTCAACAAGTTGAGAGGAATTTGTCTTGGTACAACTCTCAGATATAAATTACATAAAAGACAGACATAATAAGTACAAAAACAGATAATGTTCACCAACAATGCCCAGCAAACAGTAGGGCTTTAGACCAAGACCCCGCAGACATTAAAAAAGACAATACCCCTGGACAAGAAAAAGAAAGTGCACAGTGCATACAGTTGATAGTGCAGCTAGCTGTCAGTGCAAATTCAGATATCTAATAGCCAGAGGGTAAGTACTGTCTCTGAAACGTGAAGTAGAAGTCTTAATGCTCCTATATCTTCTTCCTGATGGGAGGAGATTAAAGAGGTGGTGAACAGGGTGAGAGTGGTCCGCTATGATGTTTTTAGCCTTTCTGATTATTCTGGTGGAGAAAAGTGAAGAAAGTGATGGGAGACTACAGCCTATAGTTTTTGATGCTCTGCGTACTACTCTTTCCATCCTAGTTTTGTCCTGAGCGGTTGTGTGACCGAACCGTTTCCGTGAGACAAGCATGGGAAAAGTAAGCACGCTTTCAATAGTTGACCTATAAAAGTGGGTCATGGCAACTCGGCTGACTCGAAACTTTTTGAGCTGCTGCAGAAAGTGGAGTCGCTGGTGAGCTTTACTGATCTTAATATTAGCGTTGAGCTCCCACGATAAGGATTCCTGTATTGTGGTCCCAAGGAACTGGAAGGAAGTGACCATCTCCACCTCCACCCCATTAATGGAGAGCGTAGAGAGGAGACTAGGGGTCCTTAAATAAATAAACCTGTGTATAAATGATTATTTCAAACGAATTGGAGAAAAAACATAATTTTATAATCAGATTTAGAAAATTGCCGTATGAAAAGAAAAGAAAAATATAATGACAACAAATGTTAATTATTTGTCATTATACTATCTATCTATCTATCTATCTATCTATCTATCTATCTATCTATCTATCTATCTATCTATCTATCTATCTATCTATCTATCTATCTATCTATCTATCTATCTATCTATCTATCTATCTATCTATCTATCTATCTATCTATCTATCTATATACACATCAAAACATACTCATACTCATCCCAAGTAAACCATCCTGTTTACTCTGTGTAAAAAATAAATAAATAAATAAACGATTAGGGTTTTTTGTTTATTTATTTTTTATACATGACAAGCATCATCTCTGAGGTGGTTTGTTATTGCTGTGTGATTTGGAGTGTAATCCCTATAATCTATAGCTTGTATATCTCTCTTCTATCCTTCTTTTTGATCTGGCCTCAGACAGCAGACAGCAATCTGTGGCCAGAATTCTAATTGCCGTGGCAATCAGAGCGACACGGTCAGCCAAGTCAGCTGATTACTGAACTTCAGTACATCTGCAGCCTTCGAGGTTTAGCCGTCAAAGTGAGGACACAGATAGAGAGTGACAAAGGGGTATGTGTGTTTGTGAGAGTATGAACTTTTAAGGTAAGATTTTCAATCCTCATATCAGCACACTGATTATTGAGGCATAGAGCAAAACAGGCTGGAATGAAAAAAGTTTGCCAAGGAATTATTTTAGATGAAACATTTTCGAAATGATTCACGTTTTGGCACAACTTCCTGCAAAATGTGTGTTTTTCATTGTCTGTCTGTCAATATGGAACACATCAGATATGAAAATAATGTGTACTGTCATGACAAACATTTATTATAAATATTATTAAATTTAGCATTCTTTTCAGCTCCATTTATTGAAATGTCACCACTATCAGACAAAAAAATCTGCTGGGTTGACGGCTTATGGTGTTGACAAAATAATAATATTGTGTTATTAGCCCCGTCTGAATGTTTTTTTCAAAGAGCTCAACACGGCTATTTCTAGATTTATCTGGAATAAGAAAAATCCCAGAATCTGACTCAAGAAACTGCATCGTAAGAAACTTGATGGGGGTCTGTCATTTCCTGATTTTAAATGACATAACTTAGCTTCAAATAAGACCAATCAAGACCTGGGTTAATCCTGATTCTTTGGTTCCATGGTGGGATTTAGAAGTGAATATTGCCCATCCTGTTCAGATTTCACGTGTTTCTAAATGCTCTAAGAAAAATGATGGCCCAATTGTTGAGTACTCCCTTAATGTGCAGAAAAAGGTTGAGAAAATGATGGGAAGCCCCTTCTTATACACCAAGATAATACCATTATGGCATAATACTTGTTTGCGTACTGGTAACAAACCCTTTGTCTTAATAATTCAATTATTTTATTGCAGTACTCTTATATTCCAGCTGTCTACTCCTGGAAAAGGGAAGGTTTAGCTAAACCTGATTGGGATGTGGTATGGGCCAGATGTTTCACTGCATCTAAGAACCTGGCACACCAGATGATTCATTACAAATGTATTAATATGGCTTATATCACTCCTAGTGTATTGTATAAGATGCATGTTAGATCTAATCCATACTGTTTTATACATTTATGCAATACATCTACAGTAGGTTCTTATTTGCACATGTTTTGGGAATGCCCAACAGTGGTTCCTTTTTTGGACTTTTGTATGTACTGTTCTTTCTGATATTCTACATTTGGATATACCTCAGGACCCTGTGATATTTCTGCTTTTAGACGATTCCGCTCACCAAAACAGGACCTTATTGGCAGCAAGCACTGCTGCCAAAAAGACTATTCCAAAGCTATGGATGGAACCATCCAGCCCTACAACTTTCCTTTGGCTATATTTTAGAGACATTGTATTGCTAGAAGGGACCACTGCCAAGCTCAATGGCGACAAAAAGTTGAACAAAAATTGCAAAGATGTTGTTAGACAAGCTGAAATGTTGACATCTTTTTCCTTTCTCTCTTTCTTTTTATATATGTGTATACCTATGTTTATGTATAATGTCTTATTTGTATTGTATTAGTTTATTTATTATAATTTTTTTTTATTGTGGACATCTGTTTATATATAGGTCATGGGAGATTTGATATGTTCCTGGTATGGGAATAAATGTAAATAAAAATTTGATCACAAACATTTTTTTAACCTTGTGCATTACATGTGTGTGTGTGTGTGTGTGTGTGTGTGTGTGTGTGTTTGTGGTTAGGTATACCCTATGTTATTATGGGGGCAAAACGTCCACACAAAAATGGCAATACCCAAAATCCTTGTTCTTGTGGGGACATTTTTGGTCCCCCTGAGGAAAACAGCTTATAATAATACTGAGTGATGTTTTTTGAAAATCTAAAAAATCCTTATATCTATGGAATGTATATATATATATATATATTTTAAATTATAATAATATTTCACAATATTACCGTTTTTAAACGAATTCAGCCTTTGTGAGCATAAGAACTTTTTTTAATCTTACCGACCACGGCATATGTTGTGTATATAAAAGTAGAACAGTTAATATTCTTAATGACTGCTGCTAATGTCTCCATGAGACAATGAACAGTCTAGCTTGAGTAATTTAAATTCATTTAAAAAAACTAAAAAACAAGTCCTCTGCACCTCATTACCCCCCACCTGCTAACACACTGCCTGATGCAACCTGTAGAAAATCCCTCACTTGGACTATGACTATTAATGAACTGTGGCCCCTTAGAGAGTTCTGGTTGTTTCTGACCTGTTTTTACATGCCCTTGAATGCATATATTACTGCTAGCATAGCAGTTAATAGACTCCTATAGCCAGACAATTATCCTCATTTAGGAGTTGGTGCCATTGATTCCAGGATAAGACACATTTGGACACACACAACATGTGTGTAGGTTCATGGACATGCATTGAAATGCATACAAACTCAGCATTACAACTGCGATCTCAAGTAATGGAAAACTAAAGATCAATAGGAAGTGCAAATTTAGGAGTCAGAACCACTAAGCCGTACTAGGATTTTGCAAGTTGGTATTAAGCCAAATGGATTCTTTACTAGGGCCTAGTAAAGAAAATTAGTCTTATGTTCAATAAAATCTTTATGAGCAGCTCGTCAGAAGTAGATGAAAATAATTTGCTATGGATTTTTTGATGGTCGATATAGATGGCAATATCTTAGAGGGCAGGCTGGCCAATGGCCAATATAATGCCGGACTGATATATATCAGTTTTATATTGGCCACCCTGCTCTCTAAGTTATTGCAATACCAACATTTTTTGCATTTGATGCAAATTGATCCATCAAGAGGTGCATACATTTTTGGTCAAGATCTTGTATTGACAATGCAAGAGTCAATCACTCTGTAAAGTCTACTACTGCACATCCCAAAGACTTTCAATGAAAATGACTCTTCATGCTCCCTCCCAACCATTCTTTCACAATTTGAGCCTGATGAATCTTGACATTGTCATTCTGGAATATGGCCATGGTATGTCTTCCTACATGGTTGATTAAGAAATGAAAAGCTACACACTCCATTATTTAGGGTTAGAAGAACTGCTGCCCAACATACAGTATAGCATGCTAGAAACAAAATAATCACTGCAATAATGATCCAGTCATAGACTCTTAAGCAATTTGCCTATTTAAACACAAGCAGCGACTTTTTTCGTCAGGAAGTGAAAACCCAAAAGTTTAAATTCTCTCATCATTCACTCAGCTTCATATACCTTGCCAGAAGTAAATGACTTTCTTTCTTCTGTGGAACACAAACTGATATTTTTAGAAAAAATAATCCATCTCTGTGAGTCCATATCATTCAATTATGTAAAGAATGAACCGTATGAAGTGGAAAAGGTTTCATATACTGATATAATGGGTATTACAACTAATGAAGTTTATAACGCAATAATGCAGCTCACAGATAGGAAAGCCAGTAGCTTGGATCAAATTAGAGCTGAACACCTAAAGTTTGCAAGCCCTATGGGTAGCGGTCCTTCTTGCCATTTGTTTTACTGGCCTGATAAAACATGGTCTGTTGCTAGAGCCGATGTTGTTGTTAGCCTTGGTGCCGATAAATCAAGCAAGGTGGGAAGTTTGGATAACTATAGACCAATTGTGCTTGCTAGTGTGGTATCAAAAGTTTTGAAAATAATTCAATTAAGTGTATATCTTGGTACCACAGATAATCAATTTGGTTTTAAGACACAAAATAGTACTGATTAGTGTATATATGCACTGAAAGAAATAGTAGAACTATAAAAGACAATTCTTCTATTATAATTGGCTTTATTGACGCCTCTAAGGCTTTTGATATGTAAATCATCAAAAGTTGTTTGATAAACTGAGACAAAGGGGTGTGCTTAATAGCATACTAAGAATTTCGGTATATTGGTAAGCTAATCAGACTATGACAATAAAATGGGGTAATAGTGTTTACCCCACTCCTTTTGGAGTTGGTAATCGAGTGCGGCAGGGAGGTCTTACTCTCACCAGCCCTTTTTAATGTTTATATGAATGAATTGTCAGAACAATTAAGTGACTGTAAGACTGGATGTGTGCTTGTAATTAATCATCTTATGTATGCTGATGATCTGGTTATTTTTTCACAGAGTAGTGCTGGTTTTCAACAGCTGCTAAATGTATGTTCTGTCAATGGGATTAAATATGATGTGCAATATAATGCAAAGAAGAGTGCTGCCATGATATGTAGAAGAAAAGGGGATAAGGACCTTAGTTCTCCAGATTTTTATTTGCCTGGGCAAGTACTGAATGTATGCACTAAAACAAAATATTTGGAGCATATCATTAATGATGAAATGAGTGATGATGACAATATGCATAGGCAGCACCGAATGTCATGCCCAAGCAAATATGTTGGTGAGAAATTTGATCGGATCAGGTTAAGATCAACCTTTTTAGAGCATACTGTACTTCCATTTATACTGCTCCCTTGTGGGTTAAGTTTAAAAAAGTGAGTTTATGTAAACTTCAGGTTGCCTACAATGATTGTATGAGGATTATATTGGGGGAAAAAAACCAAGGTGGAGTAGTGCAAGTAATTTATTTTGTGTCAAGAGTAAAAACTTTTATGGCTTTAATAAGGATTTTGATGTTTACATTTATTTGTCGGCTGGATAATTTACAGAATGTTATTATTATGCTGTTGTCTAATCCTAAGCAAAGTGTGGTGCGATACCAATCACCTATGAGAAAGTACTGGTATAGTCTCTTTTAAATGTTTTGTACTGTTTGAAATTTTGTGTTAGTGGTTGTATGTCTCCTCTCTAATGAACCTTGAGTCTGGAAATAAAAGTTGAATTGAAATTGAATTGAATTAAAGTGGATGGGTCTCTCAAAGTTGGGGCTTGAAAAACTGTGCAAAATAAACTTGGCAGCATTCATACAGCCCCAGTTGATGAATCAATCAGTACATTTACATGAACAACAATACTCCGATATTAATCTAAACAATTAAAAAAATATATATAAAAAATGCCCCTTTCAACAATCATCAATAATATTGTGGCAATAAAACAGAATTTGAATTAGAATAAATATAACAACGCGTACAAAACAATATCTTTTACGTATCTGTCAGTCTGAAATGTCGTTCCCATGACGTGTTGCTATGGTGCGTGTGTCTTGCTTGACTGCTCATTCTGACACTGCCTCCTTTATATTTTTTTCTTTGTGTTGTAATAATTCTGCTCGTTGTAAAAGTAAAATACAATAAGTTTGTATCTGTAATCCCAGATTCATAATTGTCTGATTACAACAACAGGAACCTCTAGGCTCACGAGTCATATGGGTCATTCAGTGAACGCCTGTGGCTCGAAGGCAGGAAAAAACAATCCAAACAATCACGATTTTGAAACCTTTTTCATCATTAATCAAAGCTATTATTCGAAATGTAAGCTGTCAAGAAGGAGGCAAGAGGGGCAGTGTCTCTTCAAAAAAACATATATATAATATTACAAAAATAAAACAACGTAAATAAATAAATATAAAAAATTAGATTAAAAAGTATAAATCACTTGTTTTTATAAAGTAACAATGTCCAACAGCAACACCCGGTGTTGCCTGAGCCCATTGATTTTAATAGACCCGCGAAAGTCGTGCTATGATTGAACGTCGGACAGTGTAGCGTAGCATGGGGACGTAATGATATACCATTAATTGAGCTATGTTCTATAACATGTAAAATGGGAACATGAACGGAATATTCTAAAAGCAACTCATGTAAACACCTTAATCAGAATATTGTCTTATTCAGAATAAGGTCAATAATTAGATTACTGCTGTCCATGTAAACGTAGTCATTGTCTTCTGAACCAGTGTTTAACTTAACAGCGATGGTTTATATTTTAAAAAGTACTTTTCTCACACACATCTATTGTTTTACTTCATCAATTTGGATCATATAGATTACCACCATGTTTGTATTGCTTGCTTGTATTTTTATTTTTGGAATATCGCTTTAAAGAACTTAAATAGCACATGCTGCAATGAAATTTATATTTGTATAATAATTTGAAAATTAATTTAAAAAAAAGACATGAATGTGACATAGTGGTAAAAAAGCAACTCTTTATTTTAATGGTCCACTTTAGACATTCCACTAACTGTAGCTTCTAATTGTCTACTTATTCTACTAACCTTAACCATAACACCTAACCCTAACACCTAACCATAACCCAGCGTTAGCTACTCAAAGTGTGGGGCGCACCCCACTGGTGGGGAATAGAGACATGACAAGTGGGGCGCGACAAACGGGAGGAAATGTGGTCATTTTTGAGCCCATCTCTGTCACCCTTTTGAGTGGTCCCACATGTGGGATTTTTATTTCGGTGCACCTGAGATGAGATGTGTGCTGCGCTGGTGGAAACAACACGGCTCGCACAGTGTTTAGAGTAGCGCGGGGCTGGCGCTTTGCATCGCCACAAATGAGTAAAGCAAGCCAACACGCAAACTGCCGCAAGTGAAACTGAAAATAGGCTACGTCTTAGATGCTCAAAAACACAATCATCTTCGTTAAAACGAATGAGACTAAATGCTCTTACCAGTGCTTAGGTCGCTCTTTCTCATATTGCGGTCTTTGATCATGAAATGAGCTGATGAATATAGGCTAATGCAGCTCATATCTGTTGCTTTTGTTGACGTGAACTCCGGTAAATGTAGCGCAGGTCGGGAATTGAAGATCAGATTTATATTCATTTTGTAGAGTTGTAAGGTAAGACAAACAGTATGTTTTTTTTTTGTCTTTTTTTTAGATTAGCTAAGTACTAGTATTTCGGGAGAAACTGATAAATTGCATGGGAGGTAAATCCGACTGACAGGACTCTTTGAACTGCGATGCAAACAAACATGGCGGCGCCCTTCTCACGTTACAGATCAAAATCAAGATCATTTATGAAGGTTTTTAAATGGCAAAACACACTCACTGTCACAGGGTGTTTTGGTGTTAGTTCATGTTTCATGTTTTTAGTTCATGTTTACTGTCATGGTTCTAAGTTTGTCTTGTTCTGTCAGCTTCCTGGTTTTGTCATGTGTTTCATTGTCATGTGACTCCCATGCCCTCACGTGATCTTGTGTCTTGTCCTGTCATTGGTTCATTGTTTAATCACTGTTCACAGGTGTCACTTGTCATGTCATTAGTGTGTGTATTTAAGCCCTCATGTTTGCCATGTGTCTTTGTCGAGTATTACTATGTGTAACCGCTGTTGGTGAGTGTCTGTCATGTTTTTTAGTCAAGTCTGTTTCAGTTCAAGTCATGTCACATCAAGTCAAAGTCACCATCGGATTCTGTGTTTCACCTTGTAAATAAACTGCACTTGGGTTCTCAACTTGCCTCCAGTGGATTCGTTACAGAATACTCGAACCGTCAACCATGAACCCAGCAGTTTCTCTGCTACGTCTACGCCAAGACCAGCGTTCCATTGAGGACTATGTTGTGGACTTTTGTGGACTATGCCATGAGGTAGATTTTAATGATGTAGCCCTCAAGGACATTTTTAGATTTGGGCTTAATGAACCCATCCGATCACAGATGCCAGGGGGGAAGATCCATTTTACCCTGGCCCAATATATAGACCAGGCCCTTTTGTTGGGCGGCTCGGCCTTTACTGTGGGAACAGTGGATGAGGAGCTCCACTGTCCCACAGTACTCTCCACACCAGTGAGCCAAGCCCACGTCCAGGCTCCAGCCCAAGTCCAGGCTCCAGCCCACGGCCACGTCCAGGCTCCAGCCCACGGCCACGTCCAGGCTCCAGCCCACGGCCCCGTCCAGGCTCCAGCCCAAGGCCCCGTCCAGGCTCCAGCCCAAGGCCCCGTCCAGGCTCCAGCCCAAGGCCCCGTCCAGGCTCCAGCCCAAGGCCCCGTCCAGGCTCCAGCCCAAGGCCCCGTCCAGGCTCCAGCCCAAGGCCCCGTCCAGGCTCCAGCCCAAGGCCCCGTCCAGGCTCCAGCCCAAGGCCCCGTCCAGGCTCCAGCCCAAGGCCCCGTCCAGGCTCCAGCCCACGGCCACGTCCAGGCTCCAGCCCACGGCCCCGTCCAGGCTCCAGCCCAAGTCCAGGCTCCAGCCCACGGCCACGTCCAGGCTCCAGCCCACGGCCACGTCCAGGCTCCAGCCCACGGCCACGTCCAGGCTCCAGCCCAAGGCCCCGTCCAGGCTCCAGCCCAAGGCCCCGTCCAGGCTCCAGCCCAAGGCCCCGTCCAGGCTCCAGCCCAAGGCCCCGTCCAGGCTCCAGCCCAAGGCCCCGTCCAGGCTCCAGCCCAAGGCCCCGTCCAGGCTCCAGCCCAAGGCCCCGTCCAGGCTCCAGCCCAAGGCCCCGTCCAGGCTCCAGCCCAAGGCCCCGTCCAGGCTCCAGCCCAAGGCCCCGTCCAGGCTCCAGCCCAAGGCCCCGTCCAGGCTCCAGCCCACGGCCCCGTCCAGGCTCCAGCCCACGGCCCCGTCCAGGCTCCAGCCCATGGCCCCGCTGTCCCGCCCAAGAAAATTTGGGGGGGGGGGGGGGGCAAGGGGTACATGGAGGCCATGAAGGCCCCGCCTCTGTGGCCCGATGAACTGCCGTTGCTGCCATGGCCACCCACGCCTGAGGGTCCAGGTCCTCCCACGCCTGAGGGTCCAGGTCCTCCCACGCCTGAGGG
The DNA here is from genome assembly GCF_949357685.1 of Gobio gobio. Taxonomy (NCBI): domain Eukaryota; kingdom Metazoa; phylum Chordata; class Actinopteri; order Cypriniformes; family Gobionidae; genus Gobio; species Gobio gobio. The sequence goes on from NC_137104.1 coordinate 13,050,680, forward strand.
TCCAGGTCCTCCCACGCCTGAGGGTCCAGGTCCTCCCACGCCTGAGGGTCCAGGTCCGCCCACGCCTGAGGGTCCAGGTCCGCCCACGCCTGAGGGTCCAGGTCCGCCCACGCCTGAGGGTCCAGGTCCGCCCACGCCTGAGGGTCCAGGTCCGCCCACGCCTGAGGGTCCAGGTCCGCCCACGCCTGAGGGTCCAGGTCCGCCCACGCCTGAGGGTCCAGGTCCGCCCACGCCACAGGGTTCAGGTCCGCCCACGCTCCCAGGCCCGTCCAGGTCATGTCTGGGTCCGGTGCCCCTGCACGGGCCTGGCCCACCATCCCTCCCCCAAGACCGCCCCCCAAGACTTTTTGTTGAGACTCTCTGTTGTTAGGCCATTGGTGTTGTGGTATTGTTTAGGCGTCAGGGGCCGCCCATAGAGGGGGGGATCTGTCACAGGGTGTTTTGGTGTTAGTTCATGTTTCATGTTTTTAGTTCATGTTTACTGTCATGGTTCTAAGTTTGTCTTGTTCTGTCAGCTTCCTGGTTTTGTCATGTGTTTCATTGTCATGTGACTCCCATGCCCTCACGTGATCTTGTGTCTTGTCCTGTCATTGGTTCATTGTTTAATCACTGTTCACAGGTGTCACTTGTCATGTCATTAGTGTGTGTCTTTAAGCCCTCATGTTTGCCATGTGTCTTTGTCGAGTATTACTATGTGTAACCGCTGTTGGTGAGTGTCTGTCATGTTTTTTAGTCAAGTCTGTTTCAGTTCAAGTCATGTCACATCAAGTCAAAGTCACCATCGGATTCTGTGTTTCACCTTGTAAATAAACTGCACTTGGGTTCTCAACTTGCCTCCAGTGGATTCGTTACACTCACTTACACATATTTGAGAATTGGATTATTAGATTTGATGCCATGGTGAGCAAGTTTGTCAAGTTCGTTCGAAATATCGGCCGATATATATATATATATATATATATATATATATATAACACAGAAACGCCTATATAGATTTCCCTTACATTAGTTATTTGTAGTTATTTATGATCCCTCAGCCACTCTAAAATAATGTGATAATGCAGTTTAAAAATAAACTTGTTTGTTTTATTGTCACAACAGAACAGAGGAACATAAAAATATATTAAAGTTTTGATAAATAAAATGTATAAAAACTATGAAACGCTGTTCGGTGGCAGCTATTCGGTGCTGCCTATGCATATTGTCATCATCACTCATTTCATCATTAATGATATGCTCCAAATATTTTGTTTTAGTGCATAAATTCAGTACTTGCCCAGGCAAATAAAAATCTGGAGAACTAAGGTCCTTATCCCCTTTTCTTCTACATATCATGGCAGCACTCTTCTTTGCATTATATTGCACATCATATTTAATCCCATTGACAGAACATACATTTAGCAGTCCGTTTTTATAATTTTATTAAATATTAATTTATCGGCCATCATAAATGCAGATACCAATAGTTTGGAAAATGCCTAATATGGGCCGATAATATCGTCCGGGCTCTAATGGAAACATTAAGGGGAAACGAAAATTGCACAACTACAGTACACATTACAGGCACTGATCAACAAACGCGGATATGTTACATGTCTAAAGTAGCCTATAGAAAGAATAAACCAGTCTTATAAACTTATACATTTTGCTTAACAACTTAAATTATATTCTGCATGCACAATAAACTACAGTAAAATGTATTTAAATATCTCGACAGGAAGATTTTTGCAAGATGTTATTTAATAACAGTAGTCATAAGCATATTTCCAGTAGCCTATGTGCCTCAGACTTGCGTCACCAAATCAATCATCCTCGGTAATCCTCAGCAAACTCTGACAGATGTTTGAACTAACTCGTTCAGTTCCTTTTGAGTCCTCAGTTTATTTCGGCAAACTCCGACAGATGTTTGACCTGGCTCTTTCGCTTGTTTTTTAGTCAGACATGTTACTTCGGCTTTTGCGTCTTGCGTCATGAATCTGGAACTACAGTTCGATTCAGTTCGATTAATGGACCGGCTCAACCGGTTACTGGCTGAGAACCGGCTCAAAAGAACGATTAGTTTAAGAACCGAACATCACTAATGTCTAAAGTGGACCATCAAAATATAGTGTAACAAAAGGGAAATATTGGCCTTGGCAATATATTGGTCGACCACTAAAAACAATGCTCTACTCCGCACTATAAAACCACACAGTACGCTATTCATTGTACTAGATGTCAATTAATGCAGTGCTGCCTTACTTCACCACATCCATTCACATGAGCCGCTCTGTAAGCTTTTTATGTCTGATTACTTTTCCTATCTGAGAGGCATTTTTGAACTGCGTCGAGTTGCCCTCAGGCTTTATTAGCATTAGTGGATGATTCACAGTCTTGAAACATCAGAAAGGTGATTACAAAGTCCAGGGAAGGACAGCAAAGTCTTTTGTCTCTGTACTCGACTTTATGCCAGTGTGCAATCAATGACGGGCCGGCAACAATTGAGTTACAATCATTCTGTGTTTTCCGGCACGGCTTTGATGCGGCACACTCTTAAGCACTCTTTGATGGGACATGGGAGGGAATTGAATTAGCCTTACTCTGTGAGGAAGAGTGGCACCTTAGAGCTTTGCCATTCAATAAACTGCTCTCATTTACTTGGTGTGCCTTCTGTTTATCACACTTTCTTTTAACTGGCCTTTTTATTTCACCTTGTGCACTCGCAGCTGCAGTCTCGGGATGGGAGTGAGGGGAGGAAATAACTTGCAGCCTCAGTCGTGGACTAATATAAAGATGCTATAGACTAGTTTCTCATCAATTATTAGGTGCAAGTCATCATAATTTTATCAAGGTCTCCAGGTGCCACATGCAACTGAGGTATCATTCATGCTATCACATGGGTAATGCTGCCGACCAAATCACGTTGTGTTGGTTCTTTGGCAATACATCATGTCTTGATACAACTATAAGGTCAGGTTTGAACTTGTGGGGGTTCAGTGTATTAAATGAACGTTGAAAGAAGGAATGAGCGTGATAATCCAGACAGTCATGGCTCACTAAGCAAGATTTATGTGCAGGACGATCTCATATTTGGCTCACCGTGTGAATGCATAAATAATTTCACATATTGAAAGTCACCTTGTCGACATGGTAATACCTCGGAGACACCCTATTTACATCACTGTGGCATGGTAAAATGTATTGTTCAAACTAAGTTTAAAAATACAACTTTTGCACTATTTACAAAAAGTTGGGTATATATACTTAAAAGTAAAAAATCTAAACACAATTATTTTTTAAAAAAATTTACATTCACAAGCATATTACAGTGTTTTGTGCTTTGTGTGTGTGTGTGTGTTTATATTATATTATATTATATTTTATTTAGTGCTGTCAAATCAATTAATCCTGATTAATCGTATTCCAAAATAAAAGTGTATATTTCATATAGTATGTGTGTGTACTGTGTATAATGATTATGTATGTATAGATAAATACACACTTATTCATGTATTTAAGAAATATTTGCATGTATATACTGTATATAGATATGACATAATAATTATACACAGCACACACACATATATTATATAAACACAAACTTTTATCTGTGATGCGATAAATCTAAATCTAAATCTATCGATAAAAATAATTTTTGACAGCACTAATTATATTATATTATATTATATTATATTATATTATATTATATTATATTATATTATATTATATTATATTATATTAACCTTTAAATGCATGAATGTTTCACCAATCATTATTACATATTTGGGTCTTTAGCGACCCCGATCTATATCAAACACTGATGAATCAAACATCATGCTATCATTGTGTATCAGATATTGCCACCTTGAGAAATATAGGTGAATTGAACTTCATCAGAGATCAGAGTCATCAGAGATTCAATTAAAAAATGCATAAAAAATATACTTACATTATTACATTCCTCTGGTCACAAAAAAAAAAAATTAGAAAATAGTCATTATTTATATTTATTATAATATTTTTTATAATGAATAGATTGAGGAATTCTAATAAGGTTGATGTCTAACTGTAAAAAAAAATTATGAGTGGGAGGGTCGTGAATGACGTCCTGGGTCGACATGGTATGCGAGGTATCCATTTAAGGATTAAATAATCTTGTATTATATAATGAAAAATTTGATTTCACACCAAATTGTAATTTTATAAAAGTTTTGTGTTTTTTTTATTTACATGTGTCACATTTTGTGTAATTGGATATTGAAGATACAGGGCAATTGGTCATTATTGACAAATGTAATGAAAAATAGAGCAAATTTCACTCAAATTAGAAAATGTATCCATCTAATCGATCACTAGTGTATTATGGATGTAATTTTGTGGGATGGACACAGTGGGCTGGTTTGCAGTGGCTGGTCAGGGTTTGGGAAAGGAAGCGAGGTCCTGTGGAAATAATGAAGATCAATAGGAGTTAGGATAGAAGGGGGCTGTGATCCAGGAACTGTCTCACAGTTGCAGGCCAAGGCGTTATCGATTCCACCTGCACTGGCAGTATCAGATAAAAGGGCTTCTGGCTTCAGCCGCCGGGATTATATGAAAATGCAGAGGAAGGGTGCTAAGCGTGGATCAAAGCTTCTCTTCCCTCTCTTCTACAAGAACTCCAAGAACAAGCAAAAGGGAACGAATAGCACTTTGGTAACAGGCTGTAAAAGACTGTTATATCTCAACATGTTTAGACATGACTTGTCAAGTCTTTAAACAAGCTTTATTCATTCACAACCTATCTCTTGATACGAAAAGTTGAGATTTTTTAACAGTTAACAATCAGGACCCGCTGATTGTTGATCTTCCTCCTGAGGTTTTGGGCCATGGATGAGTGGAGCTTGCCTGAAAAGACTGCTTACCATGTGGATTGATTAACTGAGACAGAAGCCCATGGTCTGGATCCTGAGGCGCTGACTTCATGGCTGGAGGGACATAAGGGGTGAGAATGGCACAGTCCTTACGGCTGCTTTTGAGTTGAATGTTTACAAGTTGTTTGGAAGTGAGTATCCTTGGCATTGGCTGGGAGGCATTAAATATCATCTATTCTGTGTCGAAAATGGGCAGTTTTATGCAATGTAATGTAATTTTTTTCACTCTCTGACGATTTTTCATCCACCTTAAGTCATCAAACGTGAAGAGGTCAGAAAAGAGACTTCAAGAATGTATAGGACACCAAGGTCAGGGCTGCGTTCAGCCCCGACAAAACGTTGCAAAACGTTTTTTAAAAGGAAACAGTGCTGCGTTGAACACCCTGTTCTGCTGACGCAAGAGTTGTAACTATGGCAGCCGAGAAGGCCATTCTTTGTGTTCTTTTTGAGGACTTTTCGGAGCCTGATAAAATCGATATAAATACGTGTTTAATACTGCAAAATACATGCAATCACTGCCCTTGCCGTCCAGAATAAATGACAACACCCCAATCCCATTTATTTAACTTTTTTATCTCCTGGTAATCAATTCTAATTTAAATCATTTTATTTCTAGTTCTTACTTTTTTAATAGCTTGTATTTTCTTTCTCACTTTATGTCAAACACTTAATTACCATATATGAAATTTGGTATATAAATAAACTTGCCTTGCAATTAAGCTAAAGATATAAATAAATACATCATCATGTTGATTATATATATATATATATATATATATATATATATATATATATATATATATATATATATATATATATATATATATATATATATATATATATATATATATATATATATATATATATATATATATATATATATGTAATGTTGGTTCGACTGTGGGGGTGTGGGAAGGAAGAAGACGGGGTCGGCTTGACTGGGACTGCACTCAATTTATTACTCAGAATCGTTACAAACATAAAGCACGCACGAGGGCGTTCAAAACAATCAAAATACTCAATAATTTACTCAGTTTCAGTTTCTCAAGAAGCTTTCCACTCTCTCTCCGGCAGGCAGTCCCAGTCCAGATCTCTCTCTCACTCCCGACAGCGGCTTAAATGCGGTCTCTCCACGCCAATTACTGCAACGAGACACAGGTGTTAATGATCTGCACTTGACCTATTTACTCACCGCTCGTCTCCTCGCTCTCTCTCTCCCGCTACAGACTTCGCAAAACCACGCCCCCTCCGCCACATACCCCCACCGCCCGCACCAGGCCGGGGAGCCGTCCGTCCTGCAGCCTCCCCCCCCCCTTCCTGGAGAGGAAGTCAGCCACAGCCATCTGAGCACCCGGCCTGTGGACCACCTTGAATTTAAAAGGCTGTAAAGCTAGATACCAACGGGTGATCCAGGCGTTGGTATCCTTCATGCGGTGGAGCCACTGCAAGGGGGCGTGGTCCGAACAGAGGGTGAACTCCCGCCCCAGGAGGTAATAACGGAGGGTGAGAACGGCCCACCTGATGGCCAAGCATTTTTTTTCAATGGTGCTGTACATCGTCTCTCTCTTAGAGAGCTTGCGACTGATGTACAGCACCGGCCGCTCTTCACCCTCCACCTCCTGGGACAGGACCGCGCCCAGCCCCCTGTCCGAGGCGTCGGTCTGTAGGGAAAAAGGGAGAGAGAAATTAGGAGCTTGTAGGAGCGGCCCACCACACAGAGCAGCCTTTATCTGGGTGAAAGCCTGCTGGCACCGCTCCGTCCACTGAACTGTATCCGGTACTTCCTTTTTAGTTAGATCAGTCAGCGGGATAGCGAGGTCCGAATAATTAGGCACAAACCTTCTGTAATATCCCGCTAGCCCCAGGAACTGTCTAACCTCCTTTTTGGTCTTGGGCCTTGGACAGGTCGCAACCGCTGCGGTCTTGTCAATTTGGGGACGCACCTGCCCATGTCCCAAGTGGAAGCCCAGATATCTTACCTCCACCCGCCCAATCGCACACTTCTTCGGGTTGGCCGTGAGCCCCGCCCTTCTCAGCGACTTCAGGACAGCGCGCAGGTGCTGCATATGCCGCTGCCAGTCCGCGCTGTAGATGATGATATCATCCAAGTACGCAGCGGCATATGCAGCATGCGGCCGGAGAATCCTGTCCATCAGACGCTGGAAGGTTGCGGGAGCCCCGAACAAGCCGAAAGGAAGGGTGACAAATTGGTGTAACCCAAACGGCATGGTGAAAGCGGTTTTTTCTTTGGACATTGGAGACAAGGGGATCTGCCAATATCCCTTGGTTAAGTCCAGTGTCGAATAAAAGCGAGCGGTCCCTAGCCGATCAAGCAATTCGTCCACCCTCGGCATTGGGTACGCATCAAATTTCGACACCGCGTTTACTTTCCTATAGTCCACGCAAAAGCGGACCGAGCCGTCAGGTTTTGGAACCAAAACTATCGGGCTCGCCCAATCGCTGCTGGACTCTTCTATTACCCCCATATCCAGCATAGCCTCTAATTCATCCTGAACTACCTTTTTCTTGTGTTCAGGTAAACGGTATTGCCGGCTGCGAACCACCACGCCCGGCTCTGTCTCAACATGGTGTTGAATAAGGTCTGTGCGACCAGGCAGGGGCGAGAACACGTCAGCAAACTCTGCTTGTAATGCTTTGACGTCAGCGAGCTGCGACAGTGAGAGGTGATCCCCGCCTGGGGCCAGAGCGAGGGATTGAGATTTTTGAATCGCTTCTGGCCCGAGATCATCCTCTCCACTCACCACCGTCGCAAGCATCACTGACTCCGCCTCAGACCATTTTTTTAGAAGGTTGAGGTGGTATATTTGACGTGCTCCCTCCCTATCTGAGCGCACCACCTCATAGTTGAGACCCCCAACTCGCCATGTGACCACAAAGGGCCCTTGCCCCTTTGCGAGTAATTTAGAACTGGATGTGGGGAGTAACACAAGAACTTTATCTCCCGGTGCAAATTGACGAAGTCTAGCCCCTCTGTTGTACAGCTGTCTTTGTCTGTTCTGAGCCTGTAACAAATTCTCCATTGATAGCCGCCCCAAAGTGCGGAGTTTTGTTCTCAGGTCCAGGACATACTGAATTTCATTTTTACTTGCGGAAGGTCCGTCCTCCCAAGCCTCCCTAAGGACATCCAGCACCCCCCGAGGCTGGCGCCCATAGAGAAGCTCGAAGGGGGAAAACCCCGTGGAGGCTTGCGGGACCTCGCGGACAGCGAACAACAGAGGCTCTAGCCACTTATCCCAATTTTTGGCGTCCTCGTGAACGAACTTACGAATCATGGATTTCAATGTGCGATTAAATCGTTCCACCAGACCATCTGTTTGTGGGTGATAGACGCTGGTGCGAATCGATTTAATGCCCAATAACTCGTAAAGTTCGCGAATCGTCCGTGACATGAACGCCGTGCCCTGATCGGTGAGAATCTCTTTCGGGATTCCCACCCGGGAGATTAGGGAAAACAGTGCGCTCGCAACACTTTTCACCGAAATAGTGCGGAGCGGAACTGCTTCCGGGTATCACGTTGCATAGTCCACCAAAACCAATGCAAAGCGATGCCCACGTGCTGACCGTTCTAATGGCACGATGAGGTCCATGCCAATTCGCTCGAAGGGGACCTGCATCAGAGGGAGTGGGCACAATGGTGCTTTTGGGGTGGCCGGTGGATTCACCAACTGACATTCACGACAAGACGCACACCCCCTGCGTATATTCTCGTGAATGCCCGGCCAGAAAAAACGGGCCATTAGACGGTTCAGTGTAGCCGTTTGTCCTAAATGCCCGGCCATGGGATTAGAATGAGCCGCCTGGAAAAGCATTTCCCGGCGGCTTTTGGGTACTAACAACTGTGTTGTATCTTGTTTGGTCTGGGCGTCTTGGGTCACCCGATACAACCTATCTTTTAAAACACAAAAATAAGGATAAGAGAAAGGCTGGTCAGGGTGGAGGAGGTGGCCGTCGATGGAACGGACCTGGCTAAACGCATTTTTTAGCGACTCGTCCTGGGACTGTTCCAGGGGAAAATCATCGCGGTCTGCGAGAACAGGCATCTCGAGACCGCTCGGTTCCCCCGGAACAGCACCCAGAGGTCCCGAATCCACCTCTCCCACCTGAGCAACCGACTCTTTCCTGCTTACACGGTTTTCCCAAGAAACATCTGCACACAAGTGCCCCAATAATTCATTAAATGCTGGCCAATTGGTCCCCAGAATCAGCGGATGCCGGAGGTGCGGGTTAACTGCTACCTCAACACTATGCTTTTGACCCCGAAATAGAATATCCACGGGCAACAACGGATAATTAACCACTTCCCCGTACACACACCTCACCGTAAACGTGCGGCTAGTACCCAATGCCTTAGGGTGAATCAGGCTTTGGTGGATAGAGGTCTGGTCACAACCCAAATCGACCAAGGCTTGATAAGTACCCCCCTTGATACTCGCAGGAATTAGGTACAACCCAGCTTGATCGAGGGCGGCTTGCGGAGTGTCGGGGACCCGGACCAGTGTCCCGACCTCCTAACGGGACAGCGGTCGATGAAATGACCCGGATCCCCGCAGCGCCAGCAAGCCGGCCCAGAATTCCCCGCCGCCCTAGTGGCCGGAAATAGGTCCGGCGATTGGCGTGGAGAGAGCGCTGGAGCAGAGGGAGAGGCGTGGGGATCCAAAGCGGTCGTCCCTCACCCTGGGGACCGGACGTGGTGGTGCTGCCGGTTTGCTGGGGCCACCCGTCCTCCACCTTGGGGCTGGTCTTGGCGGGAACAGCCCACGCGACCTGGGAAGGGGAACAGGTTTGGGGAGAGAAGGGGAGGAAACAGAAGAGGGTAGAGAGAGAGAGAGAGAGAAGCCGATGGTAAGGGTTCGCCGACCCCGTGGCACGCCACCATGTGGTCCTCCGCCAACTGGATGGCCTGGGTTAGCGACGTCGGGCGGTGGCACTGGACCCACTGCGCGGTCTTCTGGGGAAGCCGCGCGATGAACTGCTCCAGCACCACACGGTCGATGATTCCCTTGACGTCGCTTCCGTCAGCCATCAGCCACTTGCGGCATGAGTCCCGGAGCTGGTGCGCGAAGGTGAAGGGTCGGCCGGATTCGCTGAGGGTCAGGGTCCGGAACCGCTGCCTCTGTTGTTCTGGGCTCCGCCCGACCCGCTGTAGAATGGCGCGCTTTAAATCTTCGTAGGCCAGGAGATTCTGGACTGGCAGTTGGTGTGCAGCTACCTGCGCCTCTCCGGACAACAGCGGCAGGAGCCGCATTGGCCAGTCCGACCGGGGCCACCCCCGGGACTCTGCGGACCTCTCGAAGAGGTCGATGAATGCCTCCGGATCATCCTCTGGGCCCATCTTCGAGAGGTGGATGGTAGCAGCCGAGTCGGTGGTAGACGGGGGGGTGGCCGGAATCTCCCGGGCCATCCAGCTCCGGAACAGCTCGCGGTCTTCATGCTGGGTGAGGCGGAGGGCCTCGAAGCGTTTATCCTGGTCGGCCCTCACTGCCAGCAGGTCTTCGTGTGTCTGTTGGTGAAGACCGGCGAGCGATTGGACGAGGTCCGCAAGCGGCGTCTTTGGCGGGGTTTGCATGGCGGCGGCAAACTTCTCCCTTCCCGGGTTTCGGCACCAGTGTAATGTTGGTTCGACTGTGGGGGTGTGGGAAGGAAGAAGACGGGGTCGGCTTGACTGGGACTGCACTCAATTTATTACTCAGAATCGTTACAAACATAAAGCACGCACGAGGGCGTTCAAAACAATCAAAATACTCAATAATTTACTCAGTTTCAGTTTCTCAAGAAGCTTTCCACTCTCTCTCCGGCAGGCAGTCCCAGTCCAGATCTCTCTCTCACTCCCGACAGCGGCTTAAATGCGGTCTCTCCACGCCAATTACTGCAACGAGACACAGGTGTTAATGATCTGCACTTGACCTATTTACTCACCGCTCGTCTCCTTGCTCTCTCTCTCCCGCTACAGACTTCGCAAAACCACGCCCCCTCCGCCACAATATATATATATATATATATATATATATATATATATATATATATATATATATATTACTAGACAACTCTTACGACAATCATGTCTTTTAATACCAGCGGACACATTAAACAACTTTACTTCCATTGTGTGAGCTGTCTCTTTAATACCGCGTGGTTTATATACATTTTGCCGCTGATTGGGCTGACATTTTTGACCATAGCTGTCAACCCTCCCGTTTTTTACGGGTTTCTCACGTATTTTAGCTCTTTTCCCGCTGTCTTCCCGTTTTAGTATTTTCCCGTAAAATATCCCGTATTTTTACGTTCTGATTGTGTTAACTCAGACGTCTCACAGCGTGCAAATATTGAGTTCTCTTTCAAGTCTCGCTCTTGAACGGACAAACTCACGCAAAAAGTATGTCAACATGTCCATCTTGATGAGTATTCTAGCAGACATAGTCTGTATGCCTTAAGTATACTTTATACAGTCGAGAAAGGCGATGCATATCCATGCTTTAGGTCTTAAAGGGGCAGTATCCTTTACTGCTGTCTGTTTAATGTCAAACAACAAAAGACAAGAACACCATTCACTGCTCTTGATTGAATAGCTTTTTGTTAGTTTTATAGAATTAATCTTTAATTTATACAATCAAATATGCAATGTTATTTTACATTTGATCAATTTCTGTACCTGAAAACTAATGTTAGATGTACCTGAAAAACCTGAAAAGCATAGTTTATTTTATTAGTATCTTTGCTCGATAGTATTTATTTGTGCTGCTGCTTGTATTTAAATGATTTGTTCTTATTATTTTCTTTATTTTTATTTGACAGTAGTCCTTTTTTCCCTGAACATAGAAAATACTGAACCGTACCGAAACGGTGAACCTAAAACCGTGATACAAACCGAACCGTGAGCAATCTGTACCGTTACACCCCTAGCGTAACGTATGATAGGGGGTGCCACAAAATGGAGAACATTTTCAAAGGGTGCCATGACTGATAAAAGGTTGGGAAACACTGGCTTAGGCTACTATCGAAGAAGAAGAAGACAGTTGCAGCGGCGGGCGGGAGGAAGAGGGAAAAAGTAGCGGGAAGTAAACTTCAAGGAGAGTAGAGTAGATGAGTGTGATGTGCGATGATGGATCAGGTTGCTGACGGCCAAAATCAAAATATATTGTGTAGTTATAAACTCTTTAGACTCTTTTTTTTATTTTGTGGGTAAGAATCGTGTAAAAAAAAATCCCTTATTTTGTGGATGGATTCCGGGAAATCTCCCTTATTTTCAATGTTCAATGTTGACAGCTATGATTTTTGACACACCCACCAAATGAGATCAAACGCATCTCAAACCTGTTGCACACCGTTGCACACCGTTTCCAGGAAACATGACGTTCAACTGGAAACCGTAGCAAAACGTTGCGCACCGGTTTGAGCTTTGAACGTGCCCCAGCTGTTTCCATTAATTAGCAAGTTTCACTCCTCATTTCACTCAAGTCAGATTGTAGATGATTTAATGAGTGGTTTGATGTGAATTCAGCAAATTTCCAGTGGCCGCAGACCTGTCAAAAAAAGCCCTTTATTGGGGAACATATACACATATATACACATGCAAATTTTTGATTTAATTGCTTTGCTTTAGTAGCTATTTATTTGTGTTACACTTAATTTCGATAGTTTACTTTAGACATTCTAACTATAAGTAACTTTGCCACTACATGTCAACTAACTCTCATTAGAGTACTTATGTTAGTAAGGGTTAGGATTAGTAGAATAAGTTGACATTGCAAAGTTACTTATAATTAGTAGAATGTCTAAAGTAAACTATTCTAAATAAAGTCGTTAATGTACGTTTGGATTCTGTCAATTATTATGTAGAAAGAATGAGACTCAAATATGGAGATGGGTAGCACCACATACCCAACTAAGTATGTTTAGCTCTCCTGGGTTAATGCCTTGGGGGATGATAAGCAGGTCTCTGGTGCTTGTTGTTTGCCTGTTGTACCGACCTGGCGCAGATCATTAGCATGTGGATCCTTAGGCATCAGTGGTGTTGTGTTTGCCTTGTAGGTTCTTCTTGAAATTTGCTGCTATGTTCTTAGTGGTTGATACTGTGGTAAGTAGCTCTCCCCCCAGGACAAAATGCATTTTACTGATATAAACATACTGATATGTTCCCTGACAAATTCACAGTAATGATATGGGTAATGATGTACTCAAAATATGCTAAGTGTGGAGGTCTATGCTAGGGGAGGGTGAACGTGATTTTACCAAGTACACAACAACATTCCAAACAACCAATCAGATTTGAGGGACAAGTTTACACTTTATGTCAAGTTTATGTTGATCCAGGTCTAGTTGGCAAAATCATGGTGACCAGTAGGGGAACTGGTACGGTTTTGTTGTATTTCAAGTTCAAAAGAACAGCATTTAATTGGAAAATAAATATTTTGTAATATTATATAAATGGCTTTTGTCACTTTTGATCAATTTAATGCATCCTTGATGATATACACTATATTGCCAAAAGTTTGGGAATGCCTGCCTTTACATGCACATGAACTTTAATGACATCCCATTCTTAATCCGTAGGGTTTAATATGGAGTTGGCCCACCCTTTGCAGATATAACAGCTTCCCACAAGGTTTAGGAGTGTGTTTATGGGAATTTTTGACCATTCTTCTAGTAGCGCATTTGTGGGGTCAGGTACAGATGTTGGACAAGAAGGCCTGGCTTGCGGTCTCCGCTCTAATTAATCCCAAAGGTGTTCTATCGTGTTGAGGTCAAGACTCTGTGCAGGCCAGTAAAGTTTCTCAACACCAAACTCGCTCATCCATGTCTTTATGGACCTTGCTTTGTGCTCTGGTGCGCAGTCATGTTGGAAAAGGAAGGGGCCATCCCGAAACTGTTCCAACAAAGTTAGTAGCATGAAATTGTCCAAAATGTCTTGGTATGCTGAAGCATTAAGAGTTCCTTTCACTGAAACTAAGAGGCCAAGTCCAACCCTTGAAAAACAACCCCACACCATAATCCCCCCTCCACCAAACTTTATACTTGTCACAATGCAGTCAGACAAGTAACGTTCTCCTGTTAACCGCCAAACCCAGACTCATCCATCGGATTTCCAGACAGAGAACACGTCTCCACTGCTCTAGAGTCCAGTGGCGGCTCTCTTACTGTCCCCAAACATTTAAACTTTTAGAAAAGGAATGCAGTTTATTTAATTGGCTCATCTTAGAAGTAAAACATGTGCACTCACTTAACCTGGGAATAGTTTGATATTAAATAAAAACAACTAAAAGTAAGCCATTCATAGTCTATTATTCTTCCAAAAAGTGTAAACACAGTATGACATCCATTTGATGGCCCTAGTAGTGTAGAAATTACATGCATCAGCTTTAAAACATAGCTCAAATAAATTTTGAACTTTTCAAAAAAAAGTTTAACTTTTAAAAATTAATCTTTCTTTCAGCGATATTAGCACTAATAGTTACTCCTTCTATTCATATTTGCAAGTAGCCATACTTCAGTTCAATGTGAATGTCGCGTCTTAGCGTAATCAATCTCTTCTGCTCTATTGTCTTTAGTGGTCTGAAGATCTGGTGCGATGTTGTTCTCATCTGACTTGTTTTTGCAGAGAAAGGATGCAGAATGGCAATTGCACTTCAGGGGCAGAATTATCAGCGCTGGCAGCCTCTGTGCCTGGAAGTTAGAGTTATTTGGCACGTACACCACTTTCTTTTCTAACTCTCGGTGAGAAGCTTAGAAGATGGAGAACTTGTGGGCATAGATGAGCAGAGGCGTCTATAAGCCACAGCCCCCATTTCAACATCTTCCCCTGAGGCGAGAGGGTTTGCAGCCTTGATATCCAGCTCGGATGAGAAAAGACAAGGCACTTAACATTGCGGTGTATCTGCTGTCGTAAGAACATTTCAACTAAAATTGCCATCCCTGCTCAAATATGTGACTCATGTGCTCCCAGGCACTGTCGAGAGTCATTACAGCCCTTAATCTGTTTAGCCTAAAGAGACATTAATGTCAAAAATGCCTGTAATCCAGGAAAGAAAAAGAGAAAAGAGAACCGGGATAGAAAGGAAGACCTACATAATAAAATAAGGTACTAAAATGAGATGGATTCATGAGCGTGATTATCCCTCGCCATGTCTGTTGCACTAAATTACTGTGACACAGCTTGATATCTGTTGCTCTTCTGTGCTGCCCGACAATCAGGATGGCACACACGGCACCATGGCACGTCATGCATTTTTATACTCCTCCTCGATCTCGCTCTAACTAGGGGTGTCACGGATGTTGGGCATGGTAACCTTTCTTTATATTGTTTCTAAGGCTTGAAAATGGGTTTTGTTCTGGGTTGAAGATGAGATAAGCAAGGAGTCTCACTACCGATAGTCAGAGGTGGGTTATTATAATGGAATAGATTCACATTTCTTGCCTCTATCCTTTTTTGTCTCCTCCATCTGAGACTCTCCATTTCTCTCCCTCCAAATCTCGTTACCTTCACCATATCTGTTCCCTTTAGCAGTTTTCATGTTTCACGAAATCCCATTCTCTCCCCGTTCCCTTGTCTATCTTCAGCTATCTTTGCAACCAAATGTCCCCGAGTCTTCCTCTCCCAGCGTCTCTGATGTCCCGGACCCCGTACGCCTCTCCTTGGCCGCGGTCTATTGAGAGCACGAGGCGTCAAAGCCCTTCGGGGATAGCTTTTCAAAAGTGGCATCTTAGGAAACCACGCAAACATCCACGCAGAAGTCCTGGAATAGCAACTTCTCTTTTAAAACCGGGATACGGCTTCACTTCACACTTCCCAGACCGCTTCCCTCCTCTCCTCTTGTTGCATGTGACTATGTTTGAAATGCCGCCCGAACCACTTCTCGCCATCATCATCGAGCTTGATTTCTCAGCCGTTCCCTGGGATGATGGGTCGCCGACATACCACTGCGAGACGGCTATCATCGGAACGTGCATCATCGCACGGGGTTGATTCCTCATGACTTCTCCTGTCTGTCTCCGCTCACCTGCATCTCCCTCCTCCGGGGTCAGCCCTAGGGACGTGGGCCCGTTCTCATAAATCCAGCTGTGGATAAATATGGTCGCAGCTGTTAAGCAGGGATGACACTTTACCTCCAAGTGCCCCCTACTGCCACACTGGCCTCTCATAAATCCACCAGGCCTGAGATCTTTGGATCCACTCAATAAGAAGCAGAGAGCATGTAATTACACGGCAGCAGGGTCTTATTGGGATCTCAGCCCTCCCCTGTCTCAATTCATCTTAATTGCTAGCCCTCACAAATCTATATCCACCCCCTCTCATTTCCACTCTTGAGACATTTGATGGTTCGCCTGTGATGTCTCCTGTCTTCTAGCTGCTCGCATTCAGCAAATACTGGCACAAATCTGCAGAAAACGTAGGTTTGAAAACGTAGTTTGCCCAAAAATGAAATATTGTCATTGTCTACTCCCCCTCATGTCATTCCAACCTGGATGAATTTTATCTGCAGATCTGTGTAACACAAAATAAGATGTTTGAAGAATATTTTTATTCATGCAATAAAAATAAATGGGTCGTAAAAAATTTTTCCAATTGACTTTCATTGTATGAGCAAAAATACATGTTCCACAGAAGAAAGAAACTCACACAAGTTTGAAATGACATGAGGGTGAGTAAATGATGTCAATTTTGTTCCTCTAACATGTATTTTGAGGATATTGGATCATTTTTATTAAACATATCTTGCTTTTCCTTTATATAATTGCATTATGGATTGAAATACCACTGCAGTTGTCTTGGCTCATATCCTATTTCACAGGGCAGTGGAAAAGTGATGTAATTTAAGGTAACGTTCAAAAACTTATGACCACCAATGACTTTGGCGCTGACAACAAGCAAAAAATCCTCAGAAGTGTTCATGCTTCATAAATATTCTCTGGCTAAATTAAATGAGCGTAAGTTCATAACTAAAGCGAAGAATGATATCGAACCGGCCCCGAGCACCGACAACGCACATCATCCCTCAAGCCATGTACATGGAAAATTTTTACAAGTTCATCGGTGCAAAAGTGTCATTGTTTTAATTACCTTCGCAGGCTTTCTGCGAAACAAATTAATCATGTGTCCCTTTTAAAAAAGAGCCCTCTTAATTATGTGGCTCAGAAATGGTTTTCATTATGAACTAAATGATTTCCCATTTTCAGGCACATTTCGTGAGACGTGACTCAACAGAGGCATAGTGTTTCGAAAAACGAGACTGGGTGGTGGAGTTGTAAGAGCTATAATGAGCTTTTAAAACCTGGAAGAGGAAAAGCCAGAATTTTTGTGCAACAGTGCTAATTTGATATTAGATGCATAGTGGGTTTTTAGGGCTGTCAGTCTATTAAAATAGTAATTAGGATTTAATTTTTTGTAGTTAATGTGTTAACACATTTTGATGTGTTAAGGAAAGGAAACAAATTAATGTGCGAATAGGTTCAGGGTAACACTTTAAAATAAGATTTTAAATGTTTATGTACCACCGTTTAAAAGTTTGGGGTCAGTAATTTTTATATATTCATCATAAAAACGACCTAATTGTTCAGAGTAGTGTGTGCTTATAATATGGATATATAACACACACACACTGTGACACCCACAGAAAACATAATTTACTATGATTTATAAGCTGTTTTACTCATGGGGAGCAAAAAATTTTGTACGCACATCGTAGGGAATACCTGAACCACAGACACGCACGTACGCACACACACATCATGCAAGTATCATAGCTCAAATATCCTCCTCATTACCCCCCAAAAAACTAAACAAGCTTTGGTTATTCACATGTTAGGTTTGACTTCACACATCACCGTTTTTAGGTCCAAAAATTCTATCAGATCCCAAAAGCAAACAAGGTGCTAATATACTTACAGTGTGCTGTAATACTATCCAGTATCATAACCATTATTTC
The DNA here is from genome assembly GCF_949357685.1 of Gobio gobio. Taxonomy (NCBI): domain Eukaryota; kingdom Metazoa; phylum Chordata; class Actinopteri; order Cypriniformes; family Gobionidae; genus Gobio; species Gobio gobio. The sequence goes on from NC_137104.1 coordinate 13,068,510, forward strand.
ACTATGTTTATAAAAGCTAAGCTAAAATATGTGCTAAAATAATATATGCTCATTTACAAGAAAACTAATCGTAATTATTTTTCTTACCCCACTGGCAGATCATTTTGCTTGTTTTAAAGGTCCCATGGCATGAAATTTTCATTTTATGAGGTTTTTCAACATTAATATGAGTTCCCCTAGCCTGAATATTGTCCCAAGTGGATAGAAATGTTGATCGGTGTAAACCCGAGTTCTGGCTGTCTTTCTCTGCCTTTGAGAAAATGACAGGCCAGACTAGCCAATCCTGAAGTCTCCTGGTTTGACGTCCAAGCAGGAACGGTTACCTCCCTTTCCTCCGCCCAGAGAATCTGGCACGCCCATGCAAGCGCTCGAGAGATCATGGCTTGTGAACGAGTCAACGCTGGCAGTTTCTCAGTGTTTGGATGTACAAATGAAAACAGAAGTCTTTTTTTCAGTTCCTTCTGATCTGTGATCAGTGATTTCTTATGTGTAGCTAATTATTTATTATTCGTGCACACGCTGCGGCTTCTCTCTCTCCCGACAGAGCAGTGTTTTCGTGTGTTTTCTATCTTGTGAGTCAGTGTTTTTGTACGTCCTCGTCGCGTCAATCTGTTCTACAATGTGCATACAGTCGTTTCTGCTCAACATCAGCAGACTCACATATTTAGAGATAAACCTTACACACGCCGAGGCTCGGGCTGCACTGACCGGTCAGCCTTCAACATCCCCGACCCCCAGTACTGCATCTGGCCCACAGCGGAGGCACCAAACGCGGCGCGAGATTAAGCAGAAGGGGGTTAAGCGTGAGGGTATCTGGGCTAGGCTAGCCAGCTATTCCCACAATAAACTGGATTACATTCGATTACTGCTGTTGTGTCTTTGTTTGCGCTGTGTACTCAATGCGCGTCACTGACGCTTTCCATATGATAGGAACATATCTAAAAATACTGCAATAATCAACACTTACTCGTAACTCGTTCATCTCGACAGCTGTAATGGTACTTTGCATGTGTTACAAAGTTGGTAATAATGATGAAGACGGACTCGGCGTGACTGGGACTCGTGTTTATTCAGAACTCTGAGATACAAACACAATAAACTCGCACTGACAAACTAACAAATAACTTTGTTAGCAATCGCTGAGCTCCATCTCTGGTACATTAGTGATGTCCGGTTTGCGAACAATCTTTCTTTTGAACCGGTTCTTTTTAGTGAACCGAATCAGTTCATCAAATCGGACTGAATCGTTCTAAACGGTTCGCGTCTCCAGTCAGCCCTGATCCATAATTTACTAAAGTTACTAACTTTCTGACATGAGTGACAGCCCCTCCGACTAGAAATAGACCAATAACCTGTAGTATATGCTGTAACTAAAACAGTTCACTGAACTGAGACTGACAGAACCGATGTGAAGTGAACTCTGGTCCATCCATCTCTCTGGAAGCAGCTCGTGCCTGCTCGTGCCTCGTAGGCCCTCGTTAAACCACGCCCCCTCCGCTCATATCAAATGCAAAGATGTCAGCCAATCACAACAGTGGGCGTTTTTACTGAAGTCTCACAGCAGACACGCCTCTTGTAACAGGGTCTTCAGCCACAGGGCAAACAGCAGTATAGAAAAAATGCCTTTTATTTCTAAATTATGACATTTTATGATGTAAAAATCATACTAACAATATAAGTACACCTCAGGAAACATTATAAAATAATAGAAAAATGCCATGCCATGGGACCTTTAAGCAAAAAAAACCCTCAATTAATTTAGATTTTTTCTCTCTCTCCAGAAAACAAGACAACATCTTATGTCATTTTACTTGCCTAGTAAATGCATCTTGATTTAAGAATTTTTAGATATCTGGGGCCCGTTCTTCGTACCTCGCTAACTCAGTTAGCCGGATTTGATTGTTGACGATTTGACATGATCTTGGATTGTTTGGTTCTTCGACGCTCATCCTGGACTTGCTTTCATAGCAACAGGTCCGTTAGCTTAAACCTGCTCGCGAGCAGGCTTATTTCATGTAAACAGGATTAGATTGCATCTTGAGGTAATACTTAAAATCTGTCCCAGCCACTGCTACTTTATTACAAGAGTTCATTACTGAACCAGGGGTAATGATAATCATTTTAAATAATAATAATATACAAATTTTAAATTGTATATGTATATGAGAATGTATATAATATTATAATGTTGTGTATAATACTATAGACACAGCCACTTGATTAAGCGATTTATTTGTGATGGAATAATTACTTTATAATTTTATTGGAAGTTTGCACACATGTTGTACAGTTAATCTGAGCCGTACATTAATTTAAGTGACGGATATTATGGGATGGCTTGATGCAGCGCAGGAGATGCAGAGAATTTGATCTTGACCCTTAAGAAACTTTAATACTGTCACGTTACAAATCTGCTTCAAATTGAATTAAAAATTGAATTACAACATTGAAATAAAAATGTAAAGGGTGTAAAAATACTGTATAAAATCGAAAATATAAATAATTGGTAATCATGTAAAAAAAACATTTATCATTGATCTATTATAACTTTTATGTTGGTTTGGTCGTTTAGCTGTTTCCTTATAAAGGTCCAGATATTCGTGGGTTTTTTTTGTTTAATTTGCCAAGTTTTTTGCCAGGTGGCTTTTTTAATTATATGATGTCATCACGTTGCTCTCTTGACGCCAGCCAATCGCTGCATTGCTGATCATGGTTTCGAGTATCGATGCATCTGCCCTCTTCAGGGAAAACAAGAACGCGCAGTAATCTTAGATCATTTAATCCAGATATTTTAATCCAATCCGCAAATTCGTTTGAAGAATCAAATTAGCCAGACATCAGTTATCACGATTAAAAGATCTGGGATCTGTCAAATCATCTCAGATGTATTAAGCGAGGTACGAAGAACAGGCCCCTGGACTGGAAATGAGACAAAAATACAAATTAAGAATATATTTATTTTTTTGCAGTGCGTTCAGTCGTTAAACATAAAAATCAAGCATAGTGTAAGTTCTGGCAGGTCATGTTAGTCAAGCTCTCGTCAGCTGACTGTCAGCTGATCACGTACCTTTACGAATATGACGTCTATCACAGCATACAAATATAAGCTCCTTCAGTACTATCAGCAGCTTTTCTGGTTCTCCAGAGCTCATTTACCCTCCTCCATCCCCAGCTCCTTCTCTCGTCCAGTCAGGATTTGGTACTCTGATTCCCCTTGAATCACACTAAATTCCCAAATTATTTTGTACATTTAATATCAACATTAATGATATCTGCAATAAATTATGTTGGTTGTATTCTGTTTACCCTATTACTGCTCTCCCTGCTCTTATCAATGCTAGGCAGCATGGGTGCGCAGGGATTTCTTGCCCAGAACAGAACCATACCACCAATACAAACTGTATGCTAATAGTCAATCAATCATCTTTGAAGATAGTGTTCCTGACAGAACTGTCATTTACAGATAACGCATTATCAAACGGTTTTTGATGTAGCTTCTGTTAAATCCAATATAGTTGGCTTTTTCTTTCAACAAAGGTTTCTGTGTGAACTCTCTCTATTACCCTTGTTTACAAAACAATCTGCAGTCAAATGCTCCGAACAAACATATAATCCTCAGACATGATCTGGGACGTCATTATATTAAACCATCCACTTGTTTCTCACACAGAGGTCCTTCTAAAGTATATACAGAGATGCAAATAAATCAGACATTTTAAAATGAGCATTCTCTTCCGTTTGTCTTGTTGTCAGCAGACTCAAGTACGTGATGTATGTCAGAAACTGTGTAGAAACGCGCAAACAGTCATACCAGAAAAAAGAGACCCAAACACATAGCTTTGTACAAACACTTTTACACAAATATTGTGTGTTCGTGTCACAGTTCATGGATTCACTGACTCTCTCTGTGTGTGTGTGTGTTGTGTGGGTGTGGCCGCTGATTACCACTGATCAGATTGTCATCGTCAGCTGCATCTGATCAGCTTTGTCTATTTATACTCATGTCTTTTGTCTTGTGGTTGCCAGATCGTTGTTTGGATTACCCGACGTTGTGTCGTGTCTTGGATTGGATTGGAAGTTTCCTGCTTCTTCTGCATTTCTGCCTTGGATATTATTTGTCTGGAGATCTGTGGTTTGCGCCTGGGTTCGTGTGGATTCTGTTCTCTGCTACTTCTTCCACGATGGGTCGGGTTGCCCATTGAACATCCCTGTGCCAGCCAGATTGACTGTTGCCTGCACTATACTGTTCGGACCTGCTTATCTCACACTGCTTATTTGTTTGTGACAGTTCTATATGCAGTATATAAATGATTGCATCTATAACTGCACACTGCACACATTTGCTACAATTTGTCCTGAAAGGACAGTTGTTATCAGAAAAAAAACCCCTTTCTCCCTTAGAAGCAGACTTGACTAGTTACATCCAGGGCCTAAACTAACTAACTTTTCGACTTCAGAAAATGTACAGACCATAAATTAATTTAACGGCCATGTTTTTGCAAAAAAAACATTATTAATGACAAGTAAACAGTCCGTAATAAATTAAGAACAAATAATCAAATTACAAGCAAAAGCATCAATAGATACAATGTAACAAAGATACAAATGAAATAAGCAGTGTTTTTCAGGTAGGTCTGACAGTAGTTTTCAGATACAGAATTTATAAAGTAATAAATAAAGTAAGCAAAATTTAAAATAATACTACATAGTTTTCACTGGATAAATTAAACATCCTTATGGATTAATCCTTATTATCCTTATACAGTTACAAAAGTTATTCAGTCAAGAGCAGTAAGTGATTGTCTTTTTCCAATTGTTGTTTGATTTAACATTAAAAACACAGACATTCGTAGGAATATTAGGCTGCTGTCACTTTAAGAGCGAACAGACTGATCTAATATACTGATACTATACACATGGTTTTACTTTTTCAGTTGTTTACATTCACTTAAAGGAACACTCCACTTTTTTTGAAAATAGGCTCATTTTACAAGTCCCCTAGAGTTAATTAGTTGAGTTTTACCGTTTTTGAATCCATTCAGCTGATCTTTGTATCTGGCGGTAGCACTTTTAGCATAGCTTAGCATACATCATTGATTCTAATCAGTCCATTAGCATCTAATTCAAAAAATGACCAAAGACACTTTCAATATTTTTCCTATTTAAAACTTCACTCTTCTACAGTTACATCGTGTGCTAAGACCAACTGAAAATGAAAAGTTACGATTTTCTACACCTATATGGCTAGGAACTACTTTCTCATCCCTGCGTAATAGTCGCGGATCTTCGCGGCCGTACCATGGCTGCAGCAGCGCAATGATGGATCGCAGCCCTTGAAAGTAGCCCCCAGCTAGGTAACTTTCAATGTGACCGGCACTAAGTTTGTGTAGTTGCAGAGAAAGTTCCAGGCTTGCAGCCAACAAATTGTGTTGTGGATTTACCTGTGTGATTAGCCATGGTTCTGTGTGTTATAAAGGGCTGTGATAGTAAGTCGAAGGTGTAACTACCACCATTTTTCACAGAACACCAACGAATCATTGCGCCGCTGCAGCCATGGTACGGCTGCGAAGATCCATGACTATTACGCAGGAATGAGAAAGTAGTTCCTAGCCATATAGGTGTAGAAAATTGCAACTTTTCATTTTCAGTTGGTCTTAGCACACGATGTAACTGTAGAAGTCAAGTTTTAAATAGGAAAAATATTGAAAGTGTCTTTGGTCATTTTTTGAATTAGATGCTAATGGACTGATTAGAATCAATGATGTATGCTAAGCTATGCTAAAAGTGCTACCGCCAGATACAAAGATCGGCTTAATGGATTCAAAAACGGTAAAACTCAACTATTTAACTCTAGGGGACTTGTAAAATGAGCCTATTTTCAAAAAAATTGTTCCTTTAAGACTTGCTATTTTTTGACATAATTTTGTGTGAATTTGTACGCTCTGGTGGAAGAAGACATGAAAGAGAGCTCAGTTTAATATTTGCGCGCTGTCTGAGACACAGCTTTCTGGGCGAGTGCTTCAGATGTATGCGCACTCAAAACTTTCCACACGTGTTTGAGTAACAAAATGAGCTCCCTTTCACATCTTGTCAATGCTTAAACCTTGTCCCGAGCGTTGTTCACGTTCATGCTGTTAGGATTAATAAAAATGTTACCAGCCAACTGGTAACATGGTTTCATCACTGCATCATAGGCCCCGCCCACTGACGTGCAGTCATTTTCTGTCCCAAGCGTTGTTCATGTTCATGCTGTTAGGATTGATAAAAATGTTACCAGCCAACTGGTGACACGGTTTCATCACTGCATCATAGGCCCCGCCCACTGACGTGCAGTCATTTCTAAATGAGTCCTTCTAAATACAAGTTGTTGTTTTCTGCATTTTCTTTCCTCTGATCCTTGCGAGCAGAAGTGGAAACATCTTGTCTGCTTTTTTCTAGCGTTGATTTAATGGAATATATTTAGGAACAATTTGTAAGAACAATTAGTGCGTGCTTTTAATTGTAAATAGAGATGGGTTTTGTGGTGAATTTTAAAGTGGGTTCGAAAGCAAGCGCATTCTTACTCATTCTTCATGTCACTATTTGTCGTAAGAACGTTCCAGAGAATTGGTGATGGTCAGGGAAGACGGTGACTCAGAGTTTGGTCGTGCGTTTTGTGTCATGTTGAATGCGAATGAGCGCGTGTGTCTTTCTGAGCGTATGTGCGTCTATCCATCGAAGTGTCTCTGTGCTGAATAAACCCAGGCTTGGTGAAAAGCACAGCCTTTTTTTGACACCCACGTCTTCCACCCCTTCTCCATCTGTCTCTGTTGCCATGATACGATACTGATGTGAGCCTCTGCTTCCTCTCCAGAAGCTTTCAACCCCTCACCTTTCCCATTGTCATTCACTTTCCCTCTCTACATCATTACGAATCAAGGCCGTTCAATAATAAGATATGATTAAAGTCTATTAAATTTATTTAATCATGATGGACATCTTTTCCTTGCCAAAATGTATGGGTATAGTGGTGGTTAAAAGTTAATTTCAGGTGCTGACAATAAGGCTTTAATCGCAATTATTGAATTAAAAACAACATAACAGAAGCATAGAAAATAAACATTTCTGAAAGAATGTAAAATAGAAATTGATAAAACAGCCCGAAGAAACATGTTTAAGTAAAAAAGTGTATGTTGAGAGAACATTCAAAATTAAATGCAATCAAATAATATTAAATCAATAAAAAATTAAATGATTGAGAGTACCTTTGGTTTACGTTTGCTTTGATGCGACAAAATTCAACTCAGCTCCAGCGTGTTCCAATAAGCTTGATTCTCATATGAATAGTTTGAAGACAATAAAAGATGTATGAATTTCATAAACCATTAAAAGTTATGCATGCAATTTAAGAATTTTGAAATCAGCTCTGACAGACACGGCTGAATGGTCACAAGGAGCAGTTTCATCAAATTAGATGTAATATGCTTGTTTTTCGGATTCCCTATTTATGATCTAGCGCAGACTGAGACTAAAAATCAATAAAAAGTGCATTTCGGTAATGATATTTAGTATAGTGTTTATAATGTTGCCTGGAAAGCTTTTGGACTTTGGTGTTGCTGGCTGTGGAGTTGAACAATGGACAATGGATTGACGCACTCAGGGACAGATTGATGACATTTACGCAGGTGTTCAATGTCAATTCTCTTTTGATCAATACACTTTATGCGTACAATTGGTCCAGAGAGGTGAATTGTGTCCCCTACAGGCTATATTGCATTTAAACAAGGCTTTTTCTACAAATGAAAGCATTTTCAGTAATGACTTTGTTGTATTTTGTTTCATTCCATAAAAGTGTGGAGAGCATTTTAACTGTGTTAGAGCCACTTTTAGTCCTTTAGTCCTTCACGAATACCAAGTAAATTCGGTCCTATTTGTCCTGTCTGATGCAACGGCCAAAAAGACATGCAGTCAGCTCAGACGGCTGGTGCTTTCTGTGTCGCAACCGTAGCTTTTGCTATCACATGTCAACGTTACTGACTAAAGGATTTTGACATCTTGTGTTGGGCAGAATGCTTGCTCAAATACTGAAGCAGGTGGGGAGCTCTCAAACGTCACATTGAATAACCCTGTCCTGAGACAATAAAAAAAAAAAACTCACTGTGCTGTACTTTGAAGGATGAACTATTTTGTACCTTTTTGCTTTATCATACTGTATATTTAGAGTCATTGATGAAAGCTTTGCAAAATGCACCTCAGTTTATTTTTATGCAGACTCTTAGTTTTTTTCTTGTCATCTTTCTTAATGTCCGTTCTGGAGAGTGCAGAGCAGTTACTGGTCATCAAATTATGCAAACTGCCTTGACTGTTGAAAGTGCAGAATGCAGATGGCGTTAAGCGCAGAATTATCTACACTCTTAAAGCTTGAGGATATAGATAAAGGCTGCTCAAGGAGGAAATCAGTTTGTTGTGGCTGTGCTGTGCTTTCATCTGAAAATAGATAATGAGAAAAGATATCAATTCAACATTTGAAATGATTCATAAAGGGAACTGAATTGGAAACTTGAGTTTTGGGCACTTTCAAAGTATTGGGTGCTGTCAGAGTATGTGTTTGATGCCCTCATAGATCCATTAGACGGCAAACCAGCAATATGATCCTTTTAACTTCTATTATACTGGACAGGATAAGAAACAAATCATGAATATTATTAACATAGCTGTCTTTTTCTTTATATAACAATTGGTAATGTAGTTTATAAATATGACTCATTAAGTACCTTCCTGCCAAACTGAAGAAGTTTGCAGAGATGTTTGACAGGTCGGAAATGGGAAAGAGTGTTATGTTGTTAAAAAGAGTGAGTGAGATATAAGTAAAGAGTATTGCAGCAGAAATCTGCCTCTTTCTCGGGTCTTTATATACATGTACGCACTGTGTGTTCATCCACACAACCTGATACAACTTGCACATATTTTGTTTTATTAACTTAAAAAGTAAACCGCAAATGTTCAACCCGTTCTTCACTCCCAAGGCGTCAAAATCTGAAGCATGGTCAAGTGCCTTCCGCATCACAATGAAGTCAAGTCAAGTGAACTTTATTTTTATAGCGCTTTTAACAATGCAGATTGTTTCAAAGCAGCTTCACAGTGTTAAACAGGAAAATAATGCAACAGAATTTTATTCAGCCGTATAGCCATTCAGGAGAAAACGGTGATGTCATCAGTTTTTCATTCGAATTGTCATACAGTGACAATGTGGGCTTTAGATCATTAATTAGATCAGTAATTTAATTTATATCAACCCGTTCTCACTCCCAAGGCGTCAAAGTCCGAAGCATGGTCAAGTGCTTTCCGCGTCACAATAAAGACGCTAAAGGCACCCCTAGGCGTCACTATATCGACGCGCTGAGTGCTCCATTCATTTCAATGAGAAACCTTTGGTGTCAGACACAGACGCGTTGGGCATGGGAACGTTATCGTCATGATGATCATATATTGGGTTATGATTTTGCCATTATGACATGATGGACTGTGATTCTCAATTTAATCAGCCAGCATAATTTTATTTACGCTATCTAGACACGTTTTAACATGTAACCCAACCCCATTCCATCCCTAAACCTACCCATTTGTGTTGTATATAAAACGCAGATATAACAGGAAGAGTCGACTGCATGCACAATTTATTAAAAAAGTACAAATATTCCGAGGCCAATCGATTGATTTGTGTGAAGGAAATCCCCAAAAGCGATCAGCGTCTCCATCCGCAGAAGATCACGAACACATTCAATTTCAAATATTGCCACCTGTTACGTCAGTTTTCATAGTGAAATTGCATTGGCTCTCGTATGCCTCGTGACCAATTGCGTCATTACGTCAGCTTTGATTGTAAAATGTCATTGGTTCTCGTGTGTCTTGTGACCGAATGTGTCATGCTAAAGAGGCGTGTGTATTATTTGAATGAGATATGAATGAGTGCGTTCACGGAGCGGCAGGATCATAATCTCAGCGATTAAAACATTAAGATCAACTCTGTTCTTTACATAAAGACATCGTGGGACTTCAGAAGACTTGGAAGGCAACATGAGTTAATACTTTTATACTGTTTTTGGTCAGTTTTTGCAATAAATAGATGTGACTGTTCTTGTATTTGCCTGTTATGTGTTTTATATTGTTTAGAAATGGGTAGGTTTAGGGTAGGAGTTGGGTTAACAGCTCCAAAATATAAAAGTAACCTTTAAATATGAATAAAATATAATAAAATCATGTCTGCTTTTACAAATGCAAAGAATAACATGCGTCTTGATCTGACGCATTGGGTAAACAACTGAAATGAATGGAGCACTCAGCGCGTCGATATAGTGACGCCTAGGGGTGACTTTAGCGTCTTCGATGTGACGCGGAAGGCACTTGACCATGCTTCGGATTTTGACGCCTTGGGAGTGAGAATGGGTTGTTTATATGGTTAATTTAGTTTAATAATTAGATTTATTTGGATATTTAGTTGAAAAATTTAGTGTCCCCAACTGAGCAAGCCAAGCCAGAGGCAACAGTGGCAAGGAAACCAAAACCCCATCAGGTGACCTAATGGAGAAAAATAAACCTTGGGAGAAACCAGGCTCAGTCGGGGTACCAGTTCTCCTCTGGCCAATTAACAAACAGCGTATGATTATTATTCTGACAACTTTACAGGTCAGAGGTCATAATAGATCGGAATATTCGAAAGATCGAAGGCAACACGCCGGAGACGGGTTTATTGAGGATGATGTGCTAGGAAGACTGTTCCAGAGTTTAGGTGCTAAATAGGAAAAGGATCAACCGCCTGCCGTTGATTTTCGATATTCTCTGTATTATTAACTGGCCAGAATTTTGAGAGCGCAGTAGACGTGATTGAGTAGGGGAGCGCGGGGCACAACCTAACGCAGGGTTAATTGTAACGCACATGTTTTAACCCTTTCCACTAGGGTGACCACCATCAAACAAACCAAATGTGGGACGATTACTAAGTTTGTGTGGGACAATGTGGGACATGTTACCAACACTAAAACATAAGCTGAAACTGTTGTATAATCTTAAATTCAACATCACTGAGCCCAAAGGCAGCAGGCATCATGCAGATAACTACTTTTGAAACAGTTCTGACCAAGGGCAACTAAAATCCAACTAAATAAATAATGAAACAAATAAAACAACATTAAATTAGTTAATCTCATATATTAATTTATATATATATATATATATATATATATATATATATATATATATATATATATATATATATATATAAAATTGGGGGGGAATTGTAGTATATATATATATATATATATATATATATATATATATATATATATATATTCATTTATGTACAGAACTATCCATTCGTTTTCTGACAGGGAACACATTGAACGAATCACCGCTCCACATTTTGATTGACAGCCGTCACAACCTACTAGTGACCGTGTTTACTCCTTTCTTTTCAACCATTGGATATGGTTTAAAAAACGGCTTTTGTATTTGTGTAAGGCGGGATGTTACTTCTGACGAAGCGCTGTTAAATATAGGTGAAAAACGATGCCGCAAAAATAATTAATAAAAGGCTTTCTTAAAAAGGCAAAAGAACGCATGCATGTTTTTTCAATATGATCATTAAAAATCAACAGACTGGTGAAAATGCGGGACATTTTCTCAATATGCGACATGCGGGACAAGGGGTGAAAATGCTGTGCGGGACAACGCAAAGCGGGACAGGTGGTCACCCTACTTTCCACACATGCCAGAATGACAAAACTTAGTGTATTTACTAGTTGCCATATCAACATTATTTAGAGAAAAAATAGCGCCAAAATTAAAAAAACTCTGGAAGATATTACTGAACATGTATTTAACCATAGCAAAAGTAAATTTCTTACTTAAGTTTAGTTTTCATCTCTGTTTTTTGTGTTTATTTAAAATAAGACAAATCCGATATTATTTTAATCTTATATCTGTTATTTAACAGTTGATTTCATTCTTTAATGCTGATCTAACAGCAGAAGACACGAGCCAAGATTTAAATCCCAGTTGTGCAGACGGGGTGCGTTGTAACACTGCGTTACAATCAGCCCCTATTAGAAATATGCCATTATATTCTATACTTTTATGAATTCTTTTGAAAAACCATAAGAAAAGGGTGAATAATGACTGAGAGTTAATGTTCAGAAATTATTAATTATTATTATATTTTGAACTATGCTGTATAGCTGAATTTAACGATGTGTTCATAGTCAAACTCAAAAATGCTTATATTTTTAATGATTAAAAAATGCCATTATTTTATTTTAAAAAGTTAATAATTGTATTTTGTTGACAAAATATTTTAGATTGTCTTGTACATTTGTTTGATTATATCAGATGACATTTTAAGCTGTTATTTGGTCATGTTACATTGTGCCCCACCACATGTTACTATGTACCCCACCTATGGGGCACGTTGTCACATTTCACTTCCATTCTTTCGGGGTAAATCAAGAAAAAAGTATACACTGTATTAATGAAACAAAACCACTTAATTATAATAGACAAGTGTGCAATTAATGTGGGAAACAATAAATACTCTGAACCCCAAGTGGATTTACACAAACTGAGAAAGTCAAAAAGCGTTGTGCTATCAGCTCTCCCCTATAATGTGTTAAGAGCTCGCTCAAGTACTGGGGAGCTAAACCATTTAGTGCTTTGTAAGTAATAAGCAAGATTTTAAAATGTATGCAATGTTTAATAGGGAGCCAGTGCAGTGTTGACAGAACTGGGCTAATATGGTCATACTTCCTGGTTCTAGTAAGAACTCAAGCTGCTGCATTTTGGACCAGCTGTAGTTTGTTTATTAAGCGAGCAGGGCAACCCCCCAGTAGAGCATTACAATAATCTAGCCTTGAGGTCATGAACGCATGAACTAACTGTTCAGCATGTTGCATTGAGAGCATGTGCCGTAATTTAGATATCATTTTAAGATGGTAGAATGCAATTTTACAGATGCTAGAAATGTGGCTTTCAAATGAAAGATTGGTATTGATGCTAAAGGTACCCCTAGGCGTAATTTTTCGAAGCGCAGGGTGCTTTATTGATTTCAATGAGAAACCTTTGGCGTCATACACAGACGCGTTGGGCATGGGAACATTATTGCCATGATCAAATTATATATTGGGTTATGATTTTGCCATTATGACATGTTGGAGTGGGATTCTAAATTTAATCAGCCAGCATAATTTTATTTACATTTATTTACACTATTTAGACACGTTTGAACCCCAACCCATCACTAAACCTACCCATTTGTGTATTATATGATATAAATCACAGGATATAACAGGCAGATATGACTGCATCTACAATTTATTCAAAAATCACAAATATGCCAAGTGTTCCAAGGCCAAACGATTGATTTGTGTGAAGAAAATCCCCGAAAGCGATCAGCGTCTCCATCCACCGAAGATCATGCACACATTCAAATTCAAATGAGATTGACAGAAACTGTGTGTGATACTGTGTGTGATACCCCATTTTAAAGTTTTTATAATGCGAAATTAAACTTGTTCAATTTCGAGAAAAAAGGTTGAAATAAAATGTCGAGAATAAACGCACATTCGATCAGTGTCATGTTCAGTGCATACTGAGAAAGAGTTAGATCACTTAGTCAAGCTATATTTTAGGCTTTCATTCAATCACAAAGAAATACTATCTGTTTTAACTAATTATAACTGAGTAATAACCAAGTACAAACTTTACAGAGAATTTGCAAGCAGCAGGGTTTTTTTTTTATGAAAAAGAACAGTCCAATTTGCACAATGTACTCACAACTCAGTAGATAGCCACAGGTAAGTACCATATAGGATACCATAGATGTTGATGCTCCAGGTGTGAAATATCGATGAACGAGGTGCTTGAGAAGCAATGGCGGAACTAGACTTTTACACATGGGCTGGCCAAGGCTACTTCAGGGGGTCCATAGACCATGAAAGAATATCATGTTGTTGGGATGTCACAAGTACCGGTACTTCGGTACCAAGTCGGTACTGAAATACGATACCAGCATTTCTGTAGTACCGAGTAGTATATTCTGTAGTATATTCGGTAGGCTACACACTAATAGGCAGCTGCTTTCAATAGCTTCCATGTTAATCACACCTTTTTATGATCAATGATATTGGACCCACTCACTTTTATCGTCTCTAACTCAGCACATGTCTGTTTACCTACCCCTAACCGATAAACACGTTAGACTAGGGATCCTCAAATCTGGGCCACGAGATCCACTTTCCTGCAGAGTTTAGCTCTAACTCTAATCAAACACACCTGAACATGCTAATCAATGCCTTCAGGATCATTAGAAAATCACAGGTAGGTGAATTTGATCAGGGTTGGAGCAAAACTCTGCAGCGCATTGGCCCTCCAGGGCAAGATTTAAGGAACCCTGCGTTAGACGCTTTATTTCCACTTTTCTAATATTTAATACATTTTTATTGAAAATAAATACCTTTCCGATCTGATATGTGATGCGGGAAAAGGGAGTAGAGCGAGTTCGGCAAAAGCCGGATTTGAACCTCAGTGTTCCATTTGTGTCAAAACTTGATGCCATGCATCTTACCCCTACACTATCTCAATGAGGCAGTGATTTCTGTAATTTTGTCTTTCCCAACCAGACGTTTAGCAAACAAGGCAGTATATTTGTACTTAATGTAAATGGCATCTAGCCTACTCCAGTCATTTTTTTCTGAGAGAGGACCCACCCACACTTTTTTTCTTCCGACACCCATGAGAATATATAATAGTGTCTGTTAATATTAAACTGCAAAATACTATTTCAATATTAATCCACCATTTTATGCGTCTGTGTGAATGAATGGCACAGACACACGGTTTCATGCGGCACGCGAGATGGTTTTATAATTTTTTTTATTATTGCTTGGCCCTAATTCTCTCCCATAGTGTTTTTACTGTATTTTTTGGTTAAATAAATGCAGCTCTGGTGAGCATAAGAGACTTCTTTCAAAAACAAAACAAAAAAATCTTTCCAACCCCAACATTTTGAAAGGTAGTATAAGGGATTGACTATTATATTGTCAGGCAATACACACTGTGCAGGAAGTAAGTGAATCCAGACAACAACTTTGTTGTAGACACAGTGAGCACCGAGTGAATAGGTAAGTAACTCAATGTGGATAATAATTTGAGGTGCAATGGTAACAATAACAGTCCTTCTGCCTTACAGGTGATCCAGGAGAAGATGGCAGAGCTGGCTGACGGAGCACACACCTCAGTAGATAGCCACAGGTAAGTATTGCAGCTGGATAATAGACTTGGAAACATGAGGAGAAAACACAAGGATATACTTCTTAGAATTGACGCTTGATCCTTGGAATGGGTCTGTTTCCTAGTTTAAGGCCAGACACCAACTGAACTGAAGTGTGTCCTTATATGTGGTGGTGATTGCAGTGAAGATGGGAATACATAACGGTTGGCTGAGAGCAGGTGAGGAACGTGACGGATGATGGGAAATGTAATGTTGGTGACTGGAGATGTGACAATTTTATTTTATTAATTATATTAGATTATGAAAATAAGTATTGTTATTTGTTATAATATATGTATTTTTTTATATTTTTATTTTATTTTAAAATGTATATTTTAAAGTAATTTCTGTTTTATAGAATAAGTGGTCTAGTCAATTCATGTCAATTCAAGTTAGCAATATTGTAAGCAAATTTCAGAACAGCTATTAATGATGTATAACTTACATCATGCTCCCTGTCACACTTATTATAGAACAATGCACTTCTCACAGCTGCTTGTTTCCAAATAAACATCCCACAAGCCATCGCAGTCTTTGCTTCTCTTTCAGTACATTCATGGCAGACAAACACAAGTACCTTTCTGTGCATGCAAAGTTTTGGTGGTAAATATGAAGGGAAATAATTCAGTAACTTCTCTTCAAATCATAACCTAGATAAAGTGGTAAAGAGCTGCCACTAGTACTCACAGTGGTACTCATAATAATTACACAATCTTACTGTGGTATGAACCTAAAAGTACAATATGAAAAGAGACCTGCAAGGTGATGGAAAAGTCAAACTCTGGTTTGGAAACAAAGGGATGCAAATGCTATGAAGCTCATTCGGAAAACACTCGATTAATCTACATTTACTCATTAAGGTTAATGTAAAGTTTAAGCGGATTATTCTTTTGGTTCATATTAATTGTGCAAAAATACCTTTGTTTTACCTCACTGATGGGCGACTCATCAGAGAGAGAAAAGAGGAGGCGATTTCCCCCCTCCCCAACCTGCGAGTAAGTCACAAAGGGCCTGCAATAACACAGAGGGCCCGCAATAACAAGTGGAGGTTGCTCAACGCGGCGTGAAATGACTTTATTGCATTTTCACATTAAAAGCACCGATAGAGTTCTAATAAAGGCCCATGGTGCCGGGGGGGAGAATCGTTCAGGGGCCAGTCAAGCACAAGGGAAACAGCGTTACACACTATCAAAAAGGCAACAAATGAAACGTGGCGGCCCTATTTCCTGCCTTAAAAATATACATGGCTGCAGCAACGAGGAAAATGTCACATAATCAAAAAATCTCCATGACATATGTTCAAAATAAATTGCTCACACAGGCTTGGCACATCTGTGACTCTACATTAAGTGTTCAGTGGCTTCGGAGCTCCCAGAGAGAAAGGTACATTAGAAAGTGAGTGTTTTGTTTTTTACGATAGTTATAGACCCATGTGATTACACACCAGTGATAGTTGACAACTGCTTTTTCACTGTAGAACGATAGCAAATGTTAGGTTTTTCGCATTGCTCTTAGACAACGTATTGTGGTTGCATAATGAATCTAAAATAATAACTTTCATTACAATACCACTTCCATCAAATGGTGCTATAGAGGGACATTGGTAAAATGGGTAATAACTATAACAAAATGTACTCATCCTGTCCTCATTAAGGTCTGAACAGCTGCAATTTAACCCAAAATAATGACAATTGCACCTTCAAAAGAAAGCCTGTTTTCACTTGGTTTAATAAAAATGCCTTATTTGGGGGTTTTAGTCTGACTTTTAACAGTTTATGCAGCAGATTTCAGTGTAGATTTTTTGTGAACCTGTCATAGTCTAATGCAGGCTTTGGAAAGGGGCTGTAATTGAAAGATGGACAACTTTAAGGGTCAGAGCGAGGGTGGAAAATTGCCATAAAATTATGAGCACATTTTCAGCTAAATTAATTTGGTGCATAAACTTTACTGACATTAAAACTAGAGCCTTTAAAAGTGTTTATTAGCGATTTCGAGTTCATTGAAAAAAAAAAATGTTTTCCATAAAACATCATTATCTTGCTTGCTGTGTGTTTGCATGTGGTCTAATGTTGCAAATAAAGCTGTGCTACATTTTAGGATGTAGTAAGATTGTTTTGTGTATTAACTGTAATAATTATATATATTCTGACCTTAAAGGGCTTTTTTAAACATGTCATAGTTGTTCGAAATGTTTTACAGCTTTATACTGTGAAAAACAAAAAGTAGTACAATTATCCATGCTCTCCCCCACATTTAAATTCAGTGTTTATTGGATATGCTTCTTTTTTTATTTCTAATTATGGTGGGTTATGCTTTGATATTATGTGTGCTAGAAATCAACTTTTATGTTTGCCTTTTTTATTTTAAAAACTGCTGACCGGCTCATCAAGATTAGCCTATCTCTTTCGCAGTGTTTTTGGACTACAAAAAAAGTTTTGAACTAATAATTACACTGTTTCAGAGTAAAAACAATAGCTTTAAAGCCTGATTTACTACAGCATTCGGCATATGCAAATCTGCTTCGCTTCAGAGACAAAGGAGTCTTTGATGGGGGCATTTTACATGATCCAGACCTTATTACCCTGGTCTTTTGTCTTCTGTTTCTAAACCCCCAGTGACAGAAAAACACCAGTAACATTTGACAATGAATGTCTTGTCTAGTTAAATATTTCACGCTTTTGAAAGGTCCAGGTAGTGAGGAGTATAATTCCCACTGGCGTCTTGTGTCAGCAAATAACCTGCATGCTGAGTAACAAGGCTGAGTCATTCTCCCTCATCCGCCCTCAACGGTCTCCTCACTCCTTCTGGAGGAATACGGCACTAATTTCCTGTGCACAGTTGACTTGTAAGTCTGTCTTTAGTTATTCCATCACTTTCAGCCCCGCTATTAGCCCACAAACTGACAATTATTGGCCCGGGATGTGTCAAGTGTCATTTGAATTTCAACAAAATATCTTACCGCCAAATGTCTCGTTAGAAAATGATTCCTCTTCGATGTCGTGCAGCAGTCACTCAAACCACTGGTATCCCAGATATTCTTTATACGTGTACTTTTTCTCCTACAGCAGTTGGACATATGACACATCACTTTTAGTTGCAACTGAAATAACTTTTTAGATACAGAATATACGATTTGTTTAGAATCATTGCAATCAGATATTTTGGATGCATTTGATATCTTTTAAAGATTTGATGTCAACAAAATGTCTTCTGTTATCTAAAAAAGGAGTATTTCAAATTAATGTTTTAACTTTAAGTGGTTTGGTTTAATTTAAAATGCAGGCATAATGGCTGAATTCATCTTGTCAGTGAGGACATACAGCATATTGTAAAGTGCCACTATATCTTTATTCTTGCATTTGGTTTCTTTAAAGCTACACTGTGTGATATTTTCCACCATCTAGTAGTGAAAAGGTATATGACGATCCAGTGAATTTTAGTTTCTGTTCCTCTCAATTCCGATTTCGTTTTAACTCCTACGGTAGCCGATTTAGTCCAAGATTAACATGGCTTCCAGTTCGACCTCGTCGACATTCAAAACGGTGCCATCGAGTGTTAAAACGCGAAAGGCGAAGCTTGAATTTACGGGTATGTCCCTCTTTGGCTAATGTACTTTCAAGATGGAGGGGCAACATGGCGACCCGCATTCGAACCCCTTACCCGTATGTATTTTCAAAGGCATATTACAAACTTACGAGAATAGTTTATTACTTGAAAGAAGTAAATATACATTAATGAGCACATATATTTTTGAAAGAACTAAGTGTTTTTAGCTAAAAATAAACAAAAAAGTGTCACAGTGTAGCTTTAAATTAAGTCACCTTCCATTCCCACTGACTTTATCAGAAATTTTCCTTGAAGTCTTTGTACCAATACATCCTGCAAGTTTCATAGTTTAAAGAGGACCTATTGAGCCCCTTTTCACAAGATGTAAAATGAGTCTGATGTCCCCAGAGTGTGTATGTGAAGTTTTAGCTAAAAATGCCCCATTTTTTTATAGCATGTTAAAATGGCCACTTTTGAGTTAGCAAAAACAGGCTGTTTGTGTGTGTCCTTTTAAACACAAATGAGAAGAAGAGGGCGGAGGGCTTTCAAGAAGAGGGCAGAGCTTCAAGAGCTTATGCTCCGGAATACCGGCAACAAGAAAACAGGACAATCTCATGCACTAAAAATGTCAGAAACTGTTCAGACTTATTTGTTTGAACCAGAGTGGCGGTGGTGTCGGGGTGGTCAGGACCCACCCCATCTGAGTGGTTTGGTCCACCACGCACCTCACCTACACACACAAAGTCCGGTGGGAGAGAACAAAGTTCTTCAGTAGTTGTGGAACTCCAGTAAGTATTGCTGTCAAGGCTATTTTATTCATTTCAAACTCTGGATGAAGTGATTATTTTCTCTTTAATACAGACGATGCTGAGTAATTAATAAATTAGCAATGAAAAAAATTAAGATGAGCGATGTATTTTTCCATGAGTCCGATGTGTTAGCGATTATTGTTTGGTAGCTTGTTGTACACGGCGATAAGCATATATGAACTGATATTAGGCTAATATTGTAGATCTACCGCTGTGTTAGTTTTGCTCAATACTATGTGGAAGAAGCAAGTTGATTTAATAAATATATTACAGTGGTGAACCTATGATAACTCATATTTAAACAACTATTGCTTTGTGATGTTGGCCAGATAAAATGACAGAGAAAAGAAAAATGGACATACGATTATTTTTTCATTGCACCAAAAAGCCACACATATCCTTAAAAGTACAATTTTGGCTGTATCATTTGTGTCCCCTTTAAAAATTGACCTTGAGAAATTTTATGTTTATTGTCCCCGCCAACTGATGAAATTTACGCCCATGGCTAACAGATACACAGACATGCTACTGTGAGCATCTAAGATGTGCTGCTTCTGCATTAATAGCCATAAATAAATCCTGTAGCGGTTTTAGGCAGGTGGAGCTGGGGGAGGTGGAGGGGTTCAGAGTAACTCTGGACTTGCCTACAGCAAACAATGAACCA
This sequence comes from Gobio gobio, assembly GCF_949357685.1. Taxonomy (NCBI): domain Eukaryota; kingdom Metazoa; phylum Chordata; class Actinopteri; order Cypriniformes; family Gobionidae; genus Gobio; species Gobio gobio. The sequence continues at coordinate 13,088,827 of NC_137104.1, forward strand.
GACGTTTTAAATGTTAAGCAAGCAATCTCATTGGCTACAGGATCAGCAGAGGCCAATCAGCTTGTGCCATATGGTTATGATATGATTGCTTGCAGTTTGCATATAAAGGACCTCTCAGCCTGCACCCGCTAGAGTTTCACGACTGAACTAGACGTATGTTTAAAGGAGTGGTAAAACACATTCTTTCGCAGGCTTGATTGTGTTTGTGGGGTGCACTGTAACATGTGTTCATGCTTCGTTTTTAAAAAATTGCATTATTTTTCATATATTTGGCCTTTATTCTACACTGCTCTGTCCCTCCTTGTAAAAACGTTCTGATGGTTTCCAGGTTGTATGAAGCCAGTCCCTTAAAAATACGCAATGGGCTCAGATTGGTTAGCTGGCCCAGTGTGTTGTGATTCGCTAACCGCAGTGCACGTTTGTCGGAAACGTCACGCCCCTTACCTTTACTGGTAGACTGTGCTTTGGTCAGTATCAGAAACAATGGCGTCAATGAAACCATACCAATCTGAGCCCGAATCAGACCCAGAACATTTTAGTGAACAGGATTGAGCAGAACCTGTTCAGTCCTCAAGAGTAAAGACTGCGGATCTATAGTGATCGCTAGAATGGCACTGTTACTTTTGTATTTTTAGAACGATTATAGCCAAATATCTGTCCCAAGAACTATTAACCCAAAACAAACACTAAACATTGGCTTTACTAGTAGCCAAATCAAACACATAACCATGTTTAGCATGCCTGTAGATAAACAATACATAAAAGCATACATAAAATCAAAGAATAATTTACACTAATGCTAAATTCACTGTTGAGATTTTAACGTTAGTGTTTGTAACGTTAGGTGTTCGTCGGATAACGTTAAGTATGAATGAGCATTTAACAGACTGGTTTGCAGAACAGCGTTGTCATCTGTTTACTTCCTTGCTACAACGTACAATTAACCTATTACAGGAAAACACATTGACGAAAAATAAATCATACTTACAGGTTGTGGCCCGTAAACAGCTTCTGTTTTTAAATCCATCTTCCAGGACAAGCCTTTGTGCAAATCCTGCATTGAACTCGCAAAGATTGTGGAAGCTTTCCTCCGTGAAATGTGCTGCGGGAGCCGCGCGCGCCCGTCGTGCATCCACACACTGGCAGTGTTTGTCTCGCGCAGCTGACGTTGGGCAAATCCTGCATTGAACTTGCGAATATTGTGGAAGCTTTCCTCCGTAAAATGTGCAGTGGAAGCCGCGCGCACCCGTCGTGCATCCACACACTGGCAGTGTTTGTCTCGCGCAGCTGAACCGCGGCTCGTGAATTGCAAATACAGACGAATATTGTCCATTATGTCACATTTTCCAGTCTTCTCCTCCTACCCCTGTCTGTCTCGTGCTTTGATTTATGATGGGCAGCATATATCTGCTGCAAATGCGACCTCTTCCCCTCTGTCTCATACACACAAGCATATAACATGCTCTATGTTAAATGCAGTGCAACGCACCCCCGTCCCTAGGAAGGCTGAACAAAGCAAGTACCCTATTGACCTGCAATCCGGATGAAAATAACAGCGTTTCGTCGGCATTGCAGCAACACCACTCCAGCCTACTAACCACAACAACGCAGCGATACAAAATGGCCTCACCCCCCTTATTTAATATTCTCGGAGGAGGGGTTTATGTAAATATTGGGGCTGGTGATGTCACCAACCCTGGAGGAATGTCTGTAGTCGCCTACCGGCCGTTTGCTGTAGTCCTTAGAAATTGATTTCTTTAAAAACAAATATCTCCCTTTGCTTTAAACTTTGAATGTTGTAACTTTGCAGATGTTGTTTATGCTCAAGCAGCAACATTACACACTAGCTAAAGTTAGAATAGTGAAATCGTGGTTTACCACCCCTTTAAAATAATCTCAATAAGGCTACAGCAGAATTTGTTTGACTTGGACCGAAGACCTGTTGTTAATTTCCTCTGACAGGAAAATAGGTGCATTACAGAAACCTGTTTTTACAGGTTGTTTGAGTTATAACATTCTTTTTGTACTATTTTAGAAATTATATTATTTTTTAAATCACTGTGCCCTCACATTGTCTGTGTTCCACTGCTTCTGTAAATTGTAAAATAATATGTTCAAAAATGCTGCTTTTGAGATATAAAAAGTGATTTTGCTCTTTGTAAAGAAGAAACAAGTGCATTTTTAAGAAAAGATTCATATGCACCATTTATAGAACTTGTACAATGAGCTGCAAACTGTCAATCATGCAAGCTTATTGAAACAACACCTCACCTGAGGATATAGAGCTTTTTTGCCTTTGTATGTATTTTTGTCACTATTGTTTCATGCACAACAGAAACAGGCATTTGTCTTTAGGTGTAAACAAGATTAATCTGAGCCATTATATTCAGACATTACCCGAGCAGAGATTATGTAGAACAGCGAAAGCACAATATAAATGATGAGAAGGGATTAAATTACTTTTTCTGTCTGTGTGAAAGATTCAGAGCTGAGGGGAAATGAGAAAATTTCAAAGGCTGAAACGCATTAAGAAGTTCCTAGATTTGTACATGAGGATATATCCATAAAACTGCAAAAAACGGGGGTTTCTTTCATAGTTCTTAATTGAAATATCAGTATTTCCCTCTACCATATGCTGCTGCTTTACAATTTAAAAGAAATATATGAATATCACAATCAGCAGAAATTCCAGTGAAGGCTGTTCTGCCAGACTTCACACAAACAGCGTCTAAAAGAAACTTACATGAACTTAAATGGCCAATAGCTGGTGAATTTGAGAAAATTTACTGTCCATAAATATATTCCATATCGGCCATACTGTATGTTGCACTTTTTTTAGCTCATTTTGTCCCTATGACAATAGAATTATTTAGCATTTTATTCATTTATATATTTGCACATTTCTTTGCATTTTTCACATATGAAATTATCAACATGTCCTCCAACCGATACGCCTATATAGGTCGTTTGTCACTTCCTTGAAATACGAACCATAGGAGCGTTTACTAAAGTTGCGGCCCTATCGATAACAGGACACTTTCATTTTAAATCATGAAATACGACCCATAGGAGCGTTTACTTAAGGTGTGCCCCTATCGACAACAGGACACTTTAATTTAAATGCTTTGTTTCCTTTTATTTGCATCATATTTCGGGTTTTGCGTAGCTCAACTGATAGAGCATTACAAAATACAACATCATGTAATCATGTGATCATGCAATCGTGGGTTCGATCCCAGGGAACGCATGTGCTCATAAAGTCTTGAAATGATGCTAGTGTGTCATGGCAATTTGTACCTTTATATGGTATGTGAATTATTATTTTTTTGGACAAATAATGAGAGCGATAACACTACAACAACGTTCCATTTGTTAACGTTAGTTAATGCATTAACCCTTAAATCCATGACTGTTTTGCCAAACATTCTTACATATTTGGGTCTTTAGGGACCTGGATCTATATTTAACATGGAAAGATTTATACCTGTCACTATAGTATATAAAACTCCTGATATTAGAGTAACAATTACAGAAGAATAAACTAAAACATATTTCGTTACCTTTTGGAGCTTGGAAGGGTTCAGTTTGAGCAGATGTTTTATACCATCATCACTGTCCTCGTCAGAGCTCATTTTCCAGTACATTCAGCATCTGGATCATATTCGCGATCTCACGCATATTCTCAAAACGCATTTAAAAAATCTTCATAATAAATATTTTGATCACTGTCAGCTTCCTTCACCAGATCCATCATCAAGTGACAGTGACACTAATATAACGTACTCTGCTGTAAATCGCTGAGCCATTTCAAGTTTTGCAGATTATAATTGTTATTGTTTCGTTTTCTGTCTGAGGTCACTATGAGTGAAACGTCAATTCATCATTGTGTAACAGACATTGCCACCTTGTGGTATAAAGCTGAATTGCACTTATTTCATCATTATAGATAAATTTATTATTGTGCAGGCATTCAGAAAAACAGGCATTCAATTATAAAATTAATTTTTTTGTTATATTGTTTAAAATGGATTGATTGAGGAATACTAAGAAGGTTAATGTCTAACTTTAAAAAAATTAATGAGGAGGAGGGTAGTGAATGACGTCTCAGGTCGCTAAAGACCCATGGTATGCATTTAAGGGTTAACTAATATTAACTAACAATGAGCAATACACAGCAATGTTACAGTATTTATTAATCTGTGTTAGTGTTAATTAATACAAATACAACTTTTGTTTCTAGCTCATGTTATCAGTATTAACAGATGCAACTTTTTTATTAATATATTTGTAAATGTAATTAACATTTAAAGCTGCAGTCCCTAACTTTTTGCGCTCTAGCGGTTAATAAACAGAACTGCATGCGTCTTGTGGAAGAACATTGCAGCCGGAGCTACTTCTCTCTGTTTATGTCTATGCCGATTATAAGTGTACCATAATGATTCAGGGTAAGACAAAAACACAGTTTGGAAAATGGATTCATGTTGTACATTCTCATTATATAATTTTTGTAAATCTTGAACGCAAAAAAAGTTACGGACAGTAGTTTTAACTTGGATTACATGTTTTAGAAGCAATTTTTCATTCATGTATTGTAATTTCATGTTAACTAATAAATAATGTTAACAAATGGAACCTTATTGTAAAGTGTTATACCATATAAATATTGTGTACATTAGTCTGAGAGAATTCATGCACTTATTTTACCATGTACTGCCCTAGAAAAGTAGTGGGCAATATAAGTTAACTACATGGTTTAAGGTTAGATTTTGGGGTAGGGACAGGATTAGTACCAAGTTATTAGTTTTTATAATTACTATGATAAGTACATAGTATGTACATGCGGAACAGGCTTGTAAAAATAAAGTGCGACCGAATACAAGTGTTCAAGTCCTGTATCTGCAAGGATGTTTAACACTTTTCGTATTCTAGAAAAAGAAAAGTCTGAGCCAAAGTGGGAATTTGAATTGAATCTTGAAGATATCTGTAATTTATAGGACAGCCGCGGGCTCAGACTAGTGCGACTGGCAGAATTAAAGATGCTCTGTGTCTATCAATGGACGTCCTGATGGCCTGTTATTGAGGCACAGAGTGTGAAATTATATCCTGCTCTCTCTCTCCCTTGCAGTCACTCAAATGCATTCCCATACACACACATACCCACAAACACAGAATACACATAGTCGTGATAACAGTCTGTTTGTCATGACTGTTGGTGTGCAAAGCAGCTTGCGTTTATTCACAAAAGAGAGTGGAGAGGAAGCCCCTTGAGAACCTGCTGCAATCATCAGAGACCCGTTCCCTGCACGCTTCCATGCCCTAGTGTCATTCAACATCTGTCTGTCAGTCCGTTCACTGCATCTTTTCTGCTTTTTCTTTGCTATGTACTTGCTTGCTTAATCTACAGTATGGCATGGATATATAAACCGTGTTTCATACGCCTTAACTCGACAAATTCATGCACACAGAGGTTTGATGCAACTTCACTCGCTATACTTGCCTTTTGATTTTGTGGGGCAATTTGATTCCTTGCTGCTTTGACTGAATGGTGTCATCCTGTGCTTTATTGGCTTAAATATTTCAAAGGGGCATTACAGTTACGGCATTACAGTAAATAGCAAAATTGATTCCCTGTAGTATGTGTGGTTACGTAATTTTGTCATGTGCACAAAATGCTGAGGAATAAGCTCATTCAGGTACCTTTATAAGGTTAAAGTGAGAACACCTTTACATTTTCAATTTCGAATTCCAATTAAATTTGAATTGAGGACATTTAAAACAGGATGCAGAATTGCAGTTCTAGTTTGAATGTGATGAAGCAGATTTAACATGATTTAAAATTCAAGGAAATGCATATAACAGTGAGTTTGACAAGGGCCAAATAGTGATGCTAGACGACTGGGTCAGAGCATCTCCAAAACTGCAGCTCTTGTGGGGTGTTCCCGGTCTGCAGTAGTCAGTACTGTGGTGAACCGGCGACAGGGTCATGGGCGACCAAGGCAGACCAGTCCTGGTGCCCATGCTGACCCCTCTCCACCGTCGAAAGCGCCAACAGTGGGCACGTGAGCATCAGAAATGAACCACAGAGCAATGGAAGAAGGTGGCCTGGTCTGATGAATAATGGTTTCTTTTACGTCACGTGGATGGCCGGATGTGTGCGTGTTGCTTACCTGGGGAACCCATGGCACCAGGATGCACTATGGGAAGAAGGCAAACCGGCAGAGGTAGTGTGAGGCTTTGGGCAATGTACCACTGGGAAACCTTGGGTTACTTACCACCTACCTAGGTATTGTTGCAGACCATCTACACCCTTTCATGGAAACGGTATTCCCTGGTGGCTGTGGCCTCTTTCAACAGGATAATGCGCCCTGCCACAAAGCAAAAATGGTTCAGGAACGGTTTGAGGAGTACAACAACGAGTTTGAGATGTTGCCTTGGCCTCCAAACTCCCCAGATCAATCCAATCGAGCATCTGTGGGAAGTGCTGAACAAACAAGGAGGCCCCACCTCACAACTTACAGGACTTAAATGATCTGCTGCTAACATCTTGGTGCCAGATACAACAGCACACCTTCATGGGTCTAGTGGAGTCCATGCCTCAATGGGTCAGGGCTGTTTTGGCAGCAAAAGGGGGACCAACAGACACTGTAAAAAATGTAAGGCCTCTCCAATTCCAAATTTTCTAGTGACCGATCACATCTAAATATTTCAATTGGGCAAATTGAATTTCTGTATATTGAATTTTATCCATTGTGGCAACAGTCTGTTAACATGGGCTCAATTAGAAATAATATGTTGAGCCAATGGAAAAATTTAATTTACCAACACTGTAAAAAATTTCAAGCCTCTCCAATTAAAAATTTTATAGTGACCGATCACATCTACATTTTTCAGTTGGCCAAATTGAATTTCTGTGAATTAAATTGTATCAATTCACAGAAATTCAATTTTTAATTTTCAACATTTTTAATTGGAGAGGCTTGACATTTTTTATTTTTATTATTTTTTAAATTAGATGTGATCGGTCACTAGAATATTTTAAATTGGATAAATGTTTTACAGTAAAACTGTGAGGTTGGTCCAATTAAATATTTTAAATTGTAGTAACAAATGTTTTTTTTTTTCTCACTGTCCCAAAAGACAAAAATGACTAAAAACATAAATATATTAAGCAAAATGAACACAGACAACAGGGTTGACATTTTATTACATTACTTTATTAACAAGTCAATTCCAACACAGGATATTTGGTAAAAATACATTATTTTCAATAAGGAAAACATATTCAAGATTTCTTTTGCATAACCGGATGTCTTAATGTGGTGAAGAAAACAAGGCACTGCATAGGCTAAAAACCTGCAAATAAAAATAAAAACTAACATTAATGATAAAGTTTCACTGCATCACATCTGGCAAATGACAGAACAGAAGTTACTTCATTATATAGTGAGGATGAGATGAATGAATGGACGAATTAGAAAATCACAAGCTTGACGTATTTGATAATAAAAGGCAATAACTTAAGTCCTGAAAGAGGCTGACGCAAAATGCAATCTAACGGCACCGTGTTCAACGGTCACTTGGCGCATCTTTCACACAAATGACTTGATTTACTTATTACCTATTATTTTAGACATATAAGACATGAGGAAAAATAAAACTATTGGCTACCATTAGATAATTAAGTTATGTGGTAAACGAGAACACACATGAAACCAATGAATGCATGAACTCGTGATTATACAAATGTCTTTTAAACTTCATACCGGGTCATGAAGCAAAACTCTGGAGAATAATTTCAGTGCTCAATACTCACCAACAACGTCTTGTGACGATGAATATCTCTATTCTCTTGGGAATGTTTGTTTCGGTCTTCAGCACTGGATGGTTTGGCTCTGCAGTCCGCTCCCTCTCCCGCGCTCCGCATTTGAAATCTCCACACCAACGGTTTTCTTCAAGTGCATTTTGAGCATGCGTATACAGTTTTTCGGACGTAAGACTTGTTCATCCAACATGGATTTTTCACTTCGACTTCATAGATTGACTGAGCACCATTAAATATGTTCGGTGAATATACAATTTTAATTTTGAGTGAAAACCTTAAGCTATGATTAGTACAATGCATCTTTTTGCATGGGGATAATTATTTGGAAGTCATTTATTGGGCCAATATGTAATGATAAATTTGCACAATTTTTTCCCAAATATTTATTTTACAATGCAATATTAGGACCAGATTATGGTCTATACATACAATATATACATACATAGACCCGTTTTTAATGATGTCTTACTCTTATCTGTATTTCAAGTTATGTTATTATAATAAGACAAAATCATTTGGCATTGTGCCCTTCGTGGAAGTCCAGTGATTAAATATCTGTGTCCTGGAAATGGGAAGCCTCAGGTGCTGCTTCACTCGCTGTGTCCTCGCAGAAAGGTGAAGCAGGCTCTTGTTCTCCTTCTCGCTCATCTTTCCGTGATTTCTTGAAAAAGCTTAACATTGAACTTTGTGCATATTCCATTGTCACCGCATGTTATGTTTTATTTTTTCATTTATTTTGTACTTTTATAACACAAGAGATGCTTTTCAGTTTTGTTGCTGATTGTGACCAAATACAATGTTTTTTTGTTTTTTTTTATCAGCCCTACAAAAAAATATGACCTATGCAAGTGTGTATTCTGTTTACTGCTTGTTCCTTAATACACTAAAGAAGACTGTAGTCTACCAACTACCTCAGGAGGGACTAAATGCCCCTGGGTGGAACAAACTGTAATTTGCACTATTGTCTGTTGAAATTAAATGAAAAGAAAACCTAGCATTGGGGATTTGCTGCTTTTTCCTTATGTACCAAACTTGTATCGAACCGTGACCCCAAAACCAAGGTATGTACCAAACCGTGACTTTTGTGTACTGTTACACCCCTATACAGTATATATACCCACATGTCTGGTTAACTATCTTTGAGGGGACTCTCCATAGACGTAATGGTTTTTATACTGTACAAACTGTAGGCTATATTCTATCCTCTTACACCAATTACCTAATTAACTAACTAATACCTATCACAGAAAACCTTCTAAATTTTACATTTTCAAAAAAAAAAAAAACCTTTAAGATTTATAAACTTGTTTCCTCATGGGGACCACAATGTAGGTCCCCACGGTGACACGAGTCCCCACAAGTCTGCATGAATTCAGGTTGAAGTCCCCACTTTGGCTGCCACTAACGACAATTTTTATATCGATTAATCTATTGACTAATTTGTCGATTAATCGATTAATCTATCGACTAATTTATCACAATAATTTTCAACAATTTTACTTAAAAACATTTCATTTAACTTGCAATGTTGGCCTTCAGTAGTGTACTATAAAAAAGTATAAAGGTTAACAAGCCCTTGACAAAATGTAAAACTAAAAGAGTAAAAATGTAAAAAGGTACAAACTTGTAAACCAACATAACAAAAAAAGAGAATATCAGCAAATACTTTTTATACAGAATAGTGTTGTCACGATACCAAAATTATGACTTCGATACGATACCAGACTAAAATACCTCAATACCGATACTAAATCGATACCATGGCAAAAAACAGTAAAAGTAATTGAATAATATGACAGAACTTACTATTCATTGTTTTATCATTGTTTTAGGGTTAAAAAATACTAAAAACTCACTTGGCCGGCATGTTCCTGCCCTGCTTCACACAGAATATTAGGTCTGGCCCTAGCTGCACGGACCAAATTCATTGTAACACCCGATTTCTCATTCAACTCTGTAAATGTTCTCTAAAGACATATCCGACTGCGTTTACCCGAATACTCGCAAGGACGTGCATTTTTACATATTTTTTACCATTCAAACCCAATAATCCGCAAAACTGGCGTTGCGATCTGTCTGAGTGAAAGGCGTGTGTGCGGCTGCGCGCGCTTCAGGTCAGAGTCCGGTAGCGCATGCGTATATATTTGACTATTCTGCTTCCATTGTTTAGTGAACGATGGAAGCAGAGTTCACACACACGTCCTCACTCCTACTGTCACACATCGACGCACATTAAGAAATACTGCTCTTATTAGAGTGCTGTCATTTTTAAAGTAACGGTACTAATACAATTTCATATTGTACCCAACTTACCCAGTCAACTAAAAATATTGACGTCGACTAATCAACAGCGTCGACGCAGTCGATTGTATCGACCAATCGCGACAGGCCTAGTCCCCATCGGGATAGAAAAACATGAACACACACACACATATAAGCAAGCAAACTTCACTAAACAATGTGAACAAAGAAAAGAAAAAACTATTTCCTAACTGAAGTATTTAATATTGGCCGTACTTTAGTTTCTGCTAAATGACAAGTACAGTATCTAAAGTAGGCCTACCTAGTATTTCAGTCGATAATACAGTTCCATCTCTGCAATGCCTGCCCAGCTCCCAAGCTCCTTATACATGACAGACTTACCTCCTGGACAGAAAATAAGTGTGATTTTATTTTTCCAGCTGCTCAAATGAAAGTAACTGTGGTATCTGGAATACAGAACAGGACTGTCATCTACATTTTATAATGATTTTGCCCCTGGGAGCAAGCTTGGGTTTATTTAGGTCCACTTACATTATATAAGGAAGTCTTTAATGCCCGTTTAGTACAGGAGTCAAATGGTAATGTTACAATAAGTTAGAATGGCAGTTTCTGGCTCTTAGATATAAATCATTTGTTTGGTAACACTTTACAATAAGGTTCATTAGTTAACATTAGTTAACTACATTAGTTAACATGAACTAATAATGAGCTGCACTTATAAAGCATTTATTTATCTTTGTTGATGTTAATTTCAACATTTACTTTTACTACAACATTTACTACAACATTTTACTACAACATTTACTAATGCGTTATTAATATCTTGTTAACATTAGTTAATGCACTGTGAACTAACATGAACAAACCATGAACAGCTGGATTTTATGAACTAACGGTAACAAAGATTAACCAATGCTGAACAAAGGTGTTGTTCATGGTTAGTGCATGTTAACTAAAGCATTAACTAATGTTAACTAATACAACCCCTAACACTTTACAATAAGGTTGTATTAGTTAACATTAGTAAATACATTAGTTAACACAAACTAACCATGACCAACACCTATGTTCAGCATTAGTTAATCTTTGTTAACGTTAGTTCATAAAAATCCAGCTGTTCATAGTTTGTTCATGTTAGTTCAGAGTGCATTAAGCAAGATGCATTAGTACATTTTGAAATTAACTTTAACAAATATAAATAAATGCTTTATAAGGGCAGTTCATTATTAGTTCATGTTAACTAATGTAGTAACTAATGAACCTTATTGTAAAGTGTTACCAGTACACTTTTGCATACTTTTAAAAAGAGTACTTATTACGAAAATACTTTAAACTATTCTTACGCGCAAACGTGTGTAAAGAATGTAATGTTTTTTCGGACAGTTAATGGCATATTATTTACAATGAAATTAAATGTATTACAGTTTAAATGTATATTAAATGCAATTAGTTGAGCTTAGTGCCTTTTGACTGAATTAAGTAGGAGTTTATTTCATACTTCTGTTGTTTTTGGAGGGCAGTCTTATGTTCTGACAAGCATTCAAAATATACTTTAATGTAAGTTCTACTTGAAACATGTATGTCATTTATGTAAACATATTTGTGATAATGCATTTGTAATGATGAGGTTGCAATTTAATATATTTCATATTTAAATTTAAATCTAAATATTTAATACCAAGATTACAATCTACAATAAAATTATACAATCATTTACATGTACTTTAGAATGTTAGTCAACACATCAAAATATGTATTTTTTAAAGCTTAATAAAAAGATTACTAACACAATGATTTTACCACAAAGAGCATTTTTTAAAAGTTGACTTAAGTGTGTTAAAGTCATGAAAATGTATTCTCTTTAAGTACATATGTTTGTCTTTCATTTTATTATTATTTGCAGTAAAAAAAATTAAATGTAGTTTTAAGTTATGACGTACACTACAAATTTAATACAATTAAGCACACTTCTTTTTCATAAGGTATTGCAATTTGTAAATAATAATTTTAATCAAATGAATGGACTGCTATTGTATGAAATACTTTAATGATATTTATGTTTTATGATATTTATGATATAATATTTGTGTGGTGTTTTTTTTATATTAAATTTCGAAGATTGAAACCGCCAGTCTCTTTTCATTGTGATTTTACATAAAAGAGCATTGAAAAGTCCTCACATCTCTTTTTGTGTTTCACAAAATCCGCGTTTCCACTGCAGGAACTTTCCCCAGGAACTAGGGACTTTGGGTGGTACTTGATGTGTTTCAACCGCAGGAACCAGGGTCTAAATAAAGTTCTGGGTAAAAAACAGCTCTGCTTGCGAGGTAGCACTTTTTCAAAGTTCAGGAGCTATCGGGGGTGGGACTTTGGCGCTGAACATGCTGATTGTTTGAGTTCACACAGCATTTTATTTCATCCTAAAAGTCTGTTGCGGTGCGTGCAGTAAGAGTTGTTTACTATTCGAATCAACAACGGAGTTTAAAAAATACGACTGATTATCCGACGACAAGGTTCAGGCTTTATTACGTTTATTTGCGGAGGACGAAATCCAGTGGGAACTGTAAAGTCGCGCACAGTCCTACATCACCGGACTCATTTCTGGGGCAAAAAGAGTTCCTGGAAAAAAGTTCCTGGGACAAATTGTTCCGGGTAATTTCGGTGGAAACAAGGCTTAAAGGGTTAGTTCTCCCAAAAATTAAAATTCTGTCATTAATTACTTACCCTCATGTCGTTCGACACCCGTAAGACCTCCGTTCATCTTCGGAACAGAAATGAAGATATTTTAGTTGAAATCTGATGGCTCTGAAAGGCCTCCATTGGCACAATGGCACTTTACACTCTCAAGACCCTTAAAAGGTACTAAAGACGTCGTTACAAAGTCCATCTCACTACAGTGGTTCTACAATAACTTTATGAAACGACGAGAATAGTTTTTGTGCGCAAAAAAACCCTAAATAACGACTTACATAGTGATGACGATTTCAAAACAAGGCATCATGAAGCTTCGAAGCATTATGAATCAGCGTGTTGAATCAGCGGTTTGAATCGGCAAATTTCAGCAGTTTGGCGGTATGACACGCGATCCGAATCATGATTCGGCTCACTGATTCATAACGCTTCGAAGCTTCATGATGCCTTGTTTTGAAATCGTCATCACTATGTAAGTCGTTATTGAACGAAGATGAACGGAGGTCTTACGGTTGTCGAACGACATGAGGGTAAGTAATTAATGACAGAATTTTCATTTTTGGGTGAACTAACCCTTTAAGTAACAAAGTAATGCATAGATGTTTAAAAACTAGATACTATAAAAACTATGATTTGAATCCTTTGAAATATAGCTGTGCAAATTCAGCTGCAAGAGAGAATATTTAGACTCTACTCTTTTATGAAGCAGAAGTGCTCTTCTATGCAGCTGCATTTAGCTGTGTGACTGTGTGTCAGTGCAACTATGCTAGAGCTGGAGGTGAGAAATTTTGCTGGTGGCAATTGTGATGCAAATTTGGTCCTGCTCCATTATAATGATGTGAGCGTGAGGCTGTGATCCAGCTCAACATACTTTTACACCTCTGTTAGCTAAGGAGCATGGTAGAATGGAATACCCAATAACAAGCTGATGCTATTTAATCTTAAATGCATTTTTTAGACTTTTTGGTCCCACTTTATATTAAGTGTCTTTTTAACTACTACCTACATACAAAAATAAGTACAATGCACTTATTGTGTTCATATTGTATTGCAAAACACTTTTGCTACTACTGCAACACGTTCTCATGAAATGCGCATATATAGCACAAATTGTATTTATCATGTGATTTATACGCCATACTTAGTGTTTACGTGCATGATACGCACTGTCACCCCATTGGGTAGGTTTAGTTGTGTGGGGTGCGTGCATATAACACGTTTGGGTAGGTTTAGTGGTGTGGGTTACATGCATATAACATGCTATAAAGTGCGTATCATATGCACACAAAAACTGTGTAACATATGCACGTAAAGATCAGGGCTACTGAGGTGGGATATGGGTGACAGGTTTGGTGGTATGAGTAGGTTTAAGGGTGGATTAATTACAGATGTAATTAAATGCAGGCATTTTTTGTTAAAGACCCATTCTAAGTACAATTTTAAAACCAAAATAAGTGCATTGTATCAAATGATTCATTTAAATGTTTGTACATAGTAGTTAACGACACCAGATTTACTAAACAGGGCAAATTAGCATGAGAGTGCAATTCCATAAAAGCGCTAATGAGAGTGGACAGTTCTGCACGTGATCTACTGACGACGCGCAAATTATTGAACACTGACGCAGCCGGATCATTTCCATAATTACCAGCGCAGTCTGCCCGGTATTGTCTGGTTTAAGACGTGCTTTTTTGGGGGGCGATAAATAATGGTGCAAACACCAGTAAATTGACGAGCACAAACCTTTGTAAATCACTTTGCATGATTAATTTAAATACTCTCCTCCCATACATTTTGCACCTGAAAGGGAAACTCCTACAAATGCAATAATGTCAGCTGCAAAAATAACCCTGCCCATGCCTTTTTAGCGCTAATTTATCACTGTGTGTCCTTAAATCCTGACAGTAGTTTTTAAACGCCAAAAGGGGGTTTGCGCTTGAGCAAGCTGTCAGTAAATATGGCCCCTAATATGAAGTGGGACTGACTTAAAAAAAAATATATATTTATTACATTGTGAGGCTGTGACATTTTTTGTATTCCTGTGTTGTTCTTACTAAGACTTTTTTAGTAAACTTTACTTAATGTCCAATAATTTGTTGACCTTACTTGAAACAAGTAAGTAATCTGAACTATTTGCATGCTATGCCATCGTACTTAGAAAACTCAAGTAAACATTACTTGACTGGTTTGAGTACCATTTTGCCAAAGCAAAAAACAAGCGGGTGGACGGGCGGACGGGTGTTTTTGAGGCGGGGCAATTTTTTCTAGACTTATCACTCATTTCCTCCACTTCTTCTCACCATAATTGTGATTAGTGTTCCCTTTGGTCGGACACTTGGAACTTCATTCATATTATAGTAATTCACTTCCTATTAATGCAGCAATGCAACAAGAAATTGATTTCAAAACAAGGGAAGTGAAATATATATATATATATATATATGTAATATTTGTCCATTAATGATATAGAACATTAACTATTTTTCATGTCAAATAATGACCTTTTAAAATTTTTTTTGCTAATATTTATGGCATAACCTTTTAATTGAGTTGATATAATCCCTCTATGTTTGTCACAATATCATTTGACCATGCTCGAGTGTGTCACACACACACTTCAACATTCAGCATGCAAAACACAACAATGGTAACAAGGATTTTTTTGATTTTATTTTCTTATTTTTTATTATTAATACGACCTTTACTATTTTACTTGCTGTCATTATTGGGGTTATACTGACAAAAGACAAATAGTAAAATAAAGGCAAAAATAGTAAAATGAAGCAATTAATTTATTTATGCCACAATGCACTCTGGGAGTACACTTCCTCAGATCCCAGATATAATTAAGTTGACAAAACTTAAACGGTTTAAGTAAGAACAACTTAATGCAATTAAGTAATGCTTACTTAATTGAATTAAGGCAACAAGTTTGCACAATTTAATTAAGTAAACTGAACGAATTAGTTTTTACAGGAATTGTGAATTGATATCAATTTGCAGAATGTGTGAAATCCATGAAATTGAATTGCATGCTTTCTACTATGCTTTTAATGGTCCTTGTAAATAGTGATGAAATGTATGTTTTGTTCCTAAAAAAAGAAATGGGATGCTGAATATTAGGACGCGGAAAGCTTTTATACAGTTTCTACCATTCACCCACGGTCAACAATAGTGATCAGTAAGTAGTTATATATACAGTATATACATATTTTCAATCGTGACAACTCTCAGAATAGATTTAAACAGCATTTATTGATAAGAATGGAATAAACATAGGGTTATTCTTTGCTGACTGGATCTGCTACGCTGCTGCTGTATGAGTGAAGGCTACTGCTGAAACACGCACATAAATACAGGGAATAGAATGTGAGCTGCTGGAAGGAAAGAAGGGAGTTAGGCAGGTGGTGCTGGGGAAGATGGTGGGCTAGGAAAGTTCCCATGGTGCGCTGCAGTGCGTTTATCCATTTCAGGACAGAAATAATTAGGTTATGTAGCAAACCTGGGTATGCAGGTTATGTACATGCATATGATCTGATTTATATATAGTGATTATTGGTACCAATTGTATTTCCAGAGCTGAGTCAGTGAATTCCTCAATCCTCAATTGGAAATTGTCACTTTCAGTAGGGTTATATATTGGTTTTTTTTGTTGTTTTTTTTTGTTGTTGTTGGGAGTCGTTCCATAATACAATCTACAATATTTTATATAACTTTAACTGTCTATGTTCACATTTTGTTAGGCTAGTTTTGATCCTTATAATATTTTGCCTCTTTCCATTCATGTACATGGAGACTGTTTCTGCCACAGTGAAGGAATGAAAGCAGACACATGAACAGCTATGATGACCTGTGTGACACTCTCAGTGTTGACTCAAGAGCTCAGACAGACAGTTTAGTGAAGCTTTTAGTGTACTGCACTGATCAGTCAGCATCTGGAAAGAAAAAAGAAATGAAATGGCAATGAACCTTCAGAAGGGAGTGAGAATGGGTGAATTTTTTTTTTCTTTTTGATGTATCTCCCTACTTTGGTCTGTAAGG
Organism: Gobio gobio; assembly: GCF_949357685.1. NCBI lineage: Eukaryota > Metazoa > Chordata > Actinopteri > Cypriniformes > Gobionidae > Gobio > Gobio gobio. The sequence continues at coordinate 13,105,643 of NC_137104.1, forward strand.
GCCCAATCCATTGAGTCAGGGAGGTCGGCTGTCTCTGGGACAGATGGTTTGACTCTCCTTCTTTGGCATTTGCTGCAGATGTTCTGATGATGGTGGATAGCTTCTCGACCTTGCAAGATCCTGGACTGGCTACAGATCTTCAGCAGTGCTCATTCAGTGATTCATAATCTGTAGATGCAGTAGTAAAGGATGAATTGATAGCTCTCTTTCAATGGTGTGTGTGTGTGTCTGTGATCTGGCATATATACAGTTTGTACAGTATAAAAACCGTTACACCTATGGAGAGTAAACCACATCAGTTTTTGTGTGTGTGTCCTGGTAAACCCTACATTATGAGGACAAAATTGTCATGAACGGTGTGAAATGAGCAGGCAGAGAAGTGGAACTAAGTGCAGGAACGTTTAAGGACAATACACAAAAACACTGGGAACTCATACTACCACATACATACATTCATTCAACGACCGATAAAACACGAGTGAAACACAAGCACTATTTATACACACAGAAGAGACAAGATAAACAAGATAATGAGGGGGTGAGGTGAGTGGGAAACACCTGGGGAACTAATCAACATTAAAAAACTACAAAGAACTACAAAGCAAAACACACAACAGGAAATAACATAAAAGTCCACAAACACAAGGAATATATGACAAAAATCTCCCCGCAAAGATGGCAATATTCAAATTCCTTGTCCATGTGGGTACATTTTTCTTGGTCCCCATGAGCAAAACAGCTTATATATCAGACAAAATTATGTTTTTTGAAAATGTAAAAATGAAGAAGGTTTTCAGTGATGGATAGGTTTAGGTTTAAGGGGATAGAATATACAGTTTGTGTAGTATAAAAAACATTATGTCTATGGAAAGTCCCCATAAAACATGAAAACACAATGTGTGTTTGCAAAAGGAGACTGTTGTAAATTATGGTTCTTTATTTATAAGTGTTAATGTTTAATGTTCAATGGGTGTTTAAAGGGTCATGAAATGGATTTTATATGTTCCTCAAGATTCACTTATAATTTTAATAATTTACAAAACATTTTTTTTAATTAAAATAAAGGTTTGCATATTAAGTTTGTATTACTGTACTCTTTGTATAATCTATCCATCCATTCATCCATCTTTTGAAACAAGATGCAACTGTTTAACCCTCTGATGCTCTTTGTTTAGGGGTTGCATTGATTGTCTTCCTGGTCATAAGTGACCAGACACCTAAAAATGTAACTTCCTCCACCCCAGTAAAAACCAATGCAGTTTATTTTTCTTCTTGATGGTATTTTTTTTTTAAATATTTATGCAATAATTATGGTCTATTTTTGTCATTGAAAATTATAAAACTTTTTTATTTATTTATTTATTTATTATTATTATTTTTAATTATTGCAGTATTTCAGGTTAAAATAGAGACACTTTTTTTGAAGGCAGATTAGCGCCCTCATTTGGAATTATTTAAGAAATCATGCAACCATGGGTGTAATCACTAGAGGTCTCTATGGAGAGGCTTGAGAATTCCCTAGTTCTCTTTTGAACACATTTAAAAGGTTAGTTCACCCACAAATGAAAATGCTGTCATTAATTACTCGCCCTCATGTCGTTCGACACCCGTAAGACCTCCGTTCATATTCGGAACACAAATGAAGATATTTTAGTTGAAAGCTGATGGCTGAGAAAGGCTTCAGATAGGCCTCCATTGACATTCAGTACATTTACACTCCCAAGACCCATAAAAGGCACTTAAAACGTCGTTACAAAAGTCCATCTCACCACAGTAACTCTAAAATAATTTTACGATGCGACGACAATAGTTTTTGTGCGCAAAAAAAAATCAAAATAACACCTTTATCCAACTTGTTCTTGTCTTCCGTGTGTGCCTCCACGACGCATGCGCGAGAATATGACGCAGATCCGGCGTTCGGACACATGACCTAGAAGCGATTTGTTTACAAGGAGAGGTAGACGCACGTGTCTAAGCTGTTGAATTCTACATTGATCGTGCTTTAGGTCTCGCCGTAGTTCTCAAAATCGGGCTAAAGTGTGCATTTCATGGATTCCCGAACCCCGGCGCTACGTCATATTCTCGCCTATGCTTCGTGGATTACTGTAGAGCCACTGTGGTGAGATGGACTTTGTAATGACGTTTTTAGTGCCTTTTATGGGTCTTGGGAGTGTAAATGTACTGAATGCCAATGGAGGCCTATCTGAAGCCTTTCTCAGCCATCAGCTTTCAACAAAAATATCTTAATTTGTGTTCCGAATATGAACGGAGGTCTTACGGGTGTCGAACGATATGAGGGTGAGTAATTAATGACAGAATTTTCATTTTTGGGTGAACTAACCCTTTAATGATTTTTTTTGATGGATTTGAATATATATAAAAAAAATCTCAAAGACTATTTATTATAAAGTTTTAGATTTTTTTTGTTGTTGTTAGAAATATAGATTTTTTTTCTGTGAATTTGTGTTTTTGTAGATTTTCCATAAATTTCCTATGGTGGTCATTTTTGACCGAAGAGTACAAGTGGGAGTATTTTTTACGACCACTTAGCATGCTCGAATCATGCCTTCAATTTTTTTGTGTTTACATATCTAATGCTAGAGACGTCGGCAAGTTTCATATCATTCCATGAAGCAGTGGTTTTTAAAATTTCAAAACAGAAAATGTTTCGGTCAGAAATGACCGAAGAGCACCAGAGGGTTAATTTCTTCCTCTGCCACACAGGTGCGAAATTACAAATTGAATATTGTGACCTACAAAGAGAGGACTTTTTTTACCCATAAAAGATGAGGATTTAAACATCAGCCAAGTCCCCGTCTCTGCCTCAGTCCCACGAGCCAGCAGCTCCACCTTGAACTTCTGTGCCGTGGATGTTGTCCTGGTCCGTCGGCCTATCTGCGCCGAATGCTCCACACACCCTAGTTCTACCTTCGTCTGTCAGTCCCCAGTTTCCACCAAGCCTTTCAGCCAAGGCTCCATCATGGTGTCTGTCTCCACCGACTCCTCCTGGTCCTTGTATGTCACCAGCTCCACGCCCCCCTTCCTCCTCCTCCACAGGTGGATGTTCAGTAAGGGACTTCCGGTGCTTCCGGGAGGCGGGACTACTTGGATTGACCCTGAGAACTGAATCAGTCTGATTTGTGAATGTGTCATTGAGATCAGTGTTGTGAACAGAATTAAACAATTTATTTAAAAGACCCAAAAATAATGATTCATATTTACTTCTCTCTCAAACAAATAGAGCTAGATGTCTACATTTGATTTTCAGTGAATTACGATGTTCTTCTTCACAAAAGGTATTATTTTATATAGTATATGCAGTTCTACATTTCTTTAGCTTAACGGCTCCAGTCCTTACATTTTTAATCACAATATTATAAAAGAATTTCCTTTTGTGTTCCACAGAAGAAGAAAGAAAGTCATATGGCTTTGAAATGGAATAAGAATGAAGAATTTTTATTTTGGCTGAACTATCGCTTTAAGAGTTCAGTATCAAAGCCATTTTCTGACACCGCTGTTGCTGATAACAGTCTTTTGTTATCAGTGAATTAAAAGAGGTCCTATTGTACAATGCATGTAAATGCAATGTTCTAGAGCAAATGTATTGAAATCTCCAGCCATTGTTGTAAGAGCCGTGCAACACAGGATAACACCCATGAAATATCGCTAAGCCTTAGATTTAATTAATTTGCAGCCATCATGTATTTGCAGTCTACTTCGGTGATTTCAACAAGCTGATTAGATTGACAAGGTGAAGGATCCTCCATTTTAATTAATGTGATTGAAGACCGGAGACCCAAACCCTTCAGATTCCACCCCTGTCATGTTGGCTGTTGCCGGGCTGTGAAAGGCGACCAATGTCAAGAGCACTTGCTTTTGTTTTGGCCCAGCATTTGTTTTCTCCTCACAGCCTTACTGTCCACTCACATCTTTATCAGGGCAGCAATTAGTTTGGCTGACATGTGTTAGTGAAGCATTAACGCAATTTTATGCCTGGAGGAGGGAGAGAAAAGAGAGAGTGAGTAAAAAGTTAGGACCCCTCCAAGGCGATTTACTGTTGATATGCCGGTCCGATCAGTGGGCCCTAGCAAGCCCCAGTTCTGTCAACATCGTCTTGCTTCTCTTCTTCAATTTTATACCATTTTTTGAGTGAATATTTTCACCTTGTGCTGTCACCATAGCGTAAAAGGAGATGTGATGGGTGTCTTAATCAATTTCTGACACTAGAAGGCAAGCCCTGTGAGAGTTGACTTGATGGTTGCCGTGGAAACACCTGTAGAATGAAGTGATAAGGTTTGCCTAATCTCCATAAACACGATACGTTGAAGCTGTCTAAGTGCAATAATGTCCTACTGATCACTACACAACAAAGCTGTATTCTAAATGTGTTTGCAATAAATTTGTTTAACAATTATTGATTTGAACCTAAAGATCCAAAGCATTCTGTTTTTTAATGGTGTGAATCATCGGTTTAATCTAAACCTTATTTTTTACTTAGAAATAAGAATATTTTGGAGCTGGGGTAAGATCAAACTATCTCCACAGCCATTAAATCGTGCATGGGTCAGATGGTTATGGTTATGCGATATCTCAAAATTCCAGAAGACATTTCAGAATTTGATCATCCTCATTACAGCATGCCTTTTTTCGGCTTTTGTTGCTAATGGCAACACCCCATTAACAAGTTCATATAACCTCGGAGGTCAAGGAAGTCCAGGAGATGGTGGTACAAATGGTCATTAGTAGGAAAATATCAGTTGGCCGGCTTGAATAAGCATTCTAACAAACAAATGGTATTACTCCGCTTAGACAACAGCTAATTGGGCCATCTCTCATGGCATGTCACGAACCCCTATTTGAGTTCCATTCAAAGGCTATACTTTAAAAAAAAAACGTATTTCCATTCATTTTTGAGTGTTTCTCCATGCTATTTTTATTTATTGAATTATTTATTTATTTATAGACTTTCCCCCCAGAGAGCACTCATATTTTAGCAGAAAGTGTTTCTTTGCACTATCTATCTATCCATCCATCCATCATCTATCCGTCTGTCCATCTGTCCGCCGTCCATCTATCCATCCAGCTGTCTGTCTGTCCGTCCATTCATCCGCCATCATCCATCCATCATCTATCATCTATCCATTTGTCTGTCTGTCCATCCGTCTGCCATCATCCATCCATCCATCCATCCATCATCTATCATCTATCCATTTGTCTGTCCATCCATCCGTCTGCCATCCATCATCTATCCATATCTCCGTCTGTCCGCATCATCCATCCATCAATCATCTATCAGTATGTCTGTCCATCTGTCCGCCATCCATCTATCCATCCATCTGTCTGTCTGTCTGTCTGTCCGTCCATTCATCCGCCATCCACCATCCATCCATCATCTATCCATTTGTCTGTCTGTCCGTCCGTCCATCCGTCTGCCATCCATCCATCATCCATCCATATGTCTGTCCGTCCATCCGTCTGCCATCATCCATCCATCCATCATTTATCCATTTGTCTGTCCGTCCATCCGCCATCCATCATCTTATCCATATCAACGTCTGTCCGCATCATCCATCCATCCATCATCTATCAGTCTGTCTATCCATCCGTCCATCCGTCTGCCATCCATCCATCCATCCATCCATATCTCTGTCTGTCCGCATTATCCATCCATCCATCCATCCATCCATCCATCCATCATCTATCAGTCTGTCTGTCTGTCTGTCCATCCATCTGCCATCCATCATCTATCCATATCTCCGTCTGTCCGCATCATCCATCCATCATCTATCAGTCTGTCTGTCCATCCATCCATCCATCCATCCATCCATCATCTATCAGTCTGTCTATCCATCCATCCATCCGTCTGCCATCCATCCATCCATCCATCCATATCTCTGTCTGTCCGCATCATCCATCCATCCATCATCTATCAGTCTGTCTGTCCGTCTGTCCATCCATCTGCCATCCATCATCTATCCATATCTCCGTCTGTCTGCATCATCCATCCATCATCTATCAGTCTGTCTGTCTGTCCATCCATCCATCCATCCATCCATCAATCCATCCATCCGTCCCACTAAATATAATTCAGTTCTCCATGCCAGAATTAAGTTGTTTTGTTTTGTCCCTAAATAGAACTCTAAAGTACTTATGTGTATTTTATCTGTCAGGGAGATCACAATGCAACTTTGTCAGTGAATTCTTCATACAGGTCTTAGGCTGTCATTTCATGAAAGGCACCATGCGATCATATAACAGCCTTAAAAACATACAGTAACCGTTGTCTGAACAAAGCAATGACAACATTTATATTCAGTCAGCGTGAAGGCTTGCCTTTGAAGATTTCTGGATGGCTTTGTATTTGAAAGCAATGGCATGTTTGCTCTGTTAAGGACCAGACCAGACAGCCAGCCTTTGTGTTGGAAGAATAGCTGCTTCTCATTTCTTTGCTCAATTCGCCGGAATCCAGGTTCTTGTTTCCCGGTATTGTCTACGTGATGCAGCGTGGATGAGTCTAAGCAATGCTTTGGTTCTGATGCAGTAATTTTCTTAAGGACGTGGAGGAAAGAGCCTCTGACGCATGGGGATTGTAAATTCATTGTACAATGTTGCAGCCAACACACGAGTCATCCTTGTGTTCATTTCAATAAACCTTAGCGAATGAACATGGTGGGAGTATGAATGCTCCTGCCAAGGTACAGCATGAATTCAACAATAATAATAATATTAATAGTGAAAAGTGTTAATGTTCAATGGGTGTTTAAAGGGTAATGAAATGGATTTTTTTTAAATACGTTCCTTGAGGTTCACTTATAATTTATCTATCTATCTATCTATCTATCTATCTATCTATCTATCTATCTATCTATCTATCTATCTATCTATCTATCTATCTATCTATCTATCTATCTATCTATCTATCTATCTATCTATCTATCTATCTATCTATCTATCTATCTATCTATCTATCTATCTATCTATCTATCTATCTATATTCTGTCCGTCCGTCCGTCCATCCATCATCTATCTGTCTGCTTGTCTGTCTGTCCATTCATTCATCATCTATCCGTCTTTGAGTTTTAGCTAATGATTGCTGTTTTCATGGTAATGGGATGTCATTTTAATTAGTAGGTTACATATGAGTGTTAGTGAGTGCTCAAGTTTCTTGTGGTCAAAGAGTATCCCGGCGTATGCATGCTGACTGTCAGCTCGGCTTGGCATCTTTCTGTTACTTGTGTAAAGACATGACAAGTGGAAGGAGAAATCTTGGATGGCTCCAGAGATCTTGTGACACGGAAATATATCAGGGTGATTGCCTGGGTCAAAAGAGAGGTGAAGGGGTGACAGAGTCCTTTCTGCAGGTTGATGGGAAGGACGATGATGGCATTAATCCAGTTCACAAACATTTTGTGGAGAACATGGCAAAGGTTAGAAGGTCACTGACATTTGATGTTTAAAAAAAGTTTTCTTTAGTCTTCCTAGTCTTGAGAACACTAAAGTAAAACTCATGCTCAGTTTGTCATAGGCATGAGAATTGATCAAATTCTTATGCTGGAGAAGTGATTGATGTTTTCAATGAGTGTCCCCTCGCTCCACTTTGACGTATGGAGGACACACTGATCATCTTATTCCCATTCGAGACATCACTCTTAGGCTGTTCGTATACCCATCAGGCCATGCACTTATTTATAAGCATTCATTTGTCTGATAAAGATGTAACATTCAATAACGATAGTTACTTTACAAAACCAAGACTCCAGCAGTCTGCATTTGCAAATGATGCTGGCGTTTTAGCATATTATTGATCTTAATATTGTCATGACTGACTTGTTGAAACGTTGAAAATAATGATGTACTATTGCATTCTGACTGAGAGCAATGTTTATGGCAGAAGATCGATTATTTTAATTTAGCTTCTTTACCCATCATGTTCCGTTTGGCAGTGAGTGATGTTTGAGAGTCGACAAGCTTGCGGCTTCTGCTGCGTTTCATTGTCCTCATCTGCTTACTGAAGGGTGAGATGACCCTGACAAAACGAGCGATTGGGATTCAAGATAGAGGAGTATTATCTTTCCCCTGCAATCAGATTTTAAAGGCTTACAGTCAATGAGGCCCATTCATCATAAGGCACCATAGCCTGACAGCTGGCAGTGCCCCCCTACGATGAACCATGACCCATGACACTTTATTCCGGAGGGTGTATGCTGTACATTAACATAGCTGCAGGCACGTACAGTCCTGGATTCCTCAGGTGCTTGTTTTTTCAGTGATAGCATCTGTACCCAGTGAACCATTAAGCAGAATAACACAGTAAAGGAGAATAGGGGCCTGTCAGCATTGCCAAACTGGCATGTATAGCCAGGATGAAAATGCATGTGGCAGGTGATCTCCATCACTCATTTGCATTCAACTCGTCCTGTTCCTGGAAAACCCTAAGAGAGATTGTAGTATTTTGGCATGCATCCATCTGTCCATACATCCATCCGGCATGCGAACAATCCATCCATCCAAACCAACATTCAAAGTTAGTTTATTTAGTAATTACAGTTCTATGTATTTCTTAGCATTTTAGTTCAATTTAAATGTACCATTCAAAATTCAATTGCTGCCTCAATTCAAATTCAGATTCAGGAATTCAATTGGAAAAAAACAACAACAGGTAAAAGGTCCACTTTTGGCTCACAAAACTTCGGGTTGTACAACAAAAACTACCTCTGTGATTTTAAATATATACTCAAGCTTAGCTAATCTCGGAAGTCTTGAAGAGACTTTTAGAGCGCATGATGCAGGAAGTGCCTATGCTGAGAGGTTTGCTGGTAGTGATATCATCCACAAATCATTTCTCCACTTCATGTTCTTTTACTGGATATTATTCCAAACCCTTTTGCTTTGCTCAGTCCTTACTCAGCACATTCATTACCAACTCCTAATGGCTTCATATTTTATGCATACTGTCAAGGACATGCATGCACAGCAAATGAGTGAGACTAGTTCTTCTAAAAGTAGGAAATGCACTTATTTGTGGAAATCATAGGGATGTGCTCTAAGTCGAATATCTTATTTGGAAAGGCATGAATCATGATTTTTTTTTTAAACAAAGAAAACAATTATACCAAAAAAAAAAAAAAAAAATACTCAAGAATATTGGACACTTTTTGCCATTGAGATGACTTGGAAAATGTGTCCCAATAAACCTGAATTCAGCCTATATACACCATATTGCCAAACGTATTGGGATACCCTTCCAAATTATTACATATACAAACATTTGTGAAAGAATGGGTCGCTCTCAGGAGCTCATTGAATTCAAGCATGGTACCATGATAGGTTGCCACATGTGCAATAAGTCCATTCGTGAAATTTCCTCACTACTAAATATTTCACGGTCAACTGTTAGTGGTATTATAACAAAGTGGAAGCAATTGGGAACAACAGCAACTCAGCCACAAAGTGGTTGGTCACGTAAAATCACAGAGCAGGGTCAGTAGCCTGACAAGCCAGACCCACATCAAGATGTTGGGTCTGGGAACTCACCATTGGTAGGGCTCAATCCGAGGGGCGGGATAAACGGTTGTCTTTCAAATTCCCTCTGCATGCAATAGGATAGCGCTACAACCAACCAGAGCAACGAAGAAGGTGAAGCGGAGCTAGTTGATTGATTAAACTTTCGCCGTATCCGGTTGGCAAAACTCTGAACACATCTTCCTTTCTTAAGAATGACTTCGGTGGAGTTCTTTGTTCTTTTCTCAAAGAAAAGCATAACTCCAAGTCTTCCAGAGTCGCGGCCAAAGCCGATTCAAAAGACCACTGTTCGCCAGCTTCTCTGTTTACAAGTAGCACGCGGAACCGGCGCAACTCTGCCGTCATTATGTTAAGCCCGGCCACCGACTCTATACACAATGTGATTGGCCTGACCAGAGTTTGGTTTTTCCAGCTCTCAAGCCAACGGAGAGTTGCTAGACTACCTTGGCTGCAAATTAAATTTGCTGCCGCTAGGGTGCGTCTAGATTTCTAGGCTACAGGGTCAGCGCATGCTGAGATGCACAGTGCGCAGACGTCGCCAACTTTCTGCAGAGTCAATAGCTACAGACCTCCAAACTTTGTGTGGCCTTCAGATTAGCTCAAGAACAGTGCATAGAGAGCTTCATGGAATGGGTTACCATGGCCGAGCAGCTGCATCCAACACTGCATGAAAAGTGGGATTTCGACCCCATAAACGCCTGTTTACTCCCGGAAATCTCCCTAATTTTCGGCAGTTTTCGACAATTTAGAGGCAGCGAACGTCGCATTCGTCTGTGCAACAAATTGTCGTAAACGAACCATGGCGTAGGTGGAGAGCCCCCCGCTGAGACCGCGCGGAGGTGCGACGCCTCTAATTAGCATATGAATAGCAGCGAAATGAGAGAGTCAACGGCCAGACTTGAATTTACTCACTCACTATTGGCTGAAGCCACTACATTTAAAAAAGAAAAATCCCTCGTGATTGGTTGGCAGATCACTGCAAACCAATCATTATTGGTCCCCCTGGCTCATTATAAATGTAAACCCCAATAATAATAATAAATATATAATTTATGTTGTAATAATTTGTTTTATATTAATGTTATTGTGCTATGAAGTATTCATACCATCAAGGAATATATGGGAAAATTATACGGACCGTGCCGTTTATTCAAAGAAAGAGCTTCATTTATAAGCATACAGCTGTTCATTCAAAGAAAGGGCTTCATTTATAAAACACAGCTGTTTATTCAAATAAAGAGCTTTATTGTTAAACACACAACTATGTACAGTGCAGCAGTAATGTCTCGTAATGTAATGTAAAGTTCGGCGTGCTCCAGGCTGCGAGAGGGCGGTGGCCGCACAATCCATCCAGACACCCCGTCAACAAAGCCGTCTTCCTCATCAGATATGAGTTCAATGGTCGCAGACTTCCAAATGTCCACCTCATCCAGCACACTCTCGCTTCCAGTAACTGTAATACAATCCATCAAGACAATAAGCAACCTGAAAAATACTCACATTGACAAAAAACTTATCTAATAAAATAAATCTTACCCTTTTTCTTCTTGATCGACTCCGAGCTAAACTTCGCAGTTTCCGCCTGCGATGTAAGTTCAGGTTGTTTGTATCTGAAGCTTCGGCGTGTCGATTCATAATACGTCTTACAGGCAGCTGGAAAACAATTACATGAGACTGGTATTAATAAAAACAGTCACGGTAAAATTAAACAAGGAATGAGAAACACATTAGAAGTTACTTACACACAATTTCGTCGTGATCAGCGGCTAAATCTGGACTCGCGGAAATCGCTCCAAGCAGATAAGAGCTCACGGCTTCGTTATGAGGCGAGGATAGTCTGTGAAAACAAAATGTACAGTTTTAAGCTCGGATCTATTAAATCATCCATTTCCTTATACAGCTGAATAAAAGCATATTCTTTAAATCGTAACGTTACATTACCCATGCTCTGGTTCATAGCGCCTGCAGTTTGCCTCAGAGTTGTGAAAACGAAGACAGCTGAAAATTAGTCGAAAAAGTTAGCCGCGTCCATGCAGAGGAGTTGAAGGGGAGCTGAAGGCGAAATGGCGTCCTGTCGTTGTTGATCACGAAAAAGCAAAGCAGCAAAAACACAAAGCAAAAAGAGTCCAAGGGTCCGTCCACACGGAGACGCGTATCACTGTATACGTATACTTTTTTTTAATCGTATTGGCGTTTCGTCCACACGGATACCCCTTCTAGCCACAACTCTTCTTCTCCGTTTTTAGTGTATTTCTGTGGCAGAATTACAGTGCCACATACTGGCCTGGCATGTATACTACATCGTTTTGAGCCGTTTTCATGCTCTCGTGTGTACGCTGATATATCTTGAAACGAGGAAAAAAAAAAGATCGGATAGGGAAAGTTCTGGCTTCGTGTGGACATGGCCCAAAACACGTCTGTTTAAAGCTCGTCTTCAAGTTTTGTACGCGTCATGGCCATGACCTGTGTGTGTGTGTGTGTGTGTGTGTGTGTGTGTCTGCATGCCTGCACAGATGGGCATGTTTTTGTGAAATATCAGGACACAAATGTGTATAATGACATGGCTATGACATAGGTATTACAAAAGGAGGGTGAAATATGAGGATGTTTCCCATGTCCTCACTTTTCAAAATGCTTATAAATCATACAGAACAAGGTTTTTTTCACAGAAAGTAAACTGGACAGTCTCCTGTGAGGGTTAGGTTTAGGGGCAGGTCAGTGTAAGGGGATAGAAAATACGATTTGTACGGTATAAAAACCATTACGCCTATGGAATGTCCTCACATTTCACAAAAACAAACGTGTGTGTGTGTGTGTGTGTGTGTGTGTGTGTGTGTGTGTGTGTGTGTGTGAGAGAGAGAGAGAGAGAGAGAGAGATCAAGAGTCAGGAAATCAGTCCACAGAGGGGCTTAATTTATGCCTATATTCTTCAACCTCATTGAGGTTTCAGACCACCAAGGAGCTCCAGAAAAACCTATTATATTTATTTTCACTTTATTTAAGTTAATGGGTGTGGCAAAAGTGCTTCAATTACATATAGGCATAACACCGTAACATTTTATTTTGTGTGTATTTTTTTTTTTTTACATGGTTATTGCTAATGACATACAGAGTAATTAATCTACTCTGTTTGCCCGGACAAGTTGAATCTACTTAAAAAATTGGAGCAAACTGGTTGCCCTAAAAAATGTTTTTAGTAATGTGAACTAAAACGAGTACATTTAACTGAAAAATGGTTTAGTTTAAAAAATTCAGAACCTAGATAAAACTCCCGCTGCTGCTACTCTGATTTGCATTTGTGTAGCTCACAGCATGTTCATTTACATGATAAAGCCTCTCCTTGAATTAAGGGGAGGGGGGGTCATGGGGGGACAACTGCCAAGCAAGGCCCACGTCAATTTCCGTCAATTTCCGGCAGTTTTCGGTGTTGCCTGCAAATTGCCGTGCACAGTCGTAAACCTGAAGTTTCACGGCAATCTACAGTGCCACATACTGACGAAAATCCCACTTTTCATGCAGTGCAAGCCTTACATCACCAAGTGCAATGCAAAACGTCTCGGTTACGGATGTAACCCTCGTTCCCTGAGGAGGGAACGGAGACGTAACGTTAGTGACTAACGAATGGGGGTTTCGCTTAGAAGCCTATCAACTTCGAGTTTTGAGAAAACGCCCAATGGCGTGCCAATGCCATGGGGCATGCGGAATTTGCATACGTAGCTCCGCCTCACTGCGTGAGTATATAAGGAAGTACGAGGCAATATCGCATTATGTTACCTGCTTGAGGAGCCAAGACTGAACTCCTGCGTTCCAGGCAACACAGCTCGATGTGGCAAGGGGACGTTACGTCTCCGTTCCCTCCTCAGGGAACGAGGGTTACATCCGTAACCGAGACGTTCCCTATCGTTCAGTCACTACGACGTAACGTTAGTGACTAACGAATGGGGGTCCCAATATAATCCCGCCACTCAGCTGTCTTCCAGTGCCCTGCGTAAGTGTGAGTACCCTGTCGTAAGACTACTACGGACGAAGGACTCCCACTTAACACAGGATTACCAAGGTACACTGGGAAGCATATCCCAGTGAGGGAATGCCAAGATGCCTACCCGTGGGGAGGACTTAAGAGACACATATGACCCGGAGAGGGTTGCATATGGAAGATCTCTAGGGTACCAGACGAAGGTGGATTTTTAACCCTAGGGGTGGCGGGGACACGCCAAGGGAAGAAACCCGCTCACTGCGGAGACTTACGGTGAAATACACATGTGGGGGTCGCCAGAGGGAACCATGCACATGGGGCACCTGGCCGGACATGAGGGTCTGGGCTCGAAAGGGCAGACTGAACTGATGTCGGCGTCGACAGTGCTGGAGGAGCTCAGGGCTCTCGGGGAACTCACCTGAGGAAATATCGCACGTATCCAGTCCGTGGAGTGGAGTGGCGAGCAAGCGAAGACACCTGAACCTGGTCCTTCACCGGCCCCTCGGGGGGGCGAGTACATAGTCGGACACTGGCTCCACTCGGAGATTATAGAATCTGGCGAATGTGTTGGGTGTCGCCCAGCCTGCAGCTCTGCAGATGTCTGCTAGCGAGGCGCCATGCGCTAGAGCCCAAGAGGAAGCCACACTCCGGGTGGAGTGTGCCCTCACACCAAGGGGACATGGTCGGCCTTGCTGCTGGTAAGCCAAAGCAATGGTGTCCACTATCCAGTGAGACAGCCTTTGCTTTGAGAGAGCACTTCCCTTCCGCTCTCCACCATAACAGACAAAGAGCTGGTCTGAGGTCCTGAAACACTGCGTCATGTCTACGTAGGCGCGGAGAACGCGTACTGGACAGAGCAATGCCAAGGCTGGGTCTGCCTCCTCCAAAGGCAGCGCTTGCAGGTTCACCACCTGGTCCTTGAACGGAGTGGTGGGAACCTTGGGCACATATCCAGGCCGGGGTCTCAGGATCACGTGAGAGTTAGCCGGCCCGAACTCCAGGCACGCTTCGTCAACCGAAAATGCCTGCAGGTCCCCGACCCTCTTGACTGAGGCCAATGCGGTCAGCAGAGCCGTCTTCATAGACAGAAACTTAATATCGACCGACCGCAAAGGCTCAAAGGGAGGTCTCTGCAGAGCAGTTAACACTACTGCGAGGTCCCAAGAGGGTACGAGAGGAGAGCGAGGAGGATTCAGTCTCCTAGCTCCCCTCAGGAACCTGATGACCAGGTCGTGCTGACTTACCTTTTTGTTTTCCAAGAGATCGTGGTGGGCAGATATTGCGGCCACATATACCTTGAGGGTGGAGGGAGACAGCCTTCGCTCCAGCCCCTCTTGGAGAAACTCAAGCACGGACCCGATCGGACATTTCCAGGGGTCTTCTTGGCGGGAAGAGCACCAGGTGACGAAGAGGTTCCACTTCAACGCATAGGCATGCCGAGTGGACTCTGCCCTAGCGGAAGTGATGGTGGCGACCACCGTAGGTGGTAGGCCACTCAAACCTGCCGGGTCCCGTCTAGGAGCCACACGTGGAGGTTCCAAAGGTCGGGACGCGGGTGCCAATGGGTGCCCCGTCTCTGAGTAAGGAGGTCCGGTCTCAGAGGAATAGGCCAGGGAGGGGCTGTCGCAAGGAGAATGAGTTCGGGGAACCAGGTCCGGCCGTGCCAGTACGGGGCGACCAAAAGGACCTGCTCCTTGTCCTCCCTGATCTTGCACAGAAGCTGTGCGAGTAGGCTCACTGGGGGAAACGCATATTTGCGTAGGCCCCGCGGCCAGCTGTGCGCCAGTGCATCCGTGCCGAGCGTGCCCTCGGTCAGGGAATAATACAGGCTGCAGTGGGAAGAGTCGTGGGAGGCAAACAGGTCTACCTGTGCGTCGCCGAACTGTTCCCAAACCAGCTGAACCGTCCGGGGATGGAGTCTCCATTCTCCCGGGAGAGGCTGAAACCGCGAGAGCTCGTCGGCTGCGTGGTTCAGGACTCCCGGAATATGGACAGCACGAAGGGACCTCAGGCGCTTCTGACTCCATAAGATGAGATGGCGGGCGAGTTGAGACATGCGGCGGGAGCGTAGACCGCCCTGGTGGTTGATGTACGCTACTACGGCCGTGTTGTCTGTCCGGACAAGCACATGTTGACCCTTCAGCAACGCTCGGAAGCGGTGCAGGGCGAACCGTACTGCCAGCAACTCGAGGCAATTGACATGCAGGAGGCGCTGGGGTCCTGTCCAGGAGCCCGCGGCTGCTTGTCCATTGCACATGGCACCCCAGCCCGTGGCAGAGGCATCCGTCGATACGACAACATGCCTGGAAACTCGTTCTAAGGGCACACCGGCCCGTAGAAAGCTGAGGTTCGACCACGGGGTGAGTGTCTGTAAGCAGGCCCGAGTCACTTGGACCCGGAGCGTGCCAGACTGCCATGCCCATCTCGGGACTCGATCGCGAAGCCAGTGCTGAAGCGGTCTCATATGAAGCAATCCGAGCAGCGTTACCGCGGCTGCAGATGCCATATGCCCCAGGAGCCTCTGAAAAAGTTTCAGTGGAACCGCATTCTTGCTCTCGATTTGTCGGAGGCAAGTCAGCAGAGACTGCGCGCGCTCGCTCGAAAGCTGCGCGTACATGGCGACCGAGTCGATCTCCATACCGAGAAAAGAGATCCTCTGCACTGGGCAGAGTTGGCCCGAAGGCCCAGACGGGTTAAGTGGTGGAGAACCAGATCTCTGTGTCCGCAAACCTGCTCTCGAGAGTGGCCTAGTATGAGCCAGTCGTCGAGGTAGTTCAGGATGCGGACCCCGTGCTGCCAAAGGGGCGCAAGGGCTGCCTCGGCGATCTTCGTGAAGACGCGAGGGGACAGAGATAACCCGAATGGGAGAACTGCGTACTGGTATGCCCGCCCCTCGAAAGCAAACCTGTGAAAAAACTCTGTGAAAAAGTGACAAATCACACTTCTCTGTCTGGCAATCCGATGGACAAGTCTGGGTTTGGCAATTGCCAGGAGAACGGTTCTTGGCTGACTGCATTGTGCCAAGTATAAGGTTTGGTGGAGGGGATGGCCCCTTCCTTTTCCAACATTACTGTGAAACACACAAAGCAAGGTCCATAAAGACATGGATGAGCTTGAGTGTGGAGGAACTTGACTGGCCTGCACAGATTCTTGTCCTCAACCTGATAGAACACGTTTGCGATGAATTGGACCGGAGACTGCGAGCCAGGCCTTCTCGTCCAACATCAGTGCCTGACCTCACAAATGTGCTTCTAGGAATTCCCATAAACACACTCCTAAACCTTGTGGAAAGCTATCCCAGAAAAGTTGTAGCTGTTATAGCTGCAAAGGGTGGGCCAACCTAATATTAAACCCTACGGATTAAGAATGGGATGTCATTAGCATGTACTGTAAAGGCAAGCTTTACATTGGCAATACATTGTATATATGGCCTAAAACTAACTTTTTGCCACACCTGTCAATGGCCAGTGACTTAAGAAAATGTACCGGCCATAAACAATTTTTACTGACCGTGAAACTGCAAAAAATAGGCAGTGATAACACCAAAATTTTAGATACTAGTGAAAATTCCCAATTCTCTATTCCAATTTCGATACCACAGCTAAAACTACTAGCCTTCCTAATATAAAAGACAAGTAAATAGTAATAAAAGAGGAACAAATAATCAAATTACAAGCAGAAGCACAAATAAATAAAATGTAACAAAGATACAAATGAAATAAACGTTTTCAGATACAGAAATAATGCTGCATAGTCTTCACTGTACAAATTAAACATCCTTATTAATTAATCCTCATTAAAGTTACAAAAGTTATTCAGTCAAGATCAGTGAGTGATTTTTTTCTTTGTCCTTTGTTGTTTGATTAATATAAAAAACAGACTGTAGCAGGAACTTTAAGAGCAAATGCACAGATCTAATATAATGACACTGTACACATTTGTTTTCTCAACTGTTTGTTCACTTAAGACATAACAAACTATGCTTACTAGTTCACAATTTTTTGGGGACAATTTTGTGTGAATTTGTCCGCTCAGGTGCAAGGAGACGAGAAAGAGAGCTTAGTTTAGTATCCACACACTTTCTGGGCAAGCGCTTCAGATGTTTGCGCACACAAAACCTTTCACACAGCGCGCGAGTAATGAAATGAGCTCCGTTACGCAGCTTCTTGCATTCAAATATTTAAATTGTAAATGCTTAAACTTTCGTTGCTTGGCCCGTCAACTTCCCCGAGCGTCGTTTAAGTTTGTTCACGTTCATGCATGGTTAGGACTCTACTTGTTGAAAATGTTCCCAAACAACTTGCGAATGACTGTTTTATATATTTGCCAATGCCGATTTTTACTCAAATTTGGTCCTTGGCGAGTGTTAATTTTAGGCCCGGTATATGCTACATAGAAAGTCTAGGCTTTTTTTGTAGTTCTACCAGAACAACTCGGGAGGCCAGGTGAAGTAACAATGCGTTAATTTATTAACAGACCAGCAAGTATTATATTTAGAGGTTCTTTGGCATAGCTCTCGTCTCGAGGGTAACAGACTCTACATTTCCTGCCTGAAGATGAAGGCAGGGGCGCAGCCGACCCCCTGGGAGGTATAGGCAGGGACCATCCTGTTGGTGGTGGGGAGGATGGAGGTAAATGTTGGCGTCAGCATCTGCGAACTCAGACATGTGAAAGTACCAATCTTTTATACTCCGAGTATTAGGACATGATTTGTTTGGTCTGATTGTAATAAGTGACGTGACATTGACTCTTCCCAGCAGAACTTATGCTAGAGCTTTCATTTTTGATGCACTTTCAGTTTAAGCCACACCCATTTATGGTTCTTCCAAATACAGATAATTTTCGCTGCAAACTCACCACTACATGTAATGAACTCCATCCGACTGACTAAATAAATAAAAAAATACTACATAAAAGAAATACACCATACACAATCATGTTGAAGGTCATGAATGTTTAATGTAGATTTGATGTGATAAATGTGGCATTCAAACCTCTGCGCTCCAAGACCACCAGGATAAAAAGCGAGATTGTAAATCCACCACACAATACACTCTGAAATAAAGCGAAGCTCACATTTCCCCTTGAAACTAAAAGATGCTCATTAAGTATGCCAGCCAGCCTCTTCAGCGATGTGGCACTTTTCATTCCTGCCAGCTCACAGAGATTGGCCCCTGCTGCACCCTCCCTCATCTGCCTCGCTCCCAGTAAAGGGAGCATTTTCTCACCACGGGAGGCTAGAGATAGAGAAAAGGCACAGCCAGTCCTTCTGCTCTTTGATGCCTACCTCCCATCATCTCAGTGGGGTTCTTAGGTGCGTTTGAGCTCCACGTCTATCCATTGTGTGCATTCCCTTATAGTGCGCTGGCATCAGATCTGTCTGATGGGTAAAAGAAAACTGGCAAGACATCTCAGAAAGCAACTGAGATTGATATCAGAGTGTGTGTGGATGCTAAATGGGTCTGGATGGAGCAAAAGTGACATTAGTAGGTGATCAAACTCCCACTCATTACCAGAAGGCTTTTCCACTAAAACTGGGCTAGTTTATAACAGCAAGACAAGACGGAGTTCTTAGTGTCAGATCCCTAAACAGATATTCATCTGTGACTGCCGTGGCGCTCCGAAACTTTGTTCACACTTCTTGAAAGGTTCAAAAAGGTTTGAGTGTCACCCGTATCACAAATACATTTCGGAGGGCTTTGTGCGCTGGGAGGCGGGGGGTGAGGCGGTCTCTATAATTAAAACAAGGTTGGGAGGTGAGACTCACCTATGGAGTTGGGAGATTTATCTTCCACCTACGTCTCCACAGGAGTTCAGTTTATTCTGCCTCGAGCACACTAGAGTTTCTGGAGGTCCTCAAATTCAAAACGTTCCTATTAGCTTCATAATTCTATATTCCCAGGCTGCTTGACAAATGAGACGCACTATCGTTTAGGTCAACCCACACCTCCCGATGACATGATGACAAGGCTTTGCTCCCATCATTAACATTAATAGGTCGGTGGAAATAGATGCAGACTACACCCCCTCTTTTTCCGAGATGTTAAATCTGAGTCATCTGACAAAAAGATGAGAGATGTAATCACAATGGGATTGCTAAAGTAGTTGAGAGAATAGAGGAAAACTGATTATGATAGGGACGATTACGACTAGACAAGTGGGCCCAATTACGTGACACTTAAATCTAAACCAACACAAGTGCCACAGCAGAAACTGTGGGATTTTTTTTTTCAACTGACTTTGCAGCATTAACATACTTGCTCAGTATTGTGTGCTTTATTTTGATCCTACCGATGTCCTGAAAATGCTCGGGTGAGACTGCATCTCAACTGCATTAGTTCAACAGAATTTGTCAAGGGGTTTGTGGTGGCAGGTCCACCAATTATTGCTTGATTTGAAAATAATTTCGGTGAAAAATGAAAATATAGGGAACAATACTGAACGGTTCCTCTGTTTAGAGGTCCTTGACCTGAGTGAGGCTAATTAATTTTAACTTTTTGTCATCAATCAACATATGCTGTCACTACAACGACTGGAAGGCATCCTTAAAAGCATGTCTTGATTAAAATCTCCTTCCTTGCATCTAGTGACATGGATAATTGATCACCACCTTTTCTTCATTATTTACCTCAGGAGAAGAAGTCTAGAGGAGGGAGGGGGTCTGTCTCCACTCGTCAATCCATTGGCAGCTTGTTGATTTCAGATACAAGATGCAATTGGATTAACAGCAGGAGTGTTAAGAATGTAGCAGTGGAGAATTGGTTTAACTGCTCCGGATGCTGGAGTTTCACGCGCAGAATATAAAAAAAACATTAACCCCTCTGATTCATGAGGTTCACTGCAGTGGTCAGAGCTTTTAAAATCCATTTTTAATCATGCAGGGTGTGATGTTAAGTTACCCTTGAACCTTTCTTATGATTCTATAGTAAGCCTGCAGAGAGTTATACGAGTTAGATAAAGAGTTGCATCTTTGCATTTTGCATTTGCATTGCATTGCATATTGCATTTTTTATTCACAACAACAAATTCAACATGGTGTATGATAGTAGTGTAGCACAAAATATCTCCTTCTATATTTAATTCCATATTTAACTTTGGATGCACAGATATGGTTGCTTAAACACGGATCTACCTAAAATAAAGGCAGCTATATAATTTCATAAAAAAATGTGATGAAAAATATTAAATTACAAAGACAACAAAATTAGCGAGAAAATAATAATAGTATCAAAATTAGTGCTGTCAAATCGATTAATCGCATCCAAAATATGTGTTTACATAATATATGTGTGTGTACTGTGTATAATTATTATGTATATATAAATACACACACAAGCATGTGTATATTTAAATAAAATATTTATATAAATATATAAACAGTATACACATGAAAATATTTCTTAAATATATACATGTATGTGTGTGTATTCAAATATACATAATAATTATACTCATACTCGTCCATCGGATTGCCAGACAATGAAGCGTGATTCGTCACTCCAGAGAACAGGAGAGACAGCTCTAGAGTCCAGTGGTGGCGTGCTCGGCCATGGAAACCCATTCCATGGATCTCTCTATGCACTGTTCTCAAGCTAATTTGAAGGCCACACAAAGTTTGGAGGTCTGTAGCTATTGACTCTGCAGAAAGTTGGCGATTTCTGTGCATGTGGTGACCCTCTGTGAATTTACATGGCCTACCACTTCGTGGATGAGTTGCTGTTGTTCCCAATTGCTTCCACATTTGCTATAATACCACTAACAGTTGATTGTGGAATATTTAGTAGTGAGGAAATTTCACGAATGGACTTATTGCACAGGTGTCAACTTATCACGGTACCACGCTTGAATTCTCTGAGCTCCTGAGAGCGACCCATTCTTTCACAAATGTTTGTAGAATCAGTCTGCATGCCTAGTTCTTGATTTTATACACCTGTGGCCATGGAAGTGATTGGAACACCGGAATTCAATGATTTGGAGGGGTTTCCCAATACTTTTGGCAATATAGTGTATATTATGTAAACACAAACTTTTATTTTGGATGCGATTAATCATGATTAATCGATTTGACAGCACAAATCAAAATATGTTGAATGTGAATTTTTTTTTTTACATATTTAATATTTAAAGCATCTTTCTTTCTGTCTTTCTTTTTATTTCTTTTTTTTAAATTTGTATTCATTTATTTATTTATTTATTTATTTATTTATTTATTTATTTATTTATTTATTTATTTATTTATTTATTTATTTATTTATTTATTTATTTATTTATTTATTTATTCATTTATTTATTTATTTATTTATTTATTTATTTGCAGGGACAGTGCATATTAATGAACATTTCTGTCAATATGCCAGAGTTAGCCAAAAGGCTATTTTTCACCTGCAGTCCCTAGACAGATGTCATCCTAAAAAAGAGAGTAAAAAAGTTACATTTTACGTAACAATATAACAATTACAATACAATTTTAAAAAGCACTAAGTTAAGATGTACAATAAAAACACATCCGACCAACAACAGACAAACAGCAGACAAATACATGAGCACATACACACAACGCAAGAATCAAACAGGAGGCAGCGAAACAGGTCTAGCATTGGGCTAATGTTGACAGCTCTGATTTTCAATTAACCATTTCTTTAACTGAATCTTAAATGTACTATATGTGGTTACGTTTCTAATGTATATGGGGGTTAGGTTCCACTCAGCAGCAGCTCGAACAAAAAAAGCGGTTTGGTCAAATAAACTTTTCCTAAAAGGAATAATGCAATCTCCCCTCGCTGCACGTCTGGTTCTGCTATAATCAGCCGTTCGAATATTGACAAACTGGTGTAGAGGAGGGGATGATAGACCATGAATAATTTTATAGAAAAGACATAAATCTGCAAATTTTACCATGTTTTTCCAGCTGAATAATATGTGTTTTTGTAATATTGGACAATGATGAGAAATGCATGGTTTCTTATCCAATATTTTTACAGTTCGTTTGTAAAGTGATTGAAGAGGTTTCAGAGATGTGACACTAGCTTGTGACCAAATGTGAGTCATATGTGAGAAGATCATAGAGTGCATGTACATTTTTGCTGCCTATTTTTTTATACCTTTGTATTATGTTGCTTGTGTGCAAGACAGAAGTTACATTACAATAAAATTATAATTTTAGTAATTATTTATTATTTCACCTATATATGGACAGCTGGACCAACAACAAGAATGTACTTCCAAATCCTAACTATTCAAGACAGCGTTTCTCCTCCATGCATTTTGTGCTCTAGAGAGTGGCAATCTGTTTTATATTCAACTGGCTTTGCTTCAGAAAAGTCCTTGCTTCAAGCATTGTGTTCTTTAGAATTTGTGTTATGGCACAGGTGAGACTCAAGCTGCACCTGACATCTTGATCCCCATTAGCCCATTGGATGCCAAGTGCCATTTTGAAGATGCGATTAGACTTTTAGGACAAAGGACAAAAACATTCTGCAGGGAAGAAGAGGGAAACTCTCCAGCATTTGTTTGACATGTGCTTCTCATCACAGATTTATTGGGTGAAAAAGCAAGGTTGATTGGATTTCCAGATTGACTAGGCAGAAATTAAACCAAGGCTTGTGTTAGCAGATGACATTACTTCCTGCCCACCCTCAGCCCCAGCCTGTCGACACTGTAATTAATTCATAACACACTGCCAATCAGATGTTTATTACCAGGAGAGGCTTGAGAAAAGACTTGGATCTTGTCAAAACAAGTGTATCCTGCCTCAAAATAGTTGGAGATTGTGTTAAGGCCCGTTCACACCAAGAACGATAACTATTTTGATAACTATTTTAATAACTATATTAGAGTGCACAGCGACAAAAACAATATTGTTTTGCTTATTATAAGCATGTTAAAGTTGTCATATGCCCCTTAAATGCTAAAGCTCTTTAAAATCAGATGGATTCTGATTGGCTGTCAATGTTTTATTGCCCGGCCAAAAAAAAAGTTGCTGTTTGGATTTAAATAGACAAATGCTTAAGAATCTGTGATTGAATCATTATTGCAGTGATTATTATGTTTCTAGCATGTTATATATGTTTGGCAACAGTTTTTTTCTAATCCTAATTGATGGAGTTTGTAGCTTTTCATCGCCATCATTTCCATCAAAAGGTGCAAAAACATTCCTTATATGACTTTAGGGGGATGTTCCATTTTGGTTATTCTATGGTCAAAGAGCAATGTTACAAAGAAGATGTTTGGGACATTAAATACGGTTCCTTGTTAGTCAGATGGGGATGTTTAATTTGGGACTGTGCTGCAACATATATTGTTCAATCCAGAGGTCTCTACACTACATTCCCATAACGTTTGCAGGACTTTTAGGGGATCAGTCTAGAATGTTATTTGTTGGTCCTATTTAGGACCTTCCATCACATTTACTTAATGCTTTCAGAACATGTGTGTGCAAATCAATGTACTCTAGGCTGCTTTGCAAATGAGGGTCAGTAAAACACAGGATTTGGAAGTTGCTTCTCATAGATGGATCAATACCAACTGTTTGTCCAACTTCAAATTCAGAACATGTAAGTACCACAAGTTATATTTTGTGAATGTACGCAAATCGCCTTTGTGAATGTGCTTGTTAGCACGCTGACGGCTAATGTGGCTAAAGTTACCATTGCCTCTGACTGTATTCACAGAGATCAGAGCTATGCCATAAGTTTTATTTTTAAGAAGCAATAAATGTGTGCTTCTGAATTTTACAGGCGCTGAGCATTTGTTTTGGGCTAAAAATAACAAGCTCTGGTGTCTGTGAACACAGTAAAAGACAATGGTAACTTTAGCACATTCAGAAAGGCGATTTTCAAACACACATTATGGATCACGAAGGGTTGGTATTGATCCAACTTTTAAGAAGCAACTTTTGTGCAAATCCTGTGTTTTACTGGCCCTCATTTGCAAAGCAGCCCAGTGAACATTGATTCACACAAATATGTTCTGAAAACATTCGGTAAACGTGATGGAAGGATCTAAATAGGACCAAGAACATCCCAGAACCCATCAAAAGAACTCCACATCATGACTGTCTCAGAACGTTCTAGGAAAGTTACCAGGCGACATCCTTGACACCAGCGGAGAGGTTCTGAGAATGTTCTGGGAACATGAAATCTCTAAATAAAATACGGTCCCTTAAACTAGGGTGACCAAATGTCCTGTTTTCCCAGGACATGTCCTGTTTTCAAGTCATGTCCTGGCCCTAATACAAACATTTTCTATCCATACAGAGGGGGCATACTTTAAATGTATTGAAATTAATAAGGAATCTTTGTGTGAACTTCGAGTATCATTTGAGTATCTGGGCCGAGTGTCCTGGTTTTCGGTAATCAAAATATGGTCACCCTACCCTAAACGTTACAAGAACATCCTGAATGTACCGTGAAGGTTCTCCAAATAACGTCTCAGAACCCTTTAAAGAACTCCACATCATGGCCGCCTCGGAACGTTCTGTGAACGTTACTAGGGGACGTCCTTGACACCAGCAGGGATGTTCTGAGAATGTTCTAGGAATGTAAAATTTCTACTGGCGCATAACATTACAATAATAATGAGCGTAAACAACTTAAAGAGCTCCAAATTGTACCACCTGACTGCTGCAGATTTAATTATTCTTTTGAGATTCGTTAGTGTTGCCATAGAAACGTATAAATCAGAGTCTGAGTAGAGTGTCGCAGGTTGCCATCTCTTAATTATGGTTATTAAGACATGGAGTGAATACAGCATGCTCATTATTTTGGTTCAGGATGAACTATAAAAGGGGGCTGCTGTTTGTTTGCGACACTTACTTTTCTAATGTAATGAGTGAATGAAAGTGAGTGAGCCAATTCGGACACTGAGTGCACCGGAAGGGCTGCCGCTTTTGCATAGTTTGTACTTGCTGTTTAAAAATAATTTGAAACTTAGCAAACTAGCTGCTCCAGTAGTAATGAAAAGATTTATGTTGAACTCTGTCATGGAAAATAGCATCTTAATTTAACTATTTAATAATCAATCAAAAAGTAATACCTGTATGATATTACGCTGTACCCACATTGGACCAGTGGTTTGGAAAAACCCTCACATTATGGGTATTTTCTAATCGCTGAGCGCACATCAGTTGTACACTCGTTTTTGCGGTGCATTATGGGATTAATTGAGTACACTCAATAATGTCCACTATGGTTTCGGACACCACTACAAATTCATAGACTCTGTACTACAAACTCTGCATAGCCTCATGGAACACACTGATGACGTTAAGAGGTATGCAAATATGTTGTCAGGTAGAACATCCTATCATTGCTTTTGTTTTGCAATGATTTAAACATTTGATGGGCCTGAGACTTAAGGGGTTCACATATCGGATGAGAAGCTCAGCTGTGCCATGTTTTTAAAATTAATTTTAAAACACATTATTTTCTAAATGAGTGTACACACACCGGTAGTGCCATTCAGCAATTCAAAACCCCAAAAACCCCAACAATACCTTGAATTATATGCAACAAACCACTGATTCTGAGGGACAAAATACAGAAATCAGCTGTGTGGATGAAGATTGCTGATGTTTTCGGATTTTCAGGTGAGATTCTCAAGGAATTCAGTTAATGTAAGTTATGCCCTGAGGTAAAATGTTCAGGCTGCAGACTTATCAACGATTGTATTTAATTGTACAGTACAATCATAACATATGACATTATCTTAATTTCATAAGGTCTTTAAACATAAAAAAACAATATTGCTGACCATAAACTGATAGAATGTGTGCGATACCTGTGAGTTGTCCGAGACGCGGTGCGGCGCTGCTCTTCTCTTCTCGTCCGGTTTGTTACCCCCCTTTATTATTGATTGCTATGTGGAGAATTTCAAGCAGTTTAACAAAAAGGGTTTATGAAAAACCTTGCCTACCTTAGCTTTAACTATAAAGAGAACTATAATGATAACTATATTAGCATCCCCACGAAAACGTTCTGTTTATAAAAAAGCACACACGCGGTTATTTTGTCTGCCGCTTTAAATGCTCAATCTCATTAAAGTAGGATGGATTCTGATTGGCTGTCAAAATTTGTACCATTCATTAAATGGAAAAAAAAATTCTAAAAGTTATCCAATAATATTGTTTTTCTGTGTTGTTATCATTATATTTGTGGTGTGGATTTTCGTTATAGTTATCGTCCTTGGTGTGAACGAGTCTTACGAATTGAAGTCAGTCAGGATATTTATGTTTGTCACATCCGCCAGCTGGTGAGCCCATGATTGCCACCAGAGGGCATGCCTCCCATCTCCTTTGCTTTCCTATCATGAACTGCATTTCCCATAACCCATTGCCTGGAATTATTATGTTTGATTACTTTCACCTATGTCTATTTATCTTGTTGTTGCCTGCCTATTTAAGCCCTGTGTTTTCATTCATTCTTTGCAAAGTCTTGTAAGTGTCACACTGCATCTCTGAGCACTCTTCCTCTAGTTTCCAGTGGTTTGGTTTTGACTTTCTGCCTGGATTACTGGATTTCCCTGTTTGCCTGTGATTTTCTGCCTTGTTTTTTTTTTTTTTTTTTTTTTTTTTACGTATTTCCTCTCTTATGGATTATGATTCTGGATTGCCCTAATAACCCTGCATTTGGATCCGCAACCATGTCAGAGCAGTTTGTAACAATATTAAAGATAATGATAAGTCTGTGACCTGAATTTAATCTGTAAGCCCCTCCCCTCGAATGCAGAGGAGTCAATGGCAGTTGAGTATCAGTTGCACAGGGACCGGAACTCTGACATCTTTATAGGTTTCAGCGCTATAGAGAAACATTGTAAAATTCGAAGCTCTCATCAATTTGATGGTGTTTATGCTACAAAAATGGTAAAACAATGTGCCTGGGGCACTGCAACACTGATTCCAGGTATCCTGAGAGGATTTTCTGGCTATCATAATCTCATTAAGTTACAATTAAAGTTTGTGAATCCATGCTAACGTAAAAACCTAAATGGCTAAGTATCCTCACGTCATGTAACAGTGTAAGTCAAAAACATAAACGAAGGTCTACATTTCAGTGCCTCTCCATATTAAACTGGTTAAATGTAACCAGTGTTGGTCCTATGTGCTCCCCGACGAGAGGTGCTCCTTCTTGGGACAAGGTTTTCACACTGACAGCTGTCATTTGCAAATAGACAGTTAGCAACTCTGTTTGTTTGTCCGAGTTAGCAACAGTAACTAAGTAGGGCGGGGCTTACCGATAGGTCAATTGTGTAAATTAGGTACTACATTTTGTTAAATTGTGTAAATTAGGTAGGGGAGCGCGGGGCACAACCTAACGCGGGGTTAATTGTAACACGCATGTTTTAACCCTTTCCACACAAGCCAGAATGACGAAACTTAGTGTATTTACTAGTTGCCATATCAACATTATTTAGAGAAAAAGTAGCTCCACAATTAAAAAATCTCTGGAAGATATAACTGAACATTTTACCATAGCAAAAGTACATTTCCTACTTAAGTTTAGTTTTCATCTCTGTTTTTTGTGTTTATTTAGACAAATCCGATATTATTTTAATCTTATATCTGTTATTTAACAGTTGAGATCGTTCTTTAATGATGATCTAACAGCAGAAGACATGAGCCGCGATTTAAATCCCAGTTGCGCAGATCGGGTGCGTTGTAACACTGCGTTACAATGAGCCCCAATTTGAAATATGCCATTATATTCTATACTTCTATGAATTATTTTGAGAAACCATGAAAAATGGGTGAATAATGACAGAGTTAATGTTCAGAAATTATTAATTATTATGTTTTTAACTATGCTGTTTAGCTGTATTTGGCGACATGTTTGTTGTCAAACTCAAAAATGAGTATATTTTTAATGATTAAAAAATGCCATTATTTTATTTTAAAAAATTAATAATTGTATTTTGTTGACAAAATATTTTAGTTTCTCTTGGATATTATTTTGATTATATCAGATAACATTTTAAGCTGTCATTTGGTCATGTTACATTGTGCCCCACCACATGTTACAATGTACCCCACCTACGGGGCATGTTGTCACACTTCACTTCCATTCTTTCGGGGTAAATCAAGAAAAAAGTATACAGCATATTAATGAAACAAAACCACATAATTGTACTAGACGTGTGCAATTAATGTGGGAAAAAATAAATACTCTGAACCCCAAGTGGATTTACACAAACTGAGAGAGTCAAAAAGCTTTAGGTAGTGCCCCGCTCTCCCCTACTACAATTTGAACTTACTTCGTTACTGTTAAAAAACGCATGTTCAATAGGCTATAGTATGAATATGGGTAGTATGAATGTGATTCGGATGTGCTACATCCGCCATGTTGCTGTCACGTGACCTACCAGCATCAGTTCCGCTTCACTTCCATTTATAAATCCCCTCCCGTGGCCTCATGGGATAGTAGAGTGTCCATCGAATGCGCACTTTTCGCCTTTTGTTTTTTTAATATAATGAATTCAGACATTCTACTCTTTTGGTATACTGTTTTTTGCATACTATATAATAGG
Organism: Gobio gobio; assembly: GCF_949357685.1. NCBI lineage: Eukaryota > Metazoa > Chordata > Actinopteri > Cypriniformes > Gobionidae > Gobio > Gobio gobio. The sequence goes on from NC_137104.1 coordinate 13,134,660, forward strand.
GAAGTGTTCGATTTTGGACGCAGTGAGTGTGTGTGTATGCAAAATCATATTACAGTAGCTTATATGATTAACTGTGTCATATTTTGAATGAGGGGGATATGAGATAAAGAATAGCACAGATCACTCACATCTATAATTGGTTTGATCTTATTTGTGGATCACAGTGAACCTTCTCATTTGTCACCTCAGTCTTTGATCCAGTGTATTTGACTGCACACCTTTGAAATGACTGTGAACCTTTGAATCTCTTCAGAAGACATGAGAAGAGCTCTCTAAGCCATGGGTTTCTAAAAACCTTTTTTTAAACCATGGAACCCTTTCATACAACTGTTAGTGAACCAGCTATTTTTGTATTTGATTACTTTTAAATAACACTTTCATATTTTTGTTGTTGGTGTGAAAAAAGTTGGCTTGTAAGCCTTTGATTTGCACTTCTGAACTATTTTCTGTATTTAATTGGATGGCGCTCACCCTGCTAGGCCAGATAAAGCCAATAATAAAGCAGACAACAAATCTTCTTCTCTCTTATTCTTAACTATAAACTTGAATTTTGTCAGCATGCTGCTGACAGTCCATCACCAAAAGAGTCCAAGCAGAGCCTTTGCTATATTTATTTTATAGTGAATTATTGTAGCTGCTGATTTGACTTTGTATCATTCGCCATGGTTTTTGATGACAGTTCTTGAACAAATGTTTTTGCAGAAAATATTTTATTTTGTTTTAGAGTCGCTGATGTTCAAAAAGTCTGCATTTATTGGATCAAAAATACAGTAAAACAGTAATATTACGAAATATTTTTAAAATTTTAAATACTTCAGTATATTTTTAAAAATGTAATGTAAACTGAATTTTCAGCATCATTACTCCAGTCTTCGGTGTCACATGATCCCTTGGAAATGTTTGTATTTATTTATGTATTTATATATTTTTGTTTATTATGGAAAACATGACAGATTTTTTTCAGGGTCTGAATTTATTTATTTATTATGGAAAATATGATACATATTTTTTTTCAGGATTTGAAATGTATTTATTTAAAAAAAAAAAAAACTTTTTATGTTTATTATGGAAAATGTGACACCAATTTTTTTTTCAGGATTTTGAATGTATTTATTTATTTATTTATTTATTTATTTATTTATTTATTTATTTATTTATTTATTTATTTATTTATTTATTTATTTATTTATTTATTTATTTATTTATTTATTTATTTATTTATTTATTTATTTATTTATTTATTTATTTATTTATTTATTTGTTTATTTGTTTATATATATATTTATATTTATTTACATTTGTTTGTTTATTGTGGAAAACATGACAATGATTTTTTCAGGATTTGTAAAGGAATAGAAAGGAATACAAATATTAAAGGAACTGTATGTAAGAAATGTATTTCAATGAATCATAAAATGGCCCTGATATGTCACTAGACATTAAGAAATCATGTTAATTTCAAATATTTATATCACTGACAACGGTTGTCCGGCCAAGATATTGTCATTTTAAAAGTGAAGTTGCAGCCCTCAACTGATGTTGATGTTGACATATTGTGTTTTGGCCTGAAGCGCCACCCTCCACCTGTCTACCAATCACGAAGTCAGTAGTGTTTCTGCATTCGGGTTGCCAGCTCTGCTCTAGTTACCACAGCTGCAGCTACAAACTTTTTGGATAAACAATGTCTAACTTTACGAAACCTAAACGACCTCGTTATGAATCAGAAAAACGTTATGACAGTGTCCGAAATAAAACCAGGATTTGAGATGCCTTTGAAAGATAGAGACGGCTGAAAACGGAGAATAATTTTTAGACTGATGCCAACGTTGCTAATTTTCTCCTGGACAGGTAAGGTTCATCTATGTTTGGCTAACTTGTACTTAATGTAAATGGACATTTCAAATATTTATGACAGTCGAACAAAGATATGCATGTTCGTGCAAAGTAACGTTAGGTTAGCGCAGATGGAGGAGGTGGGTCATTGAATTGAAAAGGTAACGTTAAGGAATTGTTTGGTAAATAAAAACGGCGAGTCGTCATTGCTAACATTAGTAATGCATTATCAGAGCCTGTTTCTCTGTCATTATGCTGGGACGCTGAGGAAAACAACATTAGCACGCCTATTAGCACTGTGTAAACGTATTTGAGACAGTAGCCTAACGTTACCTCAGTAAAAATTATTCCTCATTCGTTCTTCGCATATATAGTGGACAAAACATGCTGCAAGTTGACCTGTATGACCATTGCTAATGTTATTTAGCTTTGCTGTAATTTTACTATAGTATTTTTTCATGTGGGAATGTACTGTCAAATACGAGCGTTCATATTTACGATTATATTTGGCTAATCGCCATTAGTACATTTTTGCGATTCATAATTACTTCACAAAACATCGCTCTTGAAGCATAAACATAATTAACAGAAAGAAAAAAACTTACTGTGTACGACTCGTCACTTGCCATTGAAAGCTCCGTGTAGCAGCCTACGTTCCTGCTGCATCCTGCAGCCTATCTGGCAACCTCGAGTCAGGGGGAGGGGGAGAGGGGATACACCGCTCTACAGTCATTTGAAAGTGATTGCAGTACCAGTTTTGGCCACAGTCCTACATACAGCTCCTTTAATATATTTATATATATTTATATTCATCCATATGATGCCACTGTGTGCAGGAAAAGACTTAAATTAAGTATTAAAGAGTTAGTTCACCCAAAAATGAAAATTATGTCTACTTACCCTCATGTTGTTCTAAATTAAGTGATATTGTTTTTTTTTGTGTGTTTTTTTTTGTGCACTTTATTTACAAAATATTATCCAGGCCAGGGTAAGTAATTAATGACAACATTTACATTTTGGGGTGAACTTAACCATTCCAAATTATATTTCCATTTTCCATAATATAAATACAATATAATGACTAAAATAAAACATATTGCAGATTATGTCACCTATTTTGCCCCATTCATACATGTGATAATTATCCAAAGAAATTGAGCTGATAATTCCATCAAAGTGACATGTTGGTGGTGCAAGATTAAAGTTATTTTCTCATCAGACTTGATCTAAAATGTATTCTGAAATAATATTATTCTTATTATAAAACAATTAATTAAAAAGGCTCAATGTAACTCCAAATCAAACATTTTTACTCACTGTGATTTCATTAGAAATATTAGAGTGATGAATTTGCAATGGCTCCAAGCATCCCTGTTGCTTGTTTAATTATGTATTATTTAGAAAATGGCTTTGATTCAAACTGATTTAGAGTGTGCTAATTGCAGAGACAGTCCCCCTGGAGCATGCTGGGGTTAAGTGGAGGAGCGAGATTCTGATTTCTGTGATGGCATTTTCTAAGCAAGGAAAAAACTTTATCTGAAAAACTATATTTTGCTCTTAACCAGTAGGCAAGCTAACGTGATTTATTATATATGTTTGTTTTAATTCACTCTTTGTTATTGCTGTGCAGTGATGAACCTCCAGCAGTGCAGAGTATTTCAGACCTGTTGAGATCAACCAATTACAATCAATACTTAAGAAAATGAGAAGCTGTTCTCTACCCTGCTGTTACTTAATTCAGTAAAAATTAACTTATTGATTGTTTCCATTTTGCAGTTAAATGACTAGGGCTTTATTTCATCTTCTCGTGGAATTTTGTGGAGGAGAAACCTTTCCATCCATTTAAAGACAAACGGCAAGTGAATCGTTCTCTTTCTTTCTTTCTTTCTTTCTTTCTTTCTTTCTTTCTTTCTTTCTTTCTTTCTTTCTTTCTTTCTTTCTTTCTTTCTTTCTTTCTTTCTTTCTTTCTTTCTTTCTTTCTTTCTTTCTTTCTTTCTTTCTTTCTTTCTTTCTTTCTTTCTTTCTTTCTTTCTTTGCCTTTGTTATTATTGAATAGTTGCTTCAGTGAATTGCGATTTATTTATTTATTTTTGTGAATTCACAGAAAATTGCATCCCCTTATCAGGTACGCATTATAAAATCCACACTTAGATGTTAGACACAAAAGGCCCAGATAATTGCGTCTAAGTGCTAAACTGAGCATATTAAGCCAAAATACTCTTAAAAAGCCTCATTAACTGTTAAAGTACATTAAAGGTTTAGACATATTTTTTTTTGTGTAAATGCAGTAAGAAGCTGATAACAGGCTTCTGCATGTGTAATTGTATTAATGTAGCTTTTACTGAAGCCATTAGGCTGTTTTTTTCTTCACCACAGATGTGCTACTGTCAACCCGAGCATGTTTCAAACAGTCAGAATTTGTATAAATGTCAAGGTTTTGTTTGTTTCCTTGTCGCCTTGAATTTTAAGAAGACGCTCTTCCAATCATTCAAAACAAGCCTTTTTGAGCCAATATAGTCGTGTCGCTACTCAGTCACATCTCCGCAGATGTCCGCCATGCTCGGATTGCTGTCATAACAATGTTCTTTATTCCAGCTGATGATAATATCCGTTCCCATTGATGAATTCTAGGGACTAGTGATTGAGCGCAGCAGAGGACTAGATCCAGCACATTGTTCACTTTACACAAAAAGACGCCGGAGAGAGGGAACTCAGTCAGGCATAAAAGTCATTTGAGAGAGAAATGCAGCTTGTCAAATACTTCAGACAATTAGCCAGGAACAAGCACAGGCAAAGGACATGCTCGATCTTCCTACCTCATTTCTTAAGCCACTTTCATATTCTGTGTCGGTCGCTGCATGACTTTTACACAAGTTTTACAATCGGGGTTCTTCAGGAAGCCCTTTATTTGGTTCATACGATCAGGGATGGACTAAATCATGGTGTTGTCATAAGTCTGTAAAAACGTTAAAGTGCCATATCATTGCAATGTTACGCTCTTGTAAGAAGCAGAACCCTTTTGGTTCTGGTTTTTGTGTCGGTTCTTTGAATCACCTTTAAAACCGGCTAGCATTTTCTTTAAAGCTGTGCGTTATTACATAATCTGCCCAAAATTAAACATGCATGATGGTTTAGTTTACAGATTAGCAAGACGTGGGAGTTTTGAAGACATTTAAAAAAAATAAATGTATTATTATTATTATTATTATTGATTAAGTTTTTAAAGATATTATTATATAAGTTTTTTTTTATCTATTTATATTTTATGTTATTTCAGCTTGAATTTGAGTTTACTTTTTAGAATTTTGTTATGTGCTTTCGTCATTTTATTTGTTTTTTTCTTCTTTCTTTTAAAAATATTGCTATTTAGGTTTTAATTCATTTTTATTTTAGTTTGAGTTAGATTTAGTTTTTATTTATTTCCAGATAATAGTCGAAGTGCTTCAACATAAACTTATTTCAGTTTATTTCCAAGGCAACATTTCTGATTTTCGTTTACTTTAAGTTTTTTCAATTAATATATTAATATTTTATTTCAGCCTGAGTTCAATTAACAGAAATATTTGTAATAGTTTTAGTAAAATAATAACCCTGATCTGGTATTTCCAATGTAGGCAGCTTTGTTGGTTGTAATGAGAGCAATGTCGTTTTGATCTAATTTTGAACACCTCTGAATTCCAGGTTTTACGAGCCAGAGAAGAAACATCCCCCAACACACACACACACACACACACACACACACACACACACACACACACACACACACACACACACACACACACACACACACACACACACACACACACACACACACACACACACACACACACACACACACACACACACACACACACACACACACACACACACACACACACACAGTGGACTTGTGAACTTACAATATGAGAAACACAAAGGTATTCCTGTTCTGTACATTGTATGTGCCGGTTTGTCAGTTCCCAAATGGGTCACATTCCACAGAATAGCTTCAGCATATAAATTCTAAAATATGTTAAGAGTTAACCAATGAAACCAACGAAAATGCTTGTAAAACTTTTATTTCAATTCTGAAATTGTGCTTTGAAACTGACCTTGAGAAGGCATCCATATGCATGAGAGCATGATAGTGTCATACTGAAAGTCTTGAGTGTGAGAGATGGGATAGGGGTCGCGGAAGGAGGTCAAATGCACATGAGACACTCCAATTTGATCCCAAAAAGGCCAATAGAGCATCATCTGTAATGACATTGTGTGTTAATAACTCAACATATGAATAACTTCCCACTGGCAAGACGATCTGAGAGAGTATTTCAGGTTGTATAAAGACTAGGAATGTCATCTTTCTTGAGGCGCTTTCCTTCTCTGGAGAACGTTCATCGGGAGGCCAGGTAGCACCAGAGTGTCTTCTGATAACTCGTCTGTTCTTTGCCCAAGCTACCCCTGTGAACTCTGTCCAACTCAATCTTCCAATACTGTTTTTCCATGGAGAGCAGATCAGTAGCTGTGTGAAGCGCTGACGGCTTGGCTTGATGTTTGGTCAACCTCTCTGTGCTTCCTTTCTGTGGCACTGCACACCTCAGCTTTGGTTAAAAGTGGATGTGGAAAGAAGAGAAGGTGACATCAACGTGAACTTGGAAATCTGAAGCTGTCAAGATGGAATGTTTCAAGAAAGTTAAGCTAAACCAAGAGTAATGTAGTCCATATGACACATACTCAAGTCTAATGGAGGCATATGATATCTTTGTGTGATACATTGGAATTTTAGCCATAATTCACTGATTTTCCAGCTGTAATATGATTTACATTGAGTTGGATTGAAGTGGGTATCAAACTAGCAATGGAACAAACTGACATAAACTGTTACTGTAATGTATATATAACATTGCTGTCGTAACACAATTGGCATGACAACAATCAATAAAACAGAGCATTGACCAATTCATTTAAATGTGATTATGTAGCTTTCTATTGTTTGCCTGGACTCTAGAATTTGGTCTGTAGCCAGTACAGCACTCCCATCCTCTTTAGAGTAAAGTAAACTATAGGATGCACAGTGTATCAGAACCTTATTGGTTATGTTGTCACATTTGGTTTTTGGTTTTGTTTCATGTCAATGTTTTCATATCTTTTATTTTTAAAGGGGGGAGGGGGTCTAATGCTATTTCATGCATTCTGACTTATTTACACTGTTAAAGAGTTGGATTCTCATGCTAAACACGGCCAACATTTAAAAAAAATTAGTTGGATGTATGACTGTGCCAAATACACTCCTTCAGGATTCAAACAAGTTTCAGAAAGTTTTTTAGAGTATGGCCCTTTATGAAGTCATAAAGGGCGGAATTCCTTGTATGTGCACTTCTCCTGGATGAGCGCGTGTGCACATAACCAGAACTAGAGCAAGAGCATCAACGACGAGCTTTGAAAGAATCGGTACAACGTATCTGTTGTTACGAACCCTTTTGTTAAAAGTGGCTACGTAAGGGTTTCGCAACATAAAGAAGGACACGTGAAACATGAGTACACTGCATTAACATTTATTATACTCACGAACATATAGAAACTCACGAAACACGTATCACAGACACAGAAACATACTTCACTTCAAATAATATAAAGGTAACAAATATTAACAAGACGAACAGCAAAGTAATTTAACTAAATCAAAAGAAAATGAAAAGCTTGTTTGCTGGTTCTCCTCTCTCCTGCCATGCTCCGCTTCAGTGCCTTTATTATGGTGGATCCAAAACGACTCCAACGAGGTGCAGGTGTATAATGACACACAGGTGCGGACCTAATAAGGAGCTCAGACACAGAGAAAAAAAAACAGAGTCATGACGTCATTACAAGGAAAAGAAAACACGAGACACAAACCGTAACACTGTCTTTTATAAATATGATAGGGCTAAAAACGCATGTCTGGCATATAGACGCGTTTGTTCATGGCTCCTCTCTGAGGCCTCGATAAAGTTATTATTTTACCGTGTTTTATTTAGTTGTGAGCCATTAAAGTGTGTCTTCTTATTTCATTCAAAGTAAACACTGGTTGCGACTACATAGTGCCGAGTGCCTCTAATAAAGTTAAGCATGCGGATGACCAAGCCACCGGGGCTAATGCTAAAGCTAGTAACTGGCCCAACACATCTAAGAAACTATCAGACATTGCTTACGATATGTGTAAGTAGATATGTCAAAAGATGTCTGAGTCAATTTAGCAGGGAGTAAATGCCCGTTTTGATGCTTTCGCTAGGGTGACCATATTTTGATTACCGAAAACCAGGACACTCTGCCCGGCAATGAGCCACTCAAATGATACTCGAAGTTTACTCAAAGATTCCTTATTAGTTTCAATACATTTAAAGTATGCCCCCTCTGTATGGATAGAAAAATGTTATATTAGGGCCAGGACAGGACATATCCTGGGTAAACAGGTCGTTTGGTCACCCTATTGTAATGACGCAGGCTGAGCTACAGGCCCGTGTGGCATATCAGGAGTTGGCTGCCAGTGACTTTGAGGTGTGGTTAACAGAGCTGGAAATCAAGTACTCAGAACTGTCTAAACAAAACAGTCAGCTCTGGGCTAAGTTTCAGATCTAGAGGCTCGTTTTCAGAGGCACAATATTAAGATTGTTGGGATACAAGAGGGCGAGGAAAAGGAGGGTAAACTCACCGAATTCGTCTCTAGGCTGATTCCTTAATTTGCTCGGGGAAGAGCATTTCCCTCACCCGGTCAAGCACATCGTTCTCTCCAGCCTAAACCGGCCGTCGGTGAGAAGAAGGGCGAGAGGCCCTACCGTCTTTTCCAAAATAAGAAGCTGATTCTGCGCAGTGGGAGAATGCAACCACTGGAATACAAGGGTAAAAGGTTCCTGATTATTCCACCGAGGTGACGTCTCAACGGAATGCATTTCGGGACGTAATGCAAGCCCTGCGCAAAAAAGGAAAATTTGCTAGGCTGCAAATTCATCAGCATGGAGAGGTGGCGGCTACAGTCTTTGATGATGTGACGGAGGCAGCGCGATTCGTAGAAATGTGTGGTGAGAACTCAGGAGACAAGACTCAAGTATGATCGATTACAATTTTCCTGTGCTGCTGCTGTGCCCACTTACACTTGAGGGCTAGTAGAATGGCTTCCCCGGTGTGTAGTCGCTATGAGTAAAACGCACTGAGACTTTAAACAATTAAGATTGGATTATGTGCCTAATCTGTTGCAGGTTATGGTTTGATTTCGTATTGGCATTATGAATGCCCAATTTTAGTTGTTGGGCAATGTTCAATAGTTTTTTTTGTTATTTTCTCTCTCTCTCTCTTTCTTTCCTTTTTTATTTATTTTTATTATTAATTTTTTTATATTATTTTTACGAAATACTTTATTTTTAAGCTGATACTATGTATTTATTTACTCATTGATATTGATATTTATCAATTTATCAATTATTATTATTATTTTTTTAAAATATTTATTTATTTATTCTGACGGTATTATATTGTCTGTGATCCCATATTTGAGGCCTTGGGGAGGGTTTTTCTTTTTCTTGTTAGTTTTTGTTAACTGAGGTAGCTCCTTTTTGCATGGAACTGGGAATTTTGTGTCTAGTTTGGGTAGACACGATGGAGGGAGGGGTAAGTTGTGGGTTGTTGTTCTTTTTGGCTAGATTTGTCTGTTGCTTTTTTATTTGCTCTCTGTTTATTCGTTTGTGTCTTTTACATCAGTGCTTGGTCTATTGCAATGTATTCTTCTGATGCTGCTAGTCATTTTATGTTAACTGATGTGTATGCCCATTTTAAGAATCTCTTTTTTTCTTTGTGTGTGTAGAGGTCTTCTGGTAAGGCATTGAATGAGGGAAGGAATGTGACATTGGTCTCTTGGAACGTTAAGGGGCTTGGACACGCTATAAAAAGAGAAAAAAGTATTTAGACACCTTAAATCATTATCAGCAGATTTTTTATTTATTTTTTTACTGCAGGAGACCCATATTAAAGCGACCGAGCAGCTTGAGGTGCAGTTGGATATCGCAGGTCTACCAATCACCATTCACTTCCCAGGCTCGTGGGGTGGCCATTCTTTTCCTGAAAAACATTCCATTTCAATTTTCTTCGATAATCACTGATCCTTACGGCAAGTACCACAGTATATTGATTTCTGATCACAGTCCCCTGACCATGTCCATTCTCTCTTCCCACGCGACCTTATTCCTGACGTTTCAATCCCTCTTTGCTAGCCGATGGTACATTTTTAGAATACATCACCACCAAGTTGAAAGATTTTATAGAGTTTAATTATAATGGGGAGGAGTCAGTGTTACAGAGTTTGTATATTCAGGGAAGAAGTAGACGTGAACCGGCGAACAATCAAGATACTTTAATCCAAAATAAACACAAAATGAAATCAAAAGCGGCAGCCCCTCACGAATGACTGCTGTGCACACACATAACAAAACGTACGTTTTTCCAGACAACACACAACGTAAATTTCAGGCCTGGTTCTCTCTCGTCCTTCACTGTCGTCCCTCCTCCTTTATGCTCCTGTCACTCCTCCGTGAAACAGTCACTCGTCCCGGACTCACGGTCCCTCAGCATCGCTGCTCGCCACATACCCACAATGCCCTTCGCAGGCCGGGGGGTACTCCCGAGCCTGCGCTCTACACCGCCCCGAAACTGAAATATCCGAAACGATACGATACTCATTTTCTACAGTATCGATACCAGCTGAGCTCTCCTCTCCTCTCCAACTGACAGTGAGTTGACACGCACCCGCCTCCTCTCATTCAGTCCGGTTAACCGTCTGAACACGGCGAACGCATGTTCTGCTGGATTTTTCCTCATGACTGCATGTTAGTGTTGGTGTGACCGGCCTGAATTTCGCGCAGGATTCCACAAAACGTTAATTCTTCAAATTCCCGCGCAGATTTCGTGCTCGCATCTGAAGCGCACACACACATACCGTAATAAAGCCGCCTCTGACATATAAGTGCAAAAATTAGCTCCTTTTTCCAGCTTATTAATGGTCAAATACACTCAAATAATGTCTCAATATCCATCTTGCTGAGTATTAACGTAAACACAGTCGTAACCAGTTCAGAAGAATGAGTAAAGGGAACAGTATTTGGGATACATGCGTGCGTCAGGTCTTAAAGGGACAGAAGTTATTTATTATTCAAACTACAAAAAGAAAAACGATCACTTAACTGCTCTCGACTGATTAACTTGTGTAACTTTAATGGATTAATCTGTATACATTTTTACAATTATTACAATGAAGATTATCCAATGTTATTTTAAATTTGATTACTTTTTTTTAATTCAGTTTCTTACCTGAATACTATTAGACCTACCTGAAAAAATAAAGCAGTCTATTTAATTAGTATCTTTATTCTATTGTATTTATTTATGCTATTGTTTGTAATTTGTTTATTTGTTGTTATTTTATTACTGTTTACTCGTCTTTTTTAAATTCAATATGAAATCAAGCTTCCATGTGCTGTATGTAAGCTTTTGCAAAACAATTAGTTAGCAAATATTTGTGAGATAATTGTAATGGTAATTGATCAAAATTTAAATATGAGAAAAAGCTTAAAAGCTGTATCATATAAAGTGATCTCTTCAGAATACATTTTTAATTGCCTAGACTTTCAATAGACGGACAAAAAAAATAATTATATAAAACATATCTATTTGAAAGCATTTTTTCCCTGTGGTATCGAAAATGGTATCGAATATCGATACTTTTTTAGGTATTGTATTGAAGTTTGAAATTCCAGTATCGTGACAACACTAGTGGAGAGAGAAAAAAAATCCTGGTCCGGTTCCCAGACACACTGCCACTCGGTCCTCAGCCAGCCGAGAGGCTCTTCCTCGTGGTGCCATGCGATGGCACTGGACACTTGGTGGATTGCTCGATCCTCCTCCGCCCCCTGGCGGCTGGTGGTGGCTCCTCCTACTGAGGGCAGCCGGCAGCGAGTCCCGCGCTCCCTGCTCCTCCCCTAAATGGCGAACGGCAGCAGGCTCCGGCTCACAGCGAGTGCAGGCGACTCCACCACTCCCTCTCGGACGGCAGCCACCCCACCTCGACCCATGGGCATGGCAGTGAGCTCTCCGTCCCACCGGATCTTCACTCGCTCCAGCACCACCGCCTCGAGCAGCCACTCGCGGTCTTCATCCATCCGCGCTGCCCGACCTCCTCAGCACCGCGATCCCTCTCAGCAGCGAGGGCTCTTCGACAGCATGTCCCTCCTTCCTCCCGGGTTTTGGCACCAGTGTAATGGAGTTTGTATGTTCAGGGAAGAAGGAGCCGGGAACCGGCAAACATTCAAGATACTTTAATCCAAAATAAATACAAGATGAAAGTAAAAGTGGCAGCCCCTCACAGACGACTACCGCGCACACACATAAAACGTACGTTTTTCCAGACAACACACAACGTAAATTCCAGGTCTGGTCCTCTCTCGTCCTTCACTGTCATCACTCCTCCTTTATGCTCCCGTCACTCTTTTGTGAGACACGAGGCCGATGCGGGACACAGCTGGCGCTTATCATCATTAATGACCGTGGCCTCATCCCGCTCTCACGGACCCTCGGCCTCGCTGCTCGCCACAGTCAGATTAAAAGGGGCTACACATTGGCACATTATTTCTTATGAATCTGCTTCCAAAAAGGAGAGAGAGAAAGGACTTTTAAAGATACAAAGTGTTCTTCCAACACTTAAATTGGCATATCAGGGGTCGAAGTCATCTGATAACTATAACAAAATAATGAAGCTTAAATACGAGTTTAACGATTTAATGGATTTTTTTGACTCTCTGGAGATGCCTAAACTTAGCGACGGTGCCAGGGCCAACTTGGACTCTGACTTTACTTTAGAGGAGATAGTCACCGCTGTTAAGTCATTTCCAACTGGAAAGGCAGCGGGGCCAGACGATTCAGTTCTGAATTTTTTAAGAGATTCTGTGATATTCTTGCCCCACACATCCTTAGAATGATAATCAGTTCTAAAAAAAATAAAGTTTTGCCTAGTACACTGTACGAAGCCAATATCTCTCAAATTTTAAAGAAAAAAAAGATGAAACTAACATGGCATAGAAAATAGAAATAATAGAAAAGCAATTACTAAAGCGTAAGCTATTCGGCTTAACAAACATTTACCCTCTGTTATTCACCCCGCCAAGACTGGATTTATCCCTGGTAGATTATCTTCCTCTAATGTACGTCCCCACCTTAACACAATATACGACAATCATAAGAAAGCTAATGGGGCAGCAATCCTTTCCTTGGATGTGCAGAAAGCTTTCGATCAGGTTGAATTGCCTTATATGTTTGCGTCACTACAAAGGTTTGGGTTTGGCGAGGCATTTATATCGTAGGTCAGCTTAGTATAAGCCAGGAAAGTGTGTCCAGTTCTTACTAACACAGACAGGTCGCCCATGTTTTCCTTGCACTGTTCAGTGCAACAGGGTTGCAGCCATTGCAGTAGAGCCTCTCGCCCTAAATATAAGGCGTCAGACTGGTATCGGGGGTCTTGATGTTGGGGGCAGGAAAGCTCTTATTAGTTTGTATGCTGATGATGAAATACTGTATTTGCGGAACTCTGAGAGATCAGTTTCCATTCTCTTAGATTTCATTACTTCTTTTGGACTATCTGGGTATACAATTAATTAGTTGAAGAGTAACTTTATGCATCTCTCTGATACTTATAGGCCTGTTTTTTGGAGAATATTCCATTTAAGATAGTTAGGGATCATTTTTCATATCTTGGACTGACAATCCCCAAAGATCCAACATTTATATTTAATTTGAATTTTGTGGAGTTTCTTTCGAAACTCAAAAGTAATATTGAGAAATGGAAAATTGTACCTTTGTCTATGATTGGGCGTATAAATTCAATTAAAATGGTTTCTCATTTAATTTTCTTGAAAATGACCGACCGTTTCGCTAGATAAGACCCTATTGCTTATCTGGGATTGCGCAGAGCTTCTGAAGCCCTTCGAAGCGCTTTGAAACTGCATTGATTTGGACCTTCAACATTTTGGTTGCATAAATTTCTTTTCGACTGAAGAAAGAAAGACATGAACATCTTGGATGAGATGGGTAAAATGGGTTAAAAATGAGTAAAATATCAGGAAATTTCCGTTTTTGAAGTGAACTAATCCTTTATTGCCATTTATTGATTATTGGCCATAACATGAAAATAGTTATCTGCTTATTGGTATCGACCACAATTTTAATATTGGTGCATCCCTTGTATACAAGTCAACCTTTAAAAGCTTCTCCTTCATTTATTCTCTGTAATCAATTTTCTGTGGCCATCTCTTTCAAAGTTGTGATTTGTTTTGCCTCTCACTCCAACCCGCACCAAAGAACATGTGCAGTCATCACTTTCTGCCTTTCATTAATCATGGGGTTGTATTGCTCAGCGCTGCTGGATGACCCCGTGGCCCTGGCAGGCTCTTTGTGGCCCCTACTGTAATATTTCTAATTAAGCATGTCCCGCTGTATTAGGCTGCTTTGCATTTTACTCAGCCCAAGAGCAGAAGCTCCTGGCTGGCCAGACTTTTCTTCCGTCACCTTGGAAAATTGAATAGAGGCCGCCACGTTCATGCTGCAACCGGGTTTTCGACGTGTGTCCTCTCTAGGGAGGAGCGGAAGAAAGACTAAAGACAGCCTTCCTTCAGAGGAATAACTACTGTGTCGAATTCAGTGTCGTTATGGATTACCCCTATTTATTGTCTGACAGTGCAGCGAGGAGAATTATGTTTTAAAAAGCAATAATTAGCACTTAAATCAGTTTTGCCCACACTGAAGCTGGCATTTGCAGTTTTATAAATATGTAATTGTTCTTCTCTTTGTAGCTGTATTTATTTATTTATTTTGGTGAATACCTTTTTGTGAAATATGTGGATTTTTTTAGTGCTAAAATCTGGTTTAATTGCACCGTGAAAGGACCAGAAATTTACTCGTTTTCGCTTTCTTCTATTATATATATAAGAATATAATTCTTAGAATATAATGAATGATATAATGATATAATTTAATACAATTTCTTCTATTATATGTGTGTGTGTGTGTGTGTGTGTGTGTGTGTGTGTGTGTGTGTGTGTGTGTGTGTGTGTGTGCGTGCGTGCGTGTATGTATATACCAGTGGGGACTTCAACCAAAGTTTTTTTTTTTTTGAAAATGTAAAAATGCAGAAAGTTTTGTGTGATGGGCAGGTCTAGGGTTTAGGGTTAGTGTAAGTAGATAGATAATACAGTTTGTACAGTATAACAACCATTACATCTATGGAGAGTCCCCACAAAGATAGCCGAACCAGACGTGTGTGTGTGTGTGTGTGTGTGTGTGTGTGTGTGTGTGTGTGTGTGTGTGTGTGTGTGTGTGTGTGTGTGTGTGTGTGTGTGTGTGTGTGTGTGTGTGTGTGTGTGTGTGTGTGTGTGTGTGTGGGCGTGTGTGGGCATGTGTGTGTGTGTGTGTGTGTGTGTGTGTGTGTGTGTCTGTCTGTAACATTTTAGATTAGGAAACATTTTAAGTTTTCTCTCAATAAACTCCTAATTATTGCTTATATAGTAAGTAAGGTAGTTGATGCAGTGGTTATGTTTAGGCATGGAGTAGGGTTAAGGAATGTAGAATATGGTCATGCAGAATAAGGCAATGAATATGTTAGTAATATGCATGCTAATTCTAGTTAATAGTGAATATGTGTTCCCTAATCTAAAGTGTTACCAATGAAAATAACTATACTTTAATGTTCCTCATTGTGTACACATCTGCATTTTTAAAAATCGCAGTGGCATTTCCACTTCCTATCACACCCGTTGCTCTAAAATCAAGGGTAATTTTTAATTACTTGGATAACAAAAGTTTTAAGGGAAATCTTGGTGATAGATACATGAGCTTATTGGAGTTGACAAGGTGCATTACACCAGTGGCATTAGAACTGGCAGGCTGTCAAAGAGCCCATTGGAAAATGATCAGGAAACACGTAAGGGAATACAGAGAAGCTCAGAGACAGAGCCAACCTGTATACAGGCCTCCCAAAGTTAATCACACTGGCACAGGGCAAACGCATCAGTCTGCTTTATAAGATAGAGGAGTAACCCTGGAAAGTGTTTTTGTCTGGGTAAATGGCAGCTCCAGTTTGTCTCAGGGACTTACTGCTCCTTTGAATTTGGCAATGGGGCTCAGAAGAGGTTCCAACAGAGCTATACAACAGCCAATGACCAACTCCATTCCTGATGGTAAACTAATAGTTACATTAATTAGCCTGCTGTTTATTGTAACGAATTCAAAGAAAATTAACTCTTTCCCCTCCAGCGTCTACATAAGAATTTGCCAGCCAGGCCAGCATTTTTTATCGTATTCACAAAACTTTAAGCCCCCAGAATATTTATATGAATGTGTAAACAGTCAGTATATCGAAATAAAAGAGCCTCTGCTTTAAATGAAAAAATAACAAATAACAAATATTCCATCTGCATTAATTATTTTTAAACAACACTTGAATGTGTGAAAATTGTGTTTTTTGACTGTTGACTCGAACAGTCCCAAGCTTACATATACTTCTTGGTGGGTTTTTCTCAGTAATGTTAGGCAATTTTTATTTATATGCTGTTTGGCGATCACATTAACTTACTTGTGCGTAAACAACTTCTATCCTAGAAGATAGAATCTTCTAGCCTATCCTACCCTAACAACTCGTTTATGCTTTTATCACCAGTAGGGTGGACTATTGAAATGGACTCCTCAGCGGCCATCCCAAAAAGACCATTAGACAGCTGCAGCTCATACAGAACACTGCTGCCAGGATTCTGAGCAGAACCAGAAAATATGACCATATCACACCAGTCCTCAGGTCTTTACACTGGCTTCCAGTTATATTTAGAATACATTTTAAAGTATTATTACTGGTATATAAATCACTTAATGGCCTAGGACCTCAATACATTGCAGATATGCTGATTAAATACAAACCCAACAGATCACTCAGATCATCAGGATCAAGTCAATTAGAAATACCAAGGGTTCACTCAAAGCAAGGAGAGTCTGCTTTTAGCTATTATGCCAGCCGTAGCTGGAACCAGCTTCCTGAACAGATCAGATGTGCTCCAACAGTAGCCACTTTCAAATCCAGACTCAAAACACATCTGTTTAGCTGTGCATTTAATGAATGAGCACTGTGATTTGTCTGAACTGCTTGCACTTTATTTTATGTTTCAATTTAACCCTGTTTCATCTTTGCACCGTTTTACTCTTTACTGTTTCGTTTTTATTTTATTCTTATTATATATATTTTTTATTTTATTCACTTATGAATATTTTAATTCCATTTCTGTGTAAAGCACTTTGAATTGCCACTGTGTATGAAATGTGCTATACAAATAAACTTGCCTTGCCTTGCCTATCAGCTCCTGATTTACGCAGATCTTCTTCAGAATTTTGCTGTACTATTTTAGAAGAACACGGATTGCCGGAAAAACTAGAAGGGAAGCGTTGTGTCATAAATGACAGTAAATCTCGTCAGTGGCAGGGAAAGAATAACGTGAAACATAGGGGGGTCCTTTTTGATACTGTCACGTGTATGTGTTCAGTTAGTTTCATTTTCATTCTTTTCCATGGACACTCATCACAGCTGTTTGTCATTATGTTCATCACCATTGTGTATTTAAGTTTCTCACCTCCTCTGCCCTCATTGTCCGGTATTATTTGTGTTACACGCTGCGTGGGCTCTCTTCTGAATCATCATTGTGCTGTGTTTAATCTCATTGTTTATTGACAACTATCTTCATCTTCCTTGGACTAAACGTTACAGATACATCATGGCTCTCATTTTCTCATTCTTTTGTTCCTCACTTTTTTCCCCCTATCTTTTAAAAAATAAAGATTATTGGAGTATGTTTTTTTCAAGGAAATAATATTTCAGTTTTTCTACCTTAAAATGTCATGTTTATTTAGATGTATTTAATGCAATTGGTAATAAGTGAAATTGGTTTTGTGTGTGAAATTTACTAGCAATTTCTGAGGCTATGTCTACATTAATCCGGATACATTTGAAAACGGTGTTTTCATTTTAAAACGCTCTCCGTCCACTAGGGGTGTAACGGTACACAAAACTGACGGTTCGGTACGTACCTCGGTTTTGAAGTCACGGTTCGGTACGAGTTCGGTACAGCAGATTTACAAGATTGCTTTTTATTTATTTTTTATATTTAACAGTGGTTTACTGGAGAAAAAAGTGTCCTTGAATGAATTAAATTATATCAAAGTTTATTTAAGATATTTCTGTAAATTATATAGGGAGCCCTTACTTGTACATTAATATTAAAGGTTCACAACAGAGCCCAAACTATTAGCCTAAATTCAGTTGCTATTTATTTTTAGGTATAATAATCAACACTCAAATAACACATTGTGTGCAAATATGTAAACTTCACATAAGGCAGTTTTTGCATTAACTTCTAAATCTAATTATAAAATAGTTTTTTTCTCCAAATCGTTGTTGAAATATAATAATTTATATACAGTGTCTGTCATTTTCATGACAGGTTTATTTAACATGCATGAAATAATCAAGACATCACTAACAGGTTAAGTAGAATATAATGAATATAACGGCTAATATAGAGCATATATTTAGCGAAAGAGTTGATTTCTCTAGTGAATAAAATTCTGTGGACACTGAATGACTGCCTGAGGTAAATGTGATGCTAACGTTACATGACATGTTTAGTTCACAAGCAGTTATATTGACATCTTTCCGCAGTTGAAACACTGATTTAGCGATTACACCACATATATACATGACAGTAAATTGTAATGTATCCTCAGCATACCTTCAGATCGTCATTCATGTTTATTCTTGAATCTTTAGTAACAGATGATCGATCGCCTTCACAGATGATCGCGTCGCGCGGCCGTTTGAACTGTGATCAGTGACCAGTCACGCCACATAGAGCGTCAAAACGGCATTTATCGTTTGAATTTCGTGATAAAATGGACTGAATACTTAATATGTTCGTGTGGGAACTCGGATTGAAGTGTGTTCCGCGCTTACAACAAGCCGACAGTGAACTGTTAAAGATTATTCATAACCGTTCGACGCGTGCACCGTTCACAAATGATCGCGGTCACGCGGCCACTTGAGCTGTGTTTAGTGATCACTGATCAGTCACGCACATTAAAGAGCATCAAAACGTCATTTATAGTTTGAATTTCATGATAATATGGACTGAATACTTAATATGTTCGTGTGGGAACTCGGATTGAAGTGTGTTCCGCGCTTACAACAAGCCGACTGTTAACTGTTAAACATTACATTCATAACCGTTCGGTACACGCGTGCACCGTACCGGAAGCCCTGTACCGAAACGGTTCAATACGAATACGTGTACCGTTACACCCCTACCGTCCACACTAGCGTTACCAAGCGTTTTCCAAAAGTTTCTTGTCCACACTGAAACGTCAGAAAAAAATCACCTTACTGTGCATGCGTTAAACCTCTTTAAGCTCACTGAGATGACAGACAATTCTTCTTTTATTAAGCAAAATATCTCACCTTTCACTGATGCATCCAGGTCGCACTCACTCACCATGTTTGGTCTAAAATGCAACTGCTGTCATGTTTTGCCACAGGACAGCAATTGCGAGTAAATTTTGTGTAATCTTTGCAGGACTGTGATATGAAGAGTATGTGAAGTAACATATTTTATACATTGCACATAACAGGCACAATATGAGAACTGCAAATGAGAACTGCCCTATGTCATCCCCTGTGATCAATCACCAATGCGTTGTTTTCAAATACCACCGTTTTCAGAGTCCACACTACAACGCAAAGATGATGTTTTCCGATTGGGAGAGCGTGTTCAAAAGGCTACGTTTTCGTTGACTTAAAACGCTGTCTCAGTGTGGACGGAAGGCAAAACGAAGAGAAAAATATACGTTTTCAAACGAAAACTTATTAATTTGGACATGGCCTGAGTGAAAATTGTTTCTACTCCAATTTTTGTTTCAGTGTGTCTATCGTTTATGACTTTTATTTATCATGGTAATCACCCAGCACATTGGTGATTGATCACAGGGGATGACATAGGGCAGTTCTCATTTGCATGGGGATCTTCAGTGGGGATATGAGAAGCAGGCGAGATAATTATCTTAATTAAAGTCGATGTCATTGGGAAATGTGCACAAACAAGCAATAAAGCCTCTACCCCCTCTCCAAGACACCAAACAACACTGTCCCTGAGGGCATCCACAAAAGCTCCACATAAACCTTATTATAAGCTACAGAGACATCATATATTCAGTTCAGTATAAGAAAAAAGTGTGATGGGAGGTGATTCAGAAAATGCTATATTGCAGATGCAGTCTTAAGCTTTTGTCAATATTTGTCAATGTGCTTTAATCTCTATTAACGACTCCAGAGCAGCATAGCAAGTAGTGTATTTAATTCTCATAAGGAACATTCAGTAGGTTTGGAGAATTCAGTTTGTTCACCCAAAGATAAACATACTGTATATACAGGAGTGCAATACAGCTCTATATCACAGCTGTGGCACTGTTTTTATAAATTAGCAGCAGATTTGGAGTTTAAACAATTACATTCTTGCCTAAAAATTAATTACTACAATTTGTAACACAACAGCAGTAGTATTTTAAACATTATCTGGAGTTTATTTATTTTTATTTTTCCACTCTCTAGAATGCAAATAGTGGAACATGACTGATACTGGTAGAATATCAGCACTCTTGAAGGCCTCTCAGGCAATCAAAATTCCATTCAAATGTTTGATCCAGTTAGATTTATTTTTTTCAATTCATACTTTTATGGACGCATTAAAAGTTAAGATTTGGTTTGGTTACAAAAGATTGTTTGTTTCAAATAAATACTGTTCTGTCATGAAAATTCTCATACTGTTTGGCATTGTAACAGATATGACAATATTGATACACTATATTGCCAAAAGTTTTGGGACGCCTGCCTTTACATGCACATTAAATTTAATGACATCCCATTCGCAATCCGTAAGGGTTTAATATGGAGTTGGCCCACTGTTTGCAGCTATAACAGCTTCAACTCTTCTGGGAAGGCTTTCCACAAGGTTTATGGGAATTTTTGACCATTTTTCTAGAAGAGCATTTGTGAGGCTGTAATGATGGTAGCCCTTAAAAATGTTTCTTTTTTTGGGGGGGTTCGGGCACCAGACAGGCCTTAAATCCTGTCAAACGGTACACTATGGATAATTTACTAAAACCCACCACATATGAAGGACTTGAAGGGAGGGACAATCAAATTAAACTTGTAGAGAAACAACCAATTCATTTGCAGATTTATTATAAAAAGTCAGCCAAACCAGAGTCAACACAGCAAAACAGATGTGACATTTCACATTTTACTGAAATGGAGAACAAGACACAAAGGAAACAAAAAACAAAAAACAAAAAAAAAACAGACAAACAAAAGCAAACACTAAATAAGAAAACATTGACAATCCCTTGAAATAGGAGGCAGCAATAGAATTCTAACTGATGATTTCACTTTCATTAATGAACTTGGTCTCACTCACAGTTCACACCCAAAAAAACACAGGAAAAGAGAATACTTGGTAAGTGCAAAACCATCCACTTATGAAACTTACAACTCAGCTCTCCCACGCTACAGCAAATAAAAAATAAAAAGTTTGCGTGTGCTTGTGTTTGTATTGACCTGTGGTGTGCATACGACATGTAATATGGGTGAGTTGAGCTTGTACCCGGTGCCACTGGTCTTCAGTTGGAGTATCTTCGTTCGCAGCACGGACCAGGGAAAGAGTCAAAGAAGCACAATCCAAGGCACAAACGCACCTCTGCCAGCAGCCGAAAATAGAGAGTTTGCATCGTCGCTTCACCACTTCACTCTCGGTCACACCAACACGGCCACCAAACCCAATTAATTATAAACCACGCCCTCTGGTCATTGCTCGCTTCCTTCACTTCACTCTTCTATCCCAAGGAGACTCATTTCACGCAACTTCTCTCAACTTCCACAAACCGACAGCACACATCTCCGTAACAACGAGACTCCACCAGCTCACACGTCACCAGTTCACTTCCCCTCAACGTGACAATACTCCTCCTAAATAGTTAATCACAAATGATCCTTCTCGTCTAATTGGTCAACAGCGCAACACAAGTGGCTAACGGATTCGGTTTTGCCACAAGGTCAGGCACTGATGTTGGACAAGAAGGCCTGGTTCGCAGTCTCCGCTCTAATTCATCCCAAATATGTTCTATCGGTTTGAGGTCAGGACTCTGTGCAGGCCAGTCAAGTTCCTCCACACCAAACTCGCTCATCCATGTCTTTATGGACCTTGCTTTTTGCACTGGTGCGCAGTCATGTTGGAACAGGAAGGGGCCATCTCCAAACTGTTCCCACCAAGTTGGGAGCATGAAATTATCCAACATGTCTTGGTATGCTGAAGCATTAAGAGTTCCTTTCACTGGAACTAAGGGGCCAGGCCCAACCCCTAAAAAACAGCCCCACACCATAACCCCCCCTCCACCAAACCTTACACTTGGCACAATGCAGTCAGGCAAGTACCGTTCTCCTGGCAACTGTCAAACCCAGACTCATCCATTGGATTGCCAGACAGAGAAGCCTGATTCGTCACTCCAGAGAACACGTCTCCACTGCTCTAGAGTCCAGTGGTGGCATGCTTTACACCAGTGGTTCTCAACTCCAGTCCTGGGGACCCACTGCTCTGCAGATTTTGTGTCTCTCTTATCTGACACACTCAGTTCAGTTCATGGAGCTCTCTCCTAACGAGCTGATGATCAGAATCAGGTGCCTTAAATAAGGTAGACATACAAAATGTGCAGAGCAGTGGGTCCCCAGGACTGGATTTGAGAACCACTGCTTTACACCACTACATTCAACGCTTTGCATTGCACTTGGTGATGTAAGGCTTGGATGCAGCTACTCGGCCATGGAAACCCATTCCATGAAGCTTTCTACACACTGTTCTTGAGCTAATCTGAAGGCCACACAAATTTTGGAGGTCTGTAGCTATTGACTGCATACGGTGCACCTCAGCATGCGCTGACCCCGCTCTGTGATTTTACGTGGCCTACCACTTCGTGACTGAGTTGCTGTTGTTCCCAATTGCTTCCACTCTGTTATAGTACCACTAACAGTTGACCGTGGAATATTTAGTAGTGAGGAAATTTCACGAATGGACTTAGCAACCTATCACGGTACCACACTTGAATTCTCTGAGCTACTGAGAGCGACCCATTCTTTTACAAATGTTTGTAGAATCAGTCTGCATTCCTAGGTGCTTGATTTTATACATCTGTGGTCATGGAAGTGATTAGAACACCTGAATTCAATGATTTGGAGGGGTGTCCCAATACTTTTGGCAATATAGTGCATATTTGGTATTGGTGGAATATATTGGTTATTGCAACTGTTGGTTATTACTGTTGCAGAGCAACAGAACTTGCTACTGCAAATACATACACAACACACTGCTGTGAGCAAGACATGCTCTTGCTGTACAAAATAGCATACATGAATTACCCTTAGCGGATCTATACAGTTGGAGCAAATAAGATCATTGGCTACTGATACAACAGGAACCATGTGCCCTATAAAGAATGAAGTGATTGCAAGCAGATTAAATTAAGGGCTATTTCTCAGTACCAAGTACGTAAAGTTCAGACTTGCATCCTTGGTAGTCCGGACTTGCCAATTTCGACTCAGGAGAACGAGCTCCCGAGGACAGGCAGTAAGCAAGTCTGGTAATTCTACAAATGGAAAAGCGGCGTTCTTGATATGTCACTCAGCTCGCTCTGGCTCTTATCATGTATGTATAGTTTAGGCAACAATAAAATGAAATATGTTATAAAACTACACTCTGCCTCTTTTCGTTTTCACTTTAAAAATATTAAACATATTAATATGTGGTTCAATCAATATGTGCACATGTACTCTCTAATTATCTTTACTGTGATAAAATTAAAGGGATAGTTCACCCAAAAATGAAAATTCTGTCATCATTTACTCACCCTCAAGTTGTTCCAAACCTGTATGATTTCTTTGTTCTGCTGAACACAAAAGAAGATAGAGTGTTTGTAACCAAGCAGATAGAGCAACTATTGACTACCATAGTAGGAAAAAAAATACTATGGTAGTCAATAGTTGCTCTATCTGTTTGGTTACAAACATTTTTCACATCTTATTTTTTGTTCAGCAGAAGAAACTCATACAGGTTTGGAACAACTTGAGGGTGAGTAAATGATGACAGAATTTTCATTTTTGGGTGAACTATCCCTTTAAATATGACATAATGCACAACCCAGTCTCTTTTTGTTAAATTTAGTTTTAGTGATCAATAATAGCCATTATAAAAATATAAGTAAAAGGTATGAGATAAAGAAAAATATAAAGCTATAAAATAAGAAATAAAGCAAACAATTCAGTCAACCATACAAAGTCAATGCTCTAGTAGGCTACAATGGTAAAATGAAATAGCCTAAATATATACATTTACAAAACTTTACTTTGCCCTCAGCCACAACGATTTGCCAGGTAAAAAATTATAGATTCATGAGACCAAAGATCACCCGTTAGATATACGCAAGACGAATTATATCTCACGTTTAACCTCTACAGAGACATCAGAGCCATCTGCAATCGTCAGAAGGTGTAGCCAAGGTAAGGCTGCTCTCGGCTGGGTACATGAGCGCTGAGTGCCCGGTGATCGCCTGGATCTCAAAACTTTCAACACTTTCAAATAGGATCTATCTTTATAAATAAACCACAGATTTGATCTTTAAACAACTACATTCTCACCTGAAAAGCTCTTAAAACTACATTTTGTGACTCAATAAAGGGAGTATTAAATTACGCTGGTTTTCTCATCTGCCACTGACGCTTGCTTGCTGGTGCGAGATCCATTCTTGATGGTAAAAGTCCGTAAAAGTCACCCCTCGATGCATCCTCGATAAAAGGGGTGGATCAAGATCACATCCACACTGTAAAACGTAATAAGTTGACTTTACTTAGAAAAAGTGAGGAAACCTATTGCCTTAAAATTTTCAAGTAAAGCAGCGTATTATTTTTTTGTCTGCAAAACTTAAAAAAATTTGTACAGAAAACTTGTTAATGAAGTATACTTAACTAAAAATTATTAGTTATGTTAACTTGTTATTAGTGCTCACATTACTAGGAAAATATTAGTAAACCGATTGCCTTAAAATTCTCAAGTAAGCTGAACTTAAAAAAATAAGTGAAGACAAAAAGCAACAACTGAACTCTATTCAACACTTATTTATTACTTATCAATAGTCTACAGGTACTACACTGTAAAAACAATTAAGTAAGCATTACTTAATTGCATTAAGCTGTTCTTACTTAAACCTTTTAAGTTTTGTCAACTTAATTCTATCTGGGATCTGAGGAAGTGTACTCCCAGAGTGCATTGTGGCATGAATAAATGAATTGCTTCGTTTTACTATTTTTAGCTTTATTTTACTATTTGTCTTTTGTCAGTGTAACCCGAATAATGACAGCAAGTAAAATAGTAAAGGTCGTATTAATAATAAAAAAAAATAATTATTAAAAAAAACACTCAAGCATGGTCAAATGATATTGTGACAAATATAGAGGGATTATATCAACTCAATTAACAGGTTATGCCAAACATATTAGCAAAAATAATGTTCAAAGATCATTATTTGACATTAAATATAGTTATGTTTTATATCATTAATGTACAAATATTTTATATATATATATTACTTCCCTTCTTTTGAAATCATACAACTATGATTTCTTGTTGCATTGCTGCATTACTAGGAAGTTAATTACTATAATATGAATGAAGTTCCAAGTGTCCAACCAAAGGGAACACTAATCACAATTATGGTGAGAGGAAGTGGATGAAATGAGTGATAAGTCTATACAAAATTGCACCACCTCAAAAACACTTTGCCCGCCCGCCCGTCCGCATGCTTGTTTTTTTGCTTTGGCAAAATGGTACTCAAACCAGTCAAGTAATGTTTACTTGAGTTTTCTAAGTAACGAAGGCATAGCATGCAAATAGTTCAGATTACTTAATTGTTTTAAGTAAGTTCAACACATTATTGGACATTAAGTAAAGTTTACTAAAAAAAGTCTTAGTAAGAACAACTGTTGGATTTTACAGTGAACTGTACTTGGCTAGATAAATATGCCAATAACAAGTTGACTAAAAGTTTGTATATGACTGAACTCTGTATTTCTTTTGAGCCTTCATAAAGATACCAAGCAGCAAAACCCTTTTCAACATTGATACCTGTAATATGTTTCTTGAGTACAAAATCAGCATATTATAGTGATTTCTGGATCATGTGACACTGAAGACTGGAGTAATGATGCTGAAAATTCAGCTTTGCTATCACAGGAATAAATTCAATTTTAAAATAATACAATAGAACACAGTTATTTTAAATTGTAATATTGCTTCTCAATATTGCTATATATATACAAATAAATACAGCCTTGGTGAGCACAATTACTTGTAATTTAAACTTGGTACCTGGTAGTGTGGCATATGTACTATAAAATAAAAAAAAATAAAGGTGTCCATTTTACCGGTGCACCATATTCCTAGCCCAATGTCATAGTATCCAAACTTTGACAAGGCTTTGATGGGTTGCTCTGAACTGAGATGAGAATGTTACAAGAATGACATTTTGGTGGTGCAAGAAGCCTCTACATCAATGTTTCCTTTATGAGACTCTCCTGCATTGTGCTACACGTGATAGAAGGAACCCTCTCTGAACAGATCACAAATACAGAGGATGGGATTTCCATGTCCTAGTTCTTACTCCCACTGCTTTGTATTGCTTGTGATGGAGGTGTATCCCTTTGCAGCCAGTTGACTCTTAGCAGAATACAAAGGGCTCCTAATTTGCAGAACTGACATTATTTAATTGCAGGGAGAGAAATATCTCTTCAATTAAATTTTTATCCCCTCTTCCAATTCCGTTTATGATTCAGACCCTTATTTATAACACCTAGCGAAAGTAATTCAATGAGCCAGAAATTAACCTTGTCGGACAGACTTTTCTCCATCAGCTTTTGCCCTGATTGTCTCAATAATTAAGAAGAATCAATGACTATGAGCTGTTGATTTTAAAACTCAATGCCTCTGCGGTGTATTAAAAGGAGAATTACAAGTGATTAGGATCAGGTAATCACATTGCCAGTGCATCTTTTTCTTCCTTTGTGCTTGTGAGTAATTGAGTCAGGCTCATTAGAATGAAATAGTCACATGATCTCGGACACAAGAGATGCACTTTGCATTAGTGCGTTGATTTTTCAGGTTGCGCTCTACTGCAGAGAGAACTTGGCAGGGCTGGAATTAATCATGCAACTTTAGTGTCCCTTCAGCGGCATAAAGGCTCTTTTGATGTTTAACCGTCTTGTGGGATTTGCCACATATGTTGAACAGAAGATCATGTAACCCGTTATAAGTATATTCAATTTTATTCTTCTCTTAAAATGGAAACATTGTGTGCTTGAGTCAAGTGTGAAGTCAACAAGTGGATAATTCAGGTATATATATATACAACATATTTGATGATATTCGAATTATATGACCAGCACCTGTACACCGATCAGGCATAACTTTATGACCACCTAATATTGTGTTGGTCCCTCTTTTGCTGCCAAAACAGCCCTGACCCGTCGAGGCATGGACTCCACTAGACCCCTGAAGGTGTGCTGTGGTATCTGGCACCAATATGTTAGCAGCAGATCCTTTAAGTCCTGTAAGTTGTGAGGTGGGGCCTCCATGGATCGGACTTGTTTGTTCAGCACATCCCACAGAAAAAGAAAACATGATTCATCAGTTCTGATGCTCACATGCCCACTGTTGGCACCTTGATGGTGGACAGGGGTTAGTGGGCACCCTGACTGGTCTGCAGCTATGCAGCCCCATTCACAACAAACTGCGATGCACTGTGTATTCTGACACCTTTCTATCAGAACCAGCATTAACTTCTTGAGCAATTTGAGCTACTGCAGCTCATCTGTTTGATTGGACCACACGGGCCAGCCTTCGCTCCCCACGTGCATCAATGAGTCTTGGCCGCCCATGACCCTGACGCCGGTTCACCACTCTTCCTTCCTTGGACCACTTTTGATAGATACTGAACACTGCGGACCGGGAACACCCCACAAGAGCTGCAGTTTTGGAGATGCTCTGACCCAGTCGTAAAGCCATAACAACTTGGCCCTTGTCAAACTCCCTCAAATCCTTAAGCTTGCCCATTTTTCCTGCTTCAAACACATCAACTTTGAGGATTTTTTTTTTACTTACTGCATAATACACCCCCCCACCCACGCCCACTAACAGGTCCCAAGATGAAGAGATAATCAGTGTTATTCACTTCACCTGTCAGTGGTCATAATGTTATGCCTGATCGGTGTATACATGCGTATACTTGTCATCACATTATTGTTGTATCATGGTTATACACACACACACACACACACACACACACACACACACACACACACACACACACACACACACACACACACACTCTCAATGTATTTGGTTTATATACAGTATTTATTGTAATCTATATTGACAGTCTTTATATTTTTAGGTGTAATTTTGTCTAATACATTTCAGCTAAAGTTCTTTTAGAACCAATAGAAACATTTTTTTATTCAATTTAAATGCATTTTCTTTTCTTTTCTTTTTGTGATTATATTTTGAGCTAAACAAAACATGATATAATAAATCACTGAGCCCAGAATCTTTTAGATTCACTCACGAATGATAAAAGGAACATCCATTACATTTAAAAAATATATTAGTTTATTTATTAATATATCCTCCATATTTGTCTTGCAGTATTTTTAGGTTGAATAAATCTTTGTGTTAGTGCATGAACCTTGAATTTCCTAATGAGTCTTCAATTTGACATGGTACATTTAATTTAAGAATAATTTAAAGTCTCCCCAAAGACAAAATCTAAATTAATGCAGAACGGCACAACATGTTTAATGGATCTCGTCTGTTTCCTGCCCATTAATTCTGAGTAACATGACATTGGTTAGTGAAGTTTTTCTCAGTAGACTATTGCCAAGGCGCACCTGTCTATGAACCTGCAATGCTATGAACCTGCAATATACATATATACATTTGGCACTTTTATACTGTGTATATATATATATATATATATATATATATAATGATATGGTGGCATTTATCCACATTTAAACTAGTTATAAATGTGTACAGTATGACGATAATAGCATCGGTCCAACACCGATTTGTCAAACTCATAATTGATGACCCTTTATTTCATTTTCAGACTCCCACATGAGCTACTAATGCTGGATCTGATTGATCAAAGGGTCAGAGTGCGGGTCTTCATGGGAATCTTATTAGATTTCGGCTGGTCTGGTGTAATACTGACTCCTCCCTGTCTGGAGTGTCAATTGCGCCCTGATGACTTGGAGAATGGAGTAGTCTTTTAGTGTATGGGGAAAATAGGAGTACAGGCAATAGTCATTTACAGCCAGGTCCTAGGCAAGAAAGTCTATGTGCAGCACACATCAATGATTTTCACTCTGGCTCTCTCTGGAGAATGGTGGAATCAGCAGGGAATAATGCTGGAATTCTGTGGTATTTTTTTCCCCTTACTTTCATAGCTGGCTGCAGTTATTACATTAGGGACTGTTTTGTTTTTCCCATATATATCTGTGAAAAATATTTACTGACACTTTTGATCAATTTAATGCATCCTTGCTGAATAGTATTATTTTCTCCCAAAACAACTTAAAACTTTAGTTTAGGTTCAATTTCCTACTATTAACTAGCAGCACATATTGGGACTAGGATATTGGCTGTTAACCAGTACTTATAAAGCACAAATTAAAGCCTTTTTCTGCATAACCATATTTTACATTCTTAAGCCAATACCTAAACTTAACAACTACCTTACTAACTATTAATAAGCAGTAATTAAGAGTTTATTGAGTGGAAGTGTGACCAATCCTTTAAATATGTAATTTTGCATTATTATTATTCCTGCCCATTACATCTTAAAGGGTACTTATTAAGCCCCTTTTTACAAGATTTAATATACGTCTCAGGTGTCCCCAGAGTGTGTCTGTAAAGTTTCAGATCAAAATTCCTAAGAAATCATTTAATATACTATTTTGAAAAAGCCAATTTTTAGGTTTGAGAAAAAAAAAGCTTTTTTGTGTGTGTCTCCTTTAAATGCAAATGAACTGCTGCTCCCCACTAGAGGGCGGAGCCTTCACAGCTCGTAACATTCGAATGAAAACTGAAACATACATCTGTTTGGTTTTGATCATCTCTATCGCGGACACGCTCGCGTGACATTGCAGTTCTTCATCATCATGAAATATCATCTGCATTCATTTTAAAGCCATATCACTCTTAACCTTACAGTCTATTAAAGAGCTCCGGAGGTTGACGTCAGGCAGCCTAAACTCCGCCATTTTGGCAGGCAATCAGGGGAGAGCTAGTTGCTAGAGCGGTTGTAGCATTGGTATCAATATAATAATTTAAAAACAGACTTTTTAAACCTTACAATTTCAACATGATGGACTGCTGATGTGCGCCAGGATGCCAGAACAGGCGGGGGAAAGCAAAGGGGAAATCAATATATCGCAGTGAGTTGTTGAAATGCTGTGAATTTCCGTTTATTCTTCATTCTTAAAGGGTTACTTCAGTGATTTAGCATTAAGCTTTGTATTTAATATGGGTAATTTATGCAGTAGAAATGTGAAATTATTTTCGAATTTGGTGTCTTCTAGACTGAGAAAAGACAGAAAATTTATTTTTGTCTCATGTGGATGAAAGACAACAACTCCCAGAATGCACTTGCTTCGCTGCCCTACGAGGCCACTCTGTACACCGTCGTTTTGATCTTCATAGTAATACAATAATTTCGTTCAGTTAGTGAATAAACACTAAAATTAAAAACTGAACGTGTCTTTTCAATAAAGTGTGAGTGAGCCGAACGAAAGACACGGCACAGACGCAGCAGTGTCAGATTTCGTTCGAGCTGAGCAGAGCTGAGGTAACGTTAAGCCCCAGTCTGGCACGTTTTCAGATCGCATATGGAAGCTCACTTTACACTTTACACTCACTTTACTCTGCACTGCTCCGTTATGATTGTCCGCGTGGCCGTCTGTGTCTTACATTCTGTGCGTGAGATCGCTCCCCTATGGGCAGGTTGATAACATGCGGAACAGCTCCATCTAGTGACTGTAGTCTCTAGCCTCTGGCCAAAAAATCATCAGATGACGCAAAATGACGATATTTGCGTCATCGGAGGATTTTTTCCAGAAATAAAATGCATAATTCTCTCGTCTCAGGGGGATATGAGGGGGGAAAGTACCATAATTTGAATATACTATCGGGTTTCTACTGATACAAAGCCTAATACTAAATCATTGAAGTTACCCTTTAACTACTTTTGCTTCACGTAACTAATTATAAAAATAAGTTCCTGTTAAATACGATACTTAATCATGAATAACATAAGTGCTTTTATATATAAATAACATTCAGAAACTGTAGGCTATTGAAACTAATTTAAAGATCAGTAAATAAATACTGAAAAAAATAAAAATAATAAATTATTGATTATGACTGAACATGCACAACACGGACCGATGGAACAGATGGACACAGCGGAGCGCTGTTTTGGATGGGTTCGTGTGAACCGCTTAATCTATTCACATGTTTTCTCTCTTAAAATGTAAGCGCATGTATGTCAGCATTATCATATACCTGTAAAGAATTGAAGTCTTCGTTGTAAAAAAAGAGCGTAATTATGCAGTTCAGTTCAATTATGCAGTTTATGCATGTTACTCCTGATCGGAGGCTTCCGTAAATATTTAGTTTATACGTAGATTTAGGGTTCAACTAAGTTTAATCGTGCAACGCAAAAATATTTAGTAGTGCAGAAGTTGTTACTTAGTGCCCTTTTACGTCAAAACTAGGCTAGTTGTAACTTGCGTACAGCTGGTCACGTGACCTCCGGAGCTCTATGCTCTCAACTTGAGCACACACACTCGACGCATGCGCACAGAGAGCGGAGTGAGAACGTGTTGCCGTGAGTATTAAACTAGACTAGTTCTCTTTCATGTGTTATTGTGATTAAACTGTCAAATGCACACAAGGTTAAGTCAGAAACAAACAAAGTTCACATGAAAACAGATGGTTATGTCTGTGCATGTATGCAGCAAGTACAGAAATCCCGTGTGTATATTAGATATGTGTATTAAAGTGAGAGCAGTGTAATATACAGTACCTACTGCTATATATGCTGTTAATATGAATCAAACAACAAAATATAAACAGAAAATCACTCACTGCTCTTGACTGAGTGAACTTTAGTAGCTTTATTAAGAGCCCATTTCTTATTTGAATGCTGCAATTAAATGCTCTGGTGAGGAGATCAACATGGCGGACTTTGTACAGCTCTCTGAGGGCAGGGTCTATGCTAATATGGCAGTGTCCATCAACACTCGTGGGCGGGGCCTGCACAATGTGATGTCACTTTGCCCACACTGTAAAAAATGATTGTGATTTTAATGGTATTTTACTGTAAAAATGATACGGTGAAAAACAGTTAATTGGTTAACAGAAAGTTTCCGTACTATATACAGTGAATAATTGTAATAGATCTAACCTTACATTTTACAGTAAAATACCGTTAAATTTACAGTTTTTGGAAGTGAAAAAGAACAAGTTATTGTGCAATTTACAGTGACAACCCGTAAATTGACATTCCCAGAATTCCCTGCGTGACACTTCGCATTTGATGTATTTTCATTGCAATAACTATGTTTTTTCTTTGTTTTTTTCTAATCAGTTATGTACATTAGGGTTTTATGTTACATCTGATGTTGTTAAATTAATGTTTATTGCATTGTTTTAATTTCATGTTTTTTACCATGATGGTGATTAGTGTTTGT
This sequence comes from Gobio gobio, assembly GCF_949357685.1. Classification (NCBI taxonomy): domain Eukaryota; kingdom Metazoa; phylum Chordata; class Actinopteri; order Cypriniformes; family Gobionidae; genus Gobio; species Gobio gobio. The sequence goes on from NC_137104.1 coordinate 13,167,475, forward strand.
GGGAATGACACTGAGCACCTTCTATATATTAGTATTGACCCCTTAAAAGCTGCTTGTGATGAGCTTTGATTCATCACGTGATTCTCATCACCACTGTGATTGGTGGTTGTCTGTATATATCAAAGGTACATAACAGATATTAGTATTTCAATAGGTTGGTAATTTAACATTATTTCAGTTAATGAAATATGTTTTTTTACCGTAAATTGTTAACAGTGTAAACATAATAATTACAATATAAACCTTTACATTATACGGTTTTGAACTGTAAAATTATTATTTTTTTTAACTGTAATTATTACATTATAAACCTTTAAATTATACGGTTTTGAACTGTAAAATAAAAAAAATTTGTGACCGTAATTATTACATTATAAACCTTTAAATTATATGGTGCTGTCCCTAAAACGTTACTGCCGTATTTTTTACGGTAAAGTTCTGGCAACCACAGCTGCCGTTTTTTTTACCGTAAATTTTACGGGGATTTTTTTTAACGTGCAGAATCTACAAACGTCTTGTTCTGAGACACTCTTTATGATTTATGGGGATTAAAAAAAAGAGTGGGTGGATTTTTACACTCTAAAAAAAAAAAGGTTCTATATTGCACCAAAAATGGTTCTTGGCTCGTAATCATAGGGGAACCTTTTTAAGTGCTATATAGCACCAATTTTGGTGCTTCAGTGGTTCTTCAGCGGTTCTTCAGAGGTTCTTCAGCGGTTCTTCAGAGGTTCTTCACCGGTTCTTTGACTAAGGTGCTATATAGCACCTCTGAAGAACCGCTGAAGAACCGCTGAAGAACCACTGAAGAACCACTGAAGCACCAAAAGTGGTGCTATATAGCACTAAAAAAGGTTCCCCTATGATTGCGAGCCTTTTTTTTTAGAGTGTACCATTATAGGGTGGTTGTGTGTGGTGGATTTGGATTGACACTCCTTTTTTTTTCCCTTGTGTCCTTATTTAACTTGTCCGAGTGGAGCGTGGTGAAATATGAATGTCTTATTGCTATATTTAATAACACACCATGAGACGGAGATTGAGCCTTGTGCTTTCTTCTTTACTGATACCAACACTGCCCAGGCATGAGCAATCAACATATGATCAGCACAACACATCAGTCAACTTAATCAAACAGTGTCAGACCAAATCCACCAGTTGTGTACACACACTGCCAACACACATTTATTCAAACACCATGTAAAAGTGATTTGTTTCATAATAGGTGCCCTTTAAGTCCAAAGCCAAAGGTTTGCTGAGTCCATGCATTTGGAGAATGATTGTAATCTATTCATAAGCCTTTTTTTTTTTACCTCCACCACCAGAAAATAAATAGATTACATTTAAATGCATTCATTATATCAAAAGATTACAGATGGGACAGCAATATCACAAAGGTTATCAGTATGGCACAGAAATTGATGTAGTTATGACGCTAACTACATAAATATTGCCTTTCCAAACTAGTGATATTAAAATGATTGTCTTTATTCACCCACTCTCACCTCATCAATCTCTGTCTTGTTTTGGGACGCATCTGCATGTTCACAGGCCAAACTACAGGGCAGTACTGAGAGCACAGATGGGATCATGGGTTATAACCTGCCCTCTGTTTATGATCTGTACAGCTCCAGGGGAATGACACCGTTGAATAAGCGAGTCTGACCTCTGTCGCTCAAGTCACCACCTGTTTCAAGCAAATGGCCGAGGTCAATCATGCAATAAAAACCTGCATAGGTTTCTTTAACACCTGCTGTGTTCTGCCATAACAATCCATTCGGTCCGTAACTTGCCCCTTGAAGCACACAGACTCCCGTCGCACAGATTTCTGACTCTGATCTCTCGAGCATATTTGCTTCATTGCATCTGGATCCCCTTCCTTGACATATGAGTAGTTGACTAGTTTTCATTTTTCATGGCTCATTATGAAGTCTACTTTATGTGCAGTAATTAGGTTTATTCATCAGAATCTATTGTTTGCGTTGCCAATGCAAATATTCAGTCACCCGCAGCAAATGGAATCCAGATGCCCTAAAATGTACAGGAAATTTAAAACCATTGTCATGCAAATGTATTTTATGCTTGTTCTCATTACAAATGCATGCAGTTTACTCCTGCACCCTTTTGTTTTATTTAATAGTGTCTTTACAAATCCATTTTTGTATACTAGCTTTTTCTAACTAACATATTTTCTATATCTGTTTAGTGTTTTATGCACAGCACGTAAAAGCCAGTTTTCCCCATTATCCTATATATATAAAAAAATAATTAACATTTTAATTTTGTTCTCCTGGCTTTCACTAGATGGCAGTGTTTTCACTTCTAGTGATTGTCAAGTGCACAGGTGAAGTAAAGGCTCTGCCTTTGACATGAACAAAGCTGCTTTGCCCACATCAGGGGACAGTGAAGATGTTCCAGAGAAAATGTGAGTCAGATTTTCTGAATGTCCTGCCCCAGCTCTAATCATGTTAGGGATGCATTTAAAGTGAATTCATAAAAGTTAAATTACAAGAATAAATTAAGAGATTTTAGTAAAAAAATGTCTTTTAAAAGACTGTACTAAAAATTTTTTTTTTTACTTTTGGTCTACTGTTAGGACCAAAAGTAACTGAAAATATGTTTGTTTTTATTATAATGTTTATATTTTACTATATTTTAAATATATTTTTAATAAGGTTAAAAAGTGTAATACTAATTTCAAATGAGTATTTTTTAAATTGAGTACTATTTAAATTAGTACATAATCATATACTTATATTCAATTTTTAATTAAATGATTACATATTTATTTATTAATTCACTATTAATTCACAAATAATTTTTTTATATTATATTTCATATATTTATAATTTAAAATTTGTTTAACATTGTTTTAATTATCTTAATAATATTTTTAAATATTTAAATTCAGTTTATAAATAATTCAAAATTATAAAAATTGTATATAATCATATAATTACTTTTAATTTTAAATTAAATTATAAAGTAATTATCAAAAAGTATTTGTTTATTTATTTATAAATGTTATATTTCTCAAATTTTATATATTTTATATTTTTGTAATTCAATGTTTTAATAATAAATTATTTTTCAATTATTTAAAACAAAAACTAAATGAATTAAAATTGGATATAATCAAATAATTATATTTAATTTTAAATTAAATTAAAAAGTAATTATCAAAAAGTATTTGTTTATTTATTTAAAAACGTTGTTATATTTTTTAAATGTTATATATTTAATATTTTTGCAATTCAATGTTTTAATAATAAATGATTTTTCAATTATATATATATATATATATATATATATATATAAATAAATTTTAAATTAAATTATTATAGATAGATAGATAGATAGATAGATAGATAGATAGATAGATAGATAGATAGATAGATAGATAGATAGATAGATAGATAGATAGATAGATAGATAGATAGATAGATAGATAGATAGATAGATAGATAGATAGATAGATAGCAAAGATTTTTAATCACATTATTATGCTAAAAAATATAATTTGTAATTGCATATACAATGCAAATTATCTGCATTCATCCTAGTGGTCTCAGACTTTTGGACCCCAAAGAGATGTGTGTAAGTAAGAGGGTGAGAGACAAAGAGGTGCTGAGAACAAGCATGAATGAGCCAAAGTGATTTAAAAGTGTGGGTCTTTCCCTGTAAGCACTTTTTTCTTCTTTTACGAGGTTGCTATTGGCGTGACCTGAGCGGAGCAATGGAATAAACAGAGCATGGAGTGAGCAGAGCTCCTGCCCTACTGTACAGAGTGTCAGAGCTCCTCTCCCTCTCACTGCCCATCCACAGATAAGACCAGAGAGCAGAGGGCACAGCGCAGCCGGAGAGCACCTTTCAGAAGCCATAGGAGGTTCTTCTCAAACGTGATAAGATGAGCTTACTGTAGGAAGCTATGATTGGTGTAGAAAGTTTCTTCCAGGACAGGGGGAGGTGGAGGGGAGGATGTACTGCAGAGCTGCTTTAATTATTTACATGGGCTGTCAGAAGGGTTTGAATATGTGCTGCGGATTTGCTTGAGCTCCAGGGACATTAATAGGAAAGCGTTTAAATGGTGTTGAGACATCAGGGAACAGCTGGAAATCACAGTCAGGAGTTTGATCATGGCATTGTGTACACTGCCTGGAGGCATTTGAAGTCTAAGGGGAGGTCACACTTTGATAATCAAACCAGACTGTCACTGAGCATTGCTGCTTCTCCTGTGTATCAGCCGTGAGATCAAATGTGTTCGGCTGCTTATGTGTGCTGTGTTGGGCATGAAGCGGCTGGTCTGCTGCTTAAAACAGCCTTTGATTAGTCCGAGTGAAATGTTGGATGTTGGGAGTGATGTGTGAAGACTGAGGAAAATACTGTACCACTGGTCAGACGATCATGGACATACTAGAACGGTCTCATAAATCACACACTCAAGCAGTTCTTTCCCTTTTCTTATTTCCTTCCTATTCACTTGAAAACATTCCTTACTTCTTCCCTTCTCCTTCATTACTTAGGCTACCTAAACTTCATCCATTTCTTGTTTGTATAACAAAAACTTTCCATCCTTCTTCTTGCCCCTTTTATTATTTCTTCTTTCCATCCATCCATCCATCCATCCATCCATCCATCCATCCATCCATCCATCCATCCATCCATCCATCCATCCATCCATCCATCCATCCATCCATCCATCCATCCATCCATCCTTCCTTCCTTCCTTCCTTCCTTCCTTCCTTCCTTCCTTCCTTCCTTCCTTCCTTCCTTCCTTCCTTCCTTCCTTCCTTCCTTCCTTCCTTCCTTCCTTCCTTCCTTCCTTCCTTCCTTCGGATACACACTTATGTTTCCTTTACTTTCTTTTCTGTTCCCTTCCTTCCTTCCTTTGTTTGGATACAGACTTCTGATCCCTTCCTTCCTTCCTTCCTTCCGTTCTTCCTTTTTTATTCACTTGAAAACAGTATATTTCCTCTCCTCTTTTCCTTGATTCATTTCCTTTCATTCCTTTTTATTTTTAAAACCTGAAACTTAATTTTTTAATGTATTTTTACTTCCCTCCATTCCTCCCTTCCTTCCTTCCTTCCTGTTCACTTGAAAACAGCATATTTCATCCCCCTCTTCCTTGATTAATTTCTTTCTTCCTTCCTTCTTTTTATTTATTTAATTCCTTTCTATTATTATGTTTACTCAAACACACTTCCTTCCTTTCTTTCCGTTCATTCTTTATTATTTTTGAAACTTTTAATTTAATTTATTCTTTACCTCCCTCCCTCCTTTTCTTTCCTTTTTCTTTCCTTTCATCCTTTCTTAGTTTTGCAACTTAAACTTTCTTTCGTTCTTGACAAAAGTTCAAAGGCTAAAACTAAACTAGGCTTGAACTGTTGCCTCACTGTTTGCCGGAGACTCGGTCAAGATTAGTTTCCCCAGCATCATGCCCATGAATGTCAGCTTTGGAGAGAATAGGTCAATAACCCTATCACCCTCAGGGGGACTGGCCTGTCCAACAGAGACATTTAAAGAGAGAGATCTGAGTTCAAGTGAGGGAAAGGCAGGGAGACAAATGATGTTTGGAGACACTTAAGCAGTTTTCTAAACACAGGATTGATGCAGCCATTTGACAAAGCTCAGGCAAAATTTCCACTTGGCAGCACATTGCATGTAATCAGATTGTTCTGCTTAACAGGTAGGAAGTGCCTTCTTGGCCATTTTTACCCAGTAATTACCCTATAATTCAGCGTTAAATCAATGCATTGTTTGTTTGGTCTTTTTTCCCAGCAGAACTCTGCTCATGTGGTGCTCAACCTTGTTATCCGGACTCCCATATTTTGTCTCTGTTTTATCTTTCTTGAGACCCGCTTCTATCATTTGTAGTTCACACACACCACCAGCAATTCCTAAAAGCTGCGTTCAAGTTCTGAGCCACCTGACCTTGTTCTTGTTTTCAACCTGATGAAAGTGTTCGAGTCATGGCCCATTCCTGAGTTCATGCTGAAAAACCCTGATTAACGTTCGTGACTGAGCAAGGATTTGGTGAAAACCCAGCTACAGGATAAAAAGCTTACAGCGTAGGCACACAACACTTTTAAAACACACAAAAATGGCAAACTTCTCATCAGGATTTACTATCATACCACACTGATTCACATTCACCTCAAGTCATACAGTAGTTGATCATGATGAAGTCTTAAAAACCAAACTTTCATAATCAACCTGAGTCTGTTTAATGTAGTGTGTAAAACTGGAAAAGACCTCGTTCAAAATTCACAAAGTAATTATTGCCAGTAAAAAATTACAGCCAATAATAACGGAATACGTAAAATATGAGAATGATCTCCTTAAATATAAGCCGGATCTTAATATGTAGATGGCGGTACAGTGTCAGCTCAAGGTGAAGTTAATATCAGTCTGATATACTCTTAACTAGTACCCATTCTGTGACATGTAATGGCAGAAATACCTCATTCCTGTGCCATTGTCTGTGTTTATAGGCAAGGGATGGTTGCGTCTTATTATGCATCTCCTTGTAAAGTAAGTGCTATCCATTATTTCTGTGCTCCAGCCCCTGGATGTGGTAGTGGATGGAGCAGTCTCATTGCTCCTATCAGATGAAGCGGGATAATTAGAAACTCAGTGGTGTGTTTAATCGGGCAAATAAAAAACGTTACCACTCGCTGCGTTACCACTTTTCATCTGGCCTGCGTGCCCGAGCGCTTCGTCTTCCCACTGTCTCGTGCTTTCGCTTGCCTAGACGTGGAGGAAGCGAGATGTGGCAAATGACCCGGATTGCAGAAAAACTTGGGTGAACGAGTAATGAAGCGTGCTGATTGGATATTAAATGTCACCTCATTCTTATCCACAAACAGATTACTTTAATAAAGGCTTGTGTTACTTTGGTTTTACTCAGTGTTGTTTAATACAGAAATAAACGTGTAGAGGTGTACTAGCTTTGATGACGTTTGTTGGTGGTACCCAGGAAGTAATTAAAGTGCAAGTTTGGCGAATTTGGTCTACTTTTATTGCTGGGTGAAGGATACTCCTCTTGAAGACGTAGTTTAATTCTGTTTATGAGCATCATAAAGTCCACTTGGCACACGTTGCATGGTACACTCGTTAAAGTGAAATGGCCTGCTCTTAAAACAGGGCTCTCTCTGCATCACTGCAGCGGTCAGTTGTACTGAGACTTCTGAGTCTCCAGCTCACTCATACAATCTCAGATGCTCTAATAACCCTCTAGCTCATAGGTCATCATACATCAATGCATCGCGCCTCTGATACCAAAGGTTATTATAAATAGGTTACACTTTATTCTGATAGTCCACTTTAGACATTCTACTAACTATAAGTAACTTTGCAACTACATGTCAACTAACTCTCATTAGAGTGTTAATAGACTCAAGTTAATAGGTCAAGGCAGGGTTAAGTGTTGGGGTTTGGGTTAGCAGAATATGTTGACATGTACTTGCAAAGTTACTTATAGTCAGTCAAATGTCTGTTGGTGGACCATCAAAAGTGTTATGCGATATTAAGCAGAAGTTCTGGTTGTTGAAATTTAGTTGTTGACAAGTTACCTATAGTTAGTAGAATGGGTAGCACTTTATTTTACAGTCCTGTTCCCCATGTATATACTATGTACTTATTACAGTAATTAAAATAACTGGGTAATAACTAGGTACTAACCCTGAACCTACACCTAAACCTTACCTTAACCCTTTTAGTTAGCTTATATTACCCAGTATTTTCTTTGGTAAGTACACTGTAAGTACATGTACTATCAAAATAAGTGTTACCTTAAACACTTAAGTGTCAATTTGTTGAAAAATTTAAGGATTTGTTTAAGAAAATGTTTTACTAAGAATAAAATTACATGCAAAGCAAGGCAATCTCATAGGCTAGTATACTGTCAGAAGACAGGGTAATTTACTTGCTATATTGTACAACTTAAAAAACTTGTAGTAATAAACGCAATGCTTCTTAACCCAAAAAAATCTTTACACTTCTTACCTTTGGTAATTCAATGCAAGTTGGAAGTCATCCTAACTTTAAAACTAAAGAGGACCTATTATTCCCTTTTACAAAGTCTTGATTTTTTTAACTTAAACACAACTAGAATGCTTGAATAGAGTGGTGTAGGTATGATATAGCTTTGTAGGCAAAAACGAGTTGGTATTTTAGCACTTCTGGTTCCATCATCCCGAAGTCGATTGGTTTTTTGAATGGGATTTTGGTTAAATGGGTGAACACAAGCTCAGGTCACTTTCACGTTTTATTCTACAAAAAAGGCGGTTGCTAACAAGTGGCTAAATGGGGCTAGAGGGACTGTCAGGGACAGTAAACGTCATCATGCCGAACAGGTAAACTCAGTCAGCTTTAACAGCCTTATTATGCTTATAATTGTGCTCTTATAAACTATTCTAACTCAAATTTCCTGAGAAAATGTTTTGAGATAAAAACTGAAAGAGTTGTCGGAAGCTAGATGGTGATGTTGAAGTCGTGGGACCATGGTGTCGTTCTCGTATAGCCTACCTTTAACTTTTTAATTTTGTTAGCTGCATTTCAGCTTCAAAATTCTTAAAAGTTGTGTCCATCTGTGACGATTATCTTGATGGACAAAATGTTTAAGTATCATAAACTTTTGTTGATCGCAGAGCTTGTTTTTTTGGCTATAATTCAAAAGCCTATGGAAAAATCCTATTGGGGTTTTGTTGAGGGAACCAGTGTGATGCTAACAAAGTGACGTCATTCCTGTGCCTTATTTTTCACATATTTTACATTGTTGCAGAACCTCTCTGTCAGCAATGTCCGAAAAGAGCAACATGCTCGGATCAGTGTGTTGTGATTGGTCAACCGCTTCAAGCATGTTTTGGAAATGTCATATCCCTTACTATAACCGTGAGCTTCAACACAATACTAACACAACTCAACCAGGCCTCCCAGAAGAAAATTAAGTTCCACTTTATATTAGGTGGCCTTAACTTTTATGTACTTGCATCAAAAAATAACAACCTGGTCTCATTGTGAAAATGTACCTCTGGCAACGTTTTTGCAAACCGCCAAAATATGTACCAATAAGTACATATCTCTGCAGTTTCAAAGTGAAATGAACACTAGAGGCAGTAAAACAGCAAGCACTTTTTATCGTTTTTTTTTTTTCCATGTAAATGAATAAATTTTGGAGTTTGCGTCACTTAATCTGCTCCATATGCTCGGCTTTTTTTATATAATAAGTTTGCTCAGTAGCTCAGCTGGTACAGATTTGTACTTGTAATAATGAAAGCTCAGGTACGAATCCCGTGAAAGACAAGTCATGATAAAAGAGCTCAAAGATGAGTTCACACAAGCTAACAAGACATGGTTACTATTGTATTTTTGTCACATTTGCTTTTGTTAACACTATCGGTTAGGTTTAGGGTTTAGTGTAGGTGTACGTTAAAAAAACAATGTCACAAAACGTCAGATTGACGCTCATCTGTTCCGGGAAAAAAACGAAGCTTTTGGCGGCACCCAGTGGACATATAACTTTGAAACTGCAGTGATATGTACATATTGGTACGTATTTTGGGGTTTGCAAAAACGTTCCCAGAGGTACATTTTCGCAATGAGACCAGGCTGAAAAATAAGCACAATGGACTTATTGTGTTCTTATTGTATTGCAAAACACTTTTGCTTATATTGAGGTGGGATGTGGGTAAAGTTAGGGAAAGGTGTGGTATGGGTAGGTTTAAGGGTAGGCTTAGGTGTAAAGGATATGTCAACAGTGTAATTATTAGTGTAATTACAGAAATTAATTACAGATGTAATTACATGCAGGTATTTTTTAAAATGTTAGTACAATGTAAAAACATGTATGTACATAATAAGTGCATTGTATCAAATGATTAATGTATATGTTAGTACATAGTAGTTAAGGCCACCTAATATAAAGTGGGTCCGAAAATTACAATCAAGGCGTTTCAGGGAGTGCTCACTGATATAGAGAATAACTCCCTTAAGGAGTGGACTTTGTGCTTTTTCACTTTGCAGACCTTTTTCATGCTCAAACATCCGCCGCATTACACATCTTTAAGATGGTTTTTGTAAATCTGGCCCCAGAACTATATAAAGTGGCTGTTAATGATGGCCTGTGTGTCGATGTGAATCATGCTCTGAACCTTGAGTGGAAATTTTGCTTGGTAAAATTAAGAAGATCTCGAGACTCATTACTTGACCTCAATCTTTTTGGAAAACAGTTGGCGGAGACATTGCTGGCTTTTTTTCTGGAACTTTCTGTAGCAAGTAAATGTAGACTAATTTGTCTCTTTAGTTAGCTTGCTACTTTATCCCACCGAATTACATCCCTTCAGATTAGTGTAACCACATAGGGAGAACAGAACAGTCCAATGTGTGACCTCTCCATTACCCCATTAGTGTCTAAGTTAAAGCATTACCAGGCTAATTTTGAACTGATTCTTTTTATATCAAAGCGGTGTGATGCTGTAGATTCCTACCGTTTTGCCTTGTCTATACACATAATATTTAAAATCTCACATTTAAAGTGATAGTTCACCCCCCCAAGAACACTAAATGAGAATTTCAAGAAAACAACTTGAGGGTGAGTGACTTTTCCTGAATTCTTTATTGTTTTTAAGAGGCTTGAGAGGTTAGAAGTTAAAAAGAGGATTGAGAGGTTAAAAGTTAAAAAAGAGGTCATCAATGTTTCTCGCTATGGCAGAATGTTTCCTCTTAAAGGCATAGTTCACCCAAAATTGTGTTTGTATTTCCCTTTCGAGGGAACTTCACACTGCGTCCACTAGGGACAGCTTTGGGAACGCCCACAGCGTGATAGCGTCTGATGCACGTATGTCAACTCAGCCAATGGCGAGAGTGAGCGTCACGGGCGGGTGACGTCACGTCCAGGAAAGGATAAATATACATCCGGTCCGATCGCACTTCAGCTTTTCTGCCTCAGCTAAGCGATCTGTGTGAAAAACTGTCTCTGTCTACCTATTGTTGTCCGTCAAAAGCACAATAAGTCTCAGTTTAAAATTGGCGAAGTTAAATATTGATTGGCCAGCCGAGAAACAAGGCGCTCGTCCGAAAAGCAAATTAGACGAGCGCTTTTTGACGTCAAATGTGTCACCTTCACCACGGGGTCTTCCTTTCTTTCCTGATTTACACAGTGAGCTGTGTAGATCATGGAAGAAACCATATTCATCACGTCTTTTCAGCCCTCAAGTAAAAACATACAGTGATATAAGGGGGCTGAAAGAATATGGTTATGGGGCGATGCCTAAAGTGGATCAGACGCTTGCTAGTTATCTGTCCCCTGCGTCAGCATCGTCCCTGAAGGCCCCCACGCTCCCCACTAAACCATTAAAAACAACATCAGGGCTAGTGGGGAAAGCGTACACGGCAGCAGGGCAGGCTGGTGCATGTTTGCATACAATGAGCATTTTGCAAGCGTACCAGGCTGAACTGCTGGGGGATTTGGATGGCGGCGAAACAGTGAGCCCTGAGGCAGTGCGCGAACTGCGTCGGGCCACAGATTTATCTCTGAGAGCCACCAAGGAGACCGCTAGAGCTATTGGGCGGTCTATGGCAGCCTTGGTGGCGACAGAGAGACATCTGTGGCTCAATTTATCTGATATTAAGGATAAAGACAGGGCTTTTCTCCTTGATGCGCCAGTTGAACCCGCTGGTCTGTTCGGCGACGCTGTAAATGAAGTCGTCGACAGATTTCAGGAGAATAAAAAGCAAGCGGAGGCTTTTAAAAAATATCTCCCGCGCCGCCACCAACCCTCTGGGGCTGCTGGGCGTGAGCAGCCCCAGCCGTCTAGCTCTTCGTACAGGCAGCAGCAAAAAGAGAGTGTCGCATCTCGTGCTCCACCTCAGAGATACGGTGGGCCAGGTCGGCACTCTCAGCCGAAGCCTTCTAAGCCGAAGACCGACCTGAGGGTCGTGCTTCAGGCGAAGAAGGCTTCAGGCCAAAAGAGGTCCTGACGCCAGCAGCGTCAGGTCTCCGAGGGCGCCCCCCCGCGGGGTGGATTGGTGTTCACCTCAGTATACGGTGCCCACTCCACTTCGTTGCCCTCAGGGGACCGTTCTGCCAACCCCGCCACCCTTGGTGCTTCGGGGCGCAGCGGTTTCCAGCGAGCTCGTGACTCGGCGTCCACAGGACAAGGTGTCACACTCGCAGCCTCCAAGGAGGTTAGAAACGCAGCCAGATCGGTTAGGTGCTGCCAGTACGCTTCAGGCCGCCGAGATGGTTGCAGTGGAAATATCAGAGACCAGCCTCGAGAGGCTGGTTCCCTTAGTAGATTTTCTGGCAGAATGGAAACGTCTACCAAATATATCGCTATGGGTCCTGCAGACGGTAGAAAAGGGGTACAGAATTCAGTTTGGGTTCCACCCACCTCGTTTCAACGGAGTGCTGGTAACATCAGTACGTCCCGAGCAGGCTCTGATAATGGAACAGGAAGTAGAAACCTTGTTAAAAAAGGAGGCTATAGAACAGGTCCCTGTACAGAACAGAGAGTCGGGTTTTTACAGCCGGTACTTCTTAGTTCCAAAAAAGGATGGAGGGTTGCGCCCCATATTAGATCTTCGTCGTCTGAATCGTACGGTCAGGAAACTAAAATTCAAGATGCTGACGCTAAGTCAGATTGTGACCCAAATCAGATCCGAGGATTGGTTTGTCACAATAGATCTGAAGGACGCATACTTCCATGTCTCCATCCTTCCACAACACAGGAAGTTCCTGAGGTTCGCTTTCGGGGGCAAAGCGTACCAGTATCGGGTTCTTCCATTTGGTCTAGCTCTCTCACCCCGCACGTTCACGAAATGCGTAGATGCAGCTCTGGCCCCGCTCAGGCTGCAGGGCATACGCATTCTGAACTATATAGACGACTGGCTGATTCTGGCACAGTCGCAGGAGATGGCGGTTCGGCATCGAGATGTCGTCCTCGCGCATATTCAAAAGTTGGGGTTGAGACTGAACGCGAAGAAGAGTGTGCTTCCTCCAGTACAGAGGACCACTTTTCTAGGCGTGGTTTGGGATTCTGTAGCAATGCGGGCAGTGCTTTCACCCACGCGCATTGCTGCGATTCTGTCAGCTATAAAGAGAGTCAAACTAGGCCAGTCATTCACTGTCAAGCAGTTTCAAAAGTTGCTGGGGTTATTGGCAGCGGCGTCCAACGTGATTCCTTTTGGCCTGCTGTACATGAGGCCCTTACAGTGGTGGCTCAGGACCAGAGGGTTTTCCCCGAGGGGGAACCCTTTTCGTATGATCAAGATCACGCGGCGGTGTCTCCGCGCCTTGGTCATATGGAAGAAAGCCTGGTTCCTGTCCCAGGGTCCGGTGTTGGGGGCACTATGTCGTCGAGTCACCCTGACGACAGATGCCTCTCTCACGGGCTGGGGAGCGGTAATGGAAGGCCGCTCAGCTCAGGGTCTGTGGGGGGACCATCATCTTTCGTGGCACATCAACTGCCTGGAGATGATGGCAGTCTTCAATGCTTTGAAGTTCTTCCTCCCGGACCTGAGGGGCCATCATGTGTTGGTCCGTACGGACAACACATCGGTGGTTTCCTATGTAAATCGTCAGGGGGGTCTGCGTTCGCGCCCACTATGCAAACTAGCGCACCAGATCCTCCTGTGGTCTCTGGGGAAGTTACTCTCCTTGAGAGCAATCTTTATCCCGGGGGCCCAGAATATTGGAGCGGACATCCTGTCAAGACAGGGGCTGAGGCCAGGGGAATGGAGACTTCACCCCGAGGTGGTGAAGCTCATTTGGGAGATTTACGGCCAGGCGGAAGTGGATCTGTTTGCGTCTCAGAATACGACGCACTGTCCACTCTGGTTCTCGTTGACACATCCAGCTCCTCTGGGACTGGATGCCATGGTACAGACGTGGCCGAGGCGGCGTCTGTACGCATTTCCCCCAGTTGTTCTGCTCCAGGGAGTTCTGGAGAAAGTTCGCCGGGAGGGGATAAGTCTACTGCTAGTAGCTCCTTACTGGCCGAGCCGGATTTGGTTCTCGAACCTTGTAACACTGCTCGATGGCTCACCTTGGAAGATTCCGATAAGGAGGGATCTTCTATCTCAGGCGGAGGGCTCAATATTTCACCCCCGCCCAGAAATGTGGAACCTATGGGTTTGGCCGCTGAGGGGGCTGAGCTCATAGAGTCTGGTCTCTCTACTGAGGTAGTGGAGACCATTCTTAGCTCCAGAGCTCCATCCACGAGGAGACTATATGCCCTGAAGTGGAGGTTGTTCACTTCTTGGTGTCAAGAACGACGTTTAGATCCAGTCAACTGCCCTGTTGGTTCAGTGCTAGATTTTTTACAAGAGCGATTCTCCTCTGGGTTGACCCCTGCTACACTAAAGGTGTATGTTTCATCTATTTCTGCTTACCATGCCCATGTGGATGGTATTACTGTGGGGAGAGACCCGTTGGTAACTCGTTTCCTTCGTGGCACTAAGAGGCTGAGGCCTGCGGTGCGCACTAGAGTTCCTACTTGGGATTTGGCTATAGTGTTGGAAGGTTTATCTGCGGCTCCGTTCGAGCCACTTAACATCATCTCAGAAAAGTTTCTGACTCTGAAAACCATCTTCCTTCTTGCCATCTCTTCTATTAAGAGAGTAGGAGACCTTCAGGCCTTATCAATATCCCCTTCGTGCTTGGAGTTTGCACCAGGGATGGTTAAAGCTTTCCTTTACCCTAGATTAGGGTATGTTCCGAAGGTGTTAACCAATGTTCCACGGCCTATAGTGCTGCAGGCTCTCTGTCCTCCTCCATTTGTTAATCCAGACCAGGAAAGATTGAACCTTATATGTCCAGTGCGAGCACTGGATGCTTATGTCCACAGAGCTGCCCTGTGGAGGAAAGCGGATCAATTGTTTGTTTGTTTTGGACCTCAGAACAGGGGTCTCCCTGCGTCCAAACATACAATGAGCAAGTGGATAGTCGAGGCTATCTCACTGTCTTATGGGTCTTCTGATCAGCAGTGTCCCTTAGCTGTCAAAGCCCACTCTACTAGGAGTATGGCGGCCTCTAAGGCCTTAGTATCGGGGGTTTCCCTCAAAGAAGTCTGCGATGCGGCCGGTTGGTCCTCGCCTCTTACGTTTGTGAGATACTATGATCTTGACCTGGAATGTGCTCCAGGTTCTTCAGTGCTCCTGTCTTGAATGTGCCACAGTTTCACACGACAGGCATTTGGTATTATGGCGTTTTGGTATTTCGTTCCCAAAGCTGTCCCTAGTGGACGCAGTGTGAAGTTCCCTCGAAAGGGAACGTCTCAGGTTATGACTATAACCATAGTTCCCTGAGAAGGGAACGAAACACTGCGTCCCTTTGCCATACTCCCTGCATCCCTGTGATCCCTTGCTTCGGCAGTTTAGCTGAAGTGCGATCGGACCGGATGTATATTTATCCTTTCCTGGACGTGACGTCACCCGCCCGTGACGCTCACTCTCGCCATTGGCTGAGTTGACATACGTGCATCAGACGCTATCACGCTGTGGGCGTTCCCAAAGCTGTCCCTAGTGGACGCAGTGTTTCGTTCCCTTCTCAGGGAACTATGGTTATAGTCATAACCTGAGACGATTTGCCCTTAAAATAAAGAGCAGAACATTTCCCCTTAAAACAGACGCTGTACAATTTGGGAGTTTCAGCGTGTGACTGAAACTTTGTGCCAGCTCTAAACAGGCAGGAGGGAAGAATAATAACTCGAGGGATTTCTGACAAGCCATTTTTCGAGGCACCCCACAAGGCCCCAATTCAAAGCGCAGTCAGAGAGAGCAGGAGGAGAGAGGGTACTGATGGGAGATGAACAGACTCTTATTACCACCACACAGCCTTCTTGGCTAAGAGACAGTGAAGGAGGCAGGCTGAAGAATAGTTATGTCAGGTGGATACACCGAGGTCTCTAAATGGAGGAGGCACCTTTGTGCAGGTATCCGCCTTTGTGTGTGTGGGAATAAATGTGCAGGGATAAGTGAGGATAGTGCTATGCTGTCCTCTGGTGATATTCAGGTTGGTCTCATTACATAGGTAATTCCTTTGGCACATCTCTGGCATAATGGGAGATGATGGTAATGATGTTTTAATGGCCGGTGCTGTACCCGGTGGCGAGATTCTAATACACGCTTTGCTTCTGCCACTCGCCAAGAATCAAGATTAATAGAAGCGAACAGCCATTATATTTACATGAGAAATCAAATCTGAGCACAGCAGATCTGGGCCTCTGTCAGTCTCCCTCGCGCTATGGGTCTATTCGTCTTTCGCCTCCTATTTTTGCCTCTTTACTCTGATCCACATTTTAAAAGGAGCCTGTGAATCAGATTTTATCTTTTGGCTTTTAGTTTTAGTGGCTGAGAGGAGAGCTCGGGTCCAGCTTGAGTGGCTAAGCAGACCTCGAGATCCTCCCTTCGGCGGGATGAGGAGGAATACAGCTCGTTTGCACAACGAGGTCTTTCTAGGGACTCTGTGTTTGTTTTTGGCTGCTCATAATCCGGTGGATGATCTCTCCATCAGCGCCACTGGTTAGAGCAGGGCCATTGCCGTCGGGCTAAATGTTGTAAATAAATAATTGGAGAAGGGTGACAATGAAAAACTGCAGGAACACAGGGGACCTTCTTGTTTTGGTTAAGGGGATTTGCTGGGATTATCTTGATATTAAAAACTGAGTGGGAAAATAACTCTATGGGATTTAATCTTCAATCTGTTGACAATGTCAAGAGTGCAACTGAGTATCCAAAAGTGCCACTCATGACTGACTAATTTTGATTGGATCTATTTATTTTCAATCAATCCATCCATCCATCCATCCACTCATTCATCCCAGTTTCTCAGCTTTTCTCAGCTTTTTCAGCTGGTCAGGCTGGACAAACCAGCTGGCCAGGTAAACACCAGCTTTTAGCTGACCATCTAAAAACTAGTGAACCACTAAAAACAAGTTTTTAGCAGGGCGATATGCTCTTTTCATATATATCTTGCCACCTCTGTGACATAAATCAATAAATATATCACTTTACAGTACCAACATCACACCAAACAGAAACATTTGAATAAAGAAGGAATGCAGTTCTAAGTGTTTTTCCATCATCTTCTGGGTCTGTTTGTGGAAGAGAAGGTAATTAGCAGGTTGCTCTGAAAGGATGACATCACTTTGACTGACTCACTTGAGCATGTGGGGTGTGTCGGTCCCGGCGGTTCCGCTATTGAATTATTCAGTCCATGTTATGGCCACTCATTACAGAGATGTCATTACCTCTTCTGTGTTTTCAGGACAGCTATTGCATTATCATAATAATCAATTTCACTGACTGCAGGGCTGTCTGAGCAAGGGGTAAGAATGTGTGTGTGTGCGTGTGTTAGGACAGCACAGTTGTACTGATTCATTAAGGATTTTGTCGTAGTAGTGTACAATTGCGCACATGGCTTGTACACGCAGGTATGCGTGTTCTGTACAACGGGGGAAGGCTCTTTTTAGGCTCAGTAAAATTTGCAGTCTTCCTGAAGTCCAGCTTTGGCAGCCTCCCTTTCCATTTAATTAGAGAGAAAGCATCTGCATCGGGGTTCTGACCTCAGAAAAGGAGGTGGAGTCGGAGGCAGAGAAGAAGTGAGTGATGCAAAGAGAGACAGTCAAGGATAGAGAGAGGCAGACTGATAGACTGTCAGAACAGAGATTATATGAAAGAATTTTCTCAGTTATACTGGTCACTTCATGATAAACTATCATAGAGTCGTAGAGTTGGGGTTTCGTTCACTTATAATTGCGTAGGCCTTCAAGTGTTGTACTTGTGTGCAAGTAAAAGGTTCTCACACCGAATGTCTGATGGGTTTAAGCAGATATGTGAATAATCCCTATTAGTTAAATTTGTGATGTTTTTTTTTTGCAGAAAATACCCAGGTATATTGGCCAATATTTTTCCTTTTATCAATTAACATGGCTTTTATAGTGGTGATTCACTCAAAATGTGTGGTTCCATGAGCAAATATGCCATAAAAATTGCGTATTGGCCATTGAGATAAATGTGAATGATAAATGATCATGGCTCTCTCCAGCTTTTACAGACCTCATTGGTGCTTATATAATGGATGTTTAGGGAAACTTCTTCTAACACACAGAGCATTTGTCATCAATTAGATAATGCCTGGGATGTGTAATCCAGGATGATATTTCCACATCAGAATCTGTTCGAGATCTGCATCTATTTTCCAAGTAGTTATCTCTGTCCAAAACAAACGTTATTAATCGCCATCCCTGTGGCTGAGGTTCTGAGCACTGATCAGTAGTGGCCTTTTTATTCTACTGATGCACTAAATTAGATACAAAAGTCCCTATGGAGTACCTGTGACTGTTATTAGTGCTGTTGGCTGTAATTACAGAACACATGTGCTTTAGCAGGCTCTACACAAGCTGTTATTCTGATCGTAATTAGACCCCCTCTCTCGCTTTTTGTCATCTCTTTATTTTTCTCTTGCCAGTCTCTTCACTCTGTCCCTGGTGGCATTGTTTCAGGTTTAAAATAGGTGGTTTGTGTGAGTATCTTTCAATGCCATCCATTTTTAACCCCAAACTTCACAGGATAGACCACGGCAACAACACAGCTGTGCGGACGAGTACATCAGACTTATTACTGTGTTCTCTCAATCCAGCCTGTATTGTGTCAGGTAGAGCAGCAGCGTGACAGCATCTCTCAGACAGGCACAGATGCCCTGAGGGGGATTGATGTGCCAGTGAGAGGGTCAAACATCCTTGACAGAGGAAATGTCCTTGTGTAAACAAACGAATAAATCAATAAATACATTTATAGAGAGAAACTGATAAGGTCATTTGTTCCATGCTGAATTTAATATGGTAGAAGGTTCACCCAAAATACAAAATGAGAAATTTCAGTGTCTTCTTTTCCATCAACAACTGTGCATTGTTACTTGCTCCGTCAAGTAGGGATGGGCATTTTTCAAAAATATTTGAATATTTAGGGCCAGATTTGCTAACAGCTTGCTCCAGCGCAAACCCTTTTTTGGTGATAAAAAACTACTGTCAGGATTTACTAAAGACACGCTGTGAAAAATTTTCGCTGAAAAGGCACGGACGGTTATTTTTGCGCCTGAACTTATTGCATATACATTTGTAGGAGTTTCCCTTCCAGAAGTAAAATTTATGGGAGGAGAGTTTTTAAATGAATCATGCGAGGTGATTTACTAGGTTTGCGCTCATCACTTTACTGGTGTTTGTGTCATTATTTACCATCCAAAAAAAGCATATCTTAAACAAGACAATAAAGGGTAGATTACATTGGTCATTATGGAAATGATCCGACTGCGTCTGTTCTTTAATTTGCACTTTGTCAGTAGATCACATGCAGAACGCTTTTGTTGGAATTGCGCTCTCGCGCTAATTTGTCCTGTTTAGTAAATCTGGTGTTACGGTTGTGTTGTGCAGCAGGGATGAGTAGAAGTGGACTTCCAATAAAGACAGGTTTATTTCGTGAGAGCATCAAACATACAACACCAACCATCAGGAACATAACAACATTAAGAACGGACAAGGAGTGCTGGGAAGTGAGATCAATATAAAGGGTGTGAATGACGAAGACGACCAGGTGCAAGGAATCCAGGGAGAGCGGGAGAGATAATGAGGAAGTGAGTTCAGGTGTGAGACAGGGAGGATCTTGGGAACTGGAGTCCGGGACAGGCGTGGATTGTAACATCTTGCCCTTGGGCTCATAAAAAAAATGAATATTCAAATATTAATTTATTTAAATAATTTTTAATGAGAAAGACATAATTTTTTTATTCATCAAGTTATCACCTCTTGTAAACAAGCTTACAATTAGGCAAATATACACAACAAGCTTACATTATGTCTTAAGGTTTTCTTTTAGTTCAAAACATTTAACAATATGTGTAAAAAACGAAAATATAAAGGACAAAAGCATCATGAACGAAATAACGCTAATAAAGCAGACCGTGACAGTTATCGTGTACAGGGTACAAATACGCTTGAGTCGGTATATGATTATCATGTTTATTATTTCACATGTTCATGTTGAGAAAAACAATAATACCCACATGCTCGGGTGACAAAACGTGCTCCTCTGACAGACATTGCAGAGATACAAATATAACGGTGTGCTAAGCAAAGTTTCTAACAGCACTTTGTGATTTTTTTGTTCTTAAGCCTCTCATTCGACGAAACTTAAAGGAAGCAAGCAATGTCTCAAGATCATTTTGCTATCATTTAAGTTACAGTACCTCGCTCTCACTCAGGGTACAGCACCGACTACCTGCGGTCGTAAATGCAGTGATGGACAGGACAGCTGTCCTCATTCACCTGGTGTTTAGATTTCATGTGATTTCTCTCCTTGTTTTTTTTTTTTTAATATTAATTACAGATCGAATATTTGAATATATGACTATTCGTGGACACCCCTATACTGTCAAATCAAGCTGATCTCACTGCAATTCGTACGTATTTTACGAGGTGGCCAATTTGTATGAATTTGTACAAGCTCACTTGTACGTTTTCGTACAAATTAGTCACCTAGTAAAAATCACCTAGTAAAAGTCACCTAGCTCCAAAAAAAATAATAATTACAATTAATTGGGTGAAGGATATACCAACATTTATTTTTAACTTAAGAACCAGATAATTCCAGAATCAGTCAGATTCATGATGGAAACAAATCTTGTACTTTCATTAATTATTTTATATTACTGTTATTATTTTAAATCAGTACCTATATCTGTGATTTCAATTTAAACTTTGATTTATAATTGTATGTTCATTTTTAGTGTGTATCTAGTGGATTTCTTATTTTTCTCCATCAGTGAAATCATGGCGGTTCTGTTCTTTTGAGCAGTTTTTTTTTTTTTTTTTTTTTTACTGAACTTTTGAACTGTTGATTGATTCTGAACTGAATGATTCATTCTTTCACAAAATGGTTCTTACAGACTTAATGATGCCTTAACAGCAGTTGCCATATAAATTGCCCAGCAGAGTGGTAGATAACCATTGGATCATTTCTTAAAATGTTGCCTGGTCCTTATAAAAAGCTATCAAATGGCCTCTGAAGGCTTGGAATATTGTACACAAGTCATATGGACTACTTAAATGGTGGCTTATTGTTATTTCAAGAGATTGGCAGCCACAGTCATGGTCACTAAACATTGTCAGTTTTTTAAATGTTTCACTTTCTGTTCAATTTGAAATAAACAACAGGGATACATGACATAAAATTACCCTAATCATTTTAGGGTTAACTATTTCTTTAAAAACACTAACACTATTCAGGTGACTCTATAGCTTGTCATGTTCCCCCTTCCCTGCTCAATTAAATGGAGTTTGACTTTATTGGGCATCATAAAATGCGGTGTGATTCAATGGTTAAAAAGCCAAATCTCATTAAAGCCACATGACTGTGATGTGTGAGAGCCAGTTGCAGATTATGGAGTACAGCTGCTTTTATAAATCTTACGACCCAAATCCATTTGTGCCCCACCACGTAACCTGTTACTCATGGGTAAGTTCATGGAAGCAGTGCTCAAACTTTGAACAAGCTATAAATATAAAATGACAAAATACAATACAGTCTATTGAAAAGTTGTAAAGCAGACCAGGCCCATACACACAGTTGTAAGCCATCATATTCAATGAATGAGTTGTTTGTTTCCAGGTGCAGAAGTTTTTGCTGTGGTGTTGTGCTTCTCCTTATTTGTTTTAGTCTTTTAGACTTTTCAAGTCTGATCTAATGAAATCAGGTTCTTTGTTCAGAGAATATAGTCAATATCCAGTGTATCCACTTTGGTTGATATATAGTAAACAAGTGTCAGCACAATGTCAAAAGACTTCCTTCCACATCATCGGAGTGCATAACTGGAAATTGTACCTCTGCTCATGTCTATCATTGCATTTTATCATGGTGCTGAACTCATTTTATGCATTCATGCATATACTGTGTCTAAAAATGCTGACTCATTCACTCATTTTCCATTCACTATATAGTCAATGTCACATAGTTCACCATATTTATTTTTATGGCATTACATATGCATCACATCCTGACCTGAATGACAATGAAAATGACTTGATATCTGATCTCTCCGATCCATTCTAAAACCATTAACGGTTTGAATTCGTACACAATGGCTTTTTTATTTGATGTCATGCTACAAAAAGACTAAACAGATTTGAGTAGATTATTTAAAAAAAAGCCTTTGCCACCTGTTCTATATACCTGAAGGCCACTAACATTTGAGATATTGGTTTTTCTTGAAAACTGTGATCCAAGTGTGATATAGTTGAGACATCCTTTGTGAAATATTTAGTTTGATTTGGCTTCTAGGTCAAATAGGCTATTCACAGTGTGGATATCATCTTTGAACCATCCAGTATTAGATCAGAAGGTCTGAAAAGCTGTGATTGAGGTACTACGAGTGGAGACTATAGTAACCCATTTTATTACCTCATTATCTTTTTTTGTCATGGCTAAATGCGGCCATTGAGTACAGCAGTATCAATCAGTTAAAAGAAAATCATATTATGCCACTTGATGGTCTTCCTGGCACACTCCACAAAACCTTTCATTATGTCTGCTTTGTACACTGCCTCCATCATTTTATTATATTTGAGGACACCGGCTGGCTTCACCCCAGACGTCTCTCTGGCTGACGTTGTTGATGTGTGGACAGTCTTAAGGACATGAACATCCTTCTTGCCATCTTTCTGTTTACATTAAATTCTTCTTGTCCTTTGGTAAATGTTGGAGTAGTCTCTCAAACCCCTGCATGTGCCAACAGAGCGCTGTTTGAACAGTGTGGGACTACTGTACCAACTGTCCACATTTAGGACATGACTTGTTTCACATGAGGACAGTTGAAAAGAAGGGGGTCAGGAACTTTGAGTTTGTGGTCCATTTGTCTTCTTTCCATTAAGATAACTTCCATCAAGAACATTTTTGCTGTCCTTCAGTTACTTTTACATGTTCAACAAGTTCCTCTTGCATTGGTCGCATAGTCACAAAATGTATTCCTAAATGACGGAGTGTTTTGAACTAATCATCTGAATGAATGAATGAGTCCAACTGGCGTATCGATGTAACTTGCAAAAAGAGAACAGTCACTGAAAAATCCCAAAAAATGCTACACAGCACATCCATAAATGAACTTACCATGCAAGTATATTTAATTCTGCAATACTGGACTCTTTCCAGATATTGTCCACTTATTACAGTCTTTTGTTCTTGTAATTTCGCTGGGCCAAGCATCCATTATCTATAGTCGGAAGTAATTTAGCTTCAGCCTCTGCACACGTTGCACTTTGGCATGAGGTAGTTCATATTGCAGAGGCATTTGGCTGATAAAACATTCATGGTGCCAGTAGATCAGACCTTTTCTTATGGAAACTATCGGGTTCGGAAGCTGAATAAGTTATGTGTGTGAACAAGTTGTTGACTTGTTCTTTCTGAGAAGTACTTATCAGAAAAGTCCATTTAATGGTGCTCAATAAGATAGACAGCAGCAAACTAATAAGACTAATAGAGGCGAAAGCTATGTAGCATTTCTGTCAGAGGTCGAGAAAGAGCACTTGTAATTAGCAATGAAAACAGGCTGCTAATCAAGCAACTAATATAATGCCTCCAAGGATAATTAGTCATGGTGCATAACATGCCAAGATGTGGCAGTCCACACCATTTTCAAGCGCTGAGCTGGTGCTTTCAAACCCCTGCTGCTGCGGGACTCCAGAGAGGAAGCTAATGAGGGTGAGCGGGGTACCAATCAGTGCAAACACCTCCATTTTTCCTCCTCATTTCGCAAGCACCACAACCAGGTCCTCATCGCCCATTTTCATTCATTCTCTATTCCTACCTCACCCCCTCCAGAGGAGATGTGTCTTCCTAATGTTTCCCTAATAATTGCTTAATTAATGAGTGAGACGGCCCCCCCGCGGGCCAGTGTAAAGGACCCACCGTGAGATGATCTTCTGTGCCGCCATTGTATTGATGGGTAACAGTGTAGTGAAGTGAATAGAAGTCACTGACAGATGACAGGAGACGGCAGAGGATGATTAGAACTCATTGACAACACTATAAAGGACTAAGAGGAGAATCGTATGGTGAGAAGCCACAGGAAACGTCACTAATAGATTGCTACTTTCTCCTTCAAATTAAATGTTTCAACTGAGAGGCTGTCTGTGCGGTGTGTGTATATACAATGAACAAAATTATAAATGCAACACTTTTGTTTTTGCCCTCATTTTTCATGAGCTAAACTCAAAGATCTAAGACTTTTTATATGTAGCTACACAAAAGGTCTATTTCTCTCAAATATTGTTCACAAACCTGTCTAAATCTGTGTTAGTGAGCACTTCTCCTTTGCCGAGATAATCCATCCACCTCACAGGTGTGGCATATCAAGATTCTGATTAGACAGCATGATTATTGCACAGGTGTGCCGTAGGCTGGCCACAATAAAAGGCCACTCTAAAATGTGCAGTTTTACTGAATTGCGGGGGCGGGGGGGTACAGGGGGGTCTGAAAACCAGTCAGTATCTGGTGTGACCACCGTTTGCCTCACGCAGTGCAACACATCACAAATATTTCAAACAATAGGACAAATATGATAGAGTTATTAATTAAATAAACGTTCAACATCTTTTGTTGTTTGATTAACATTAATGACACAGACAAGTATTTTAGGCTGCTGTCATTTTAAGACCGAATGCTAGGATCTAATATACTGACACATCCATTTGTCACCAAGCTGTTTGTGTTCACTTCATGTTTCACTATTTATGTGAGATAGAGTAATCCACATAATATGCATTTTGACAACTGTGTCTTGCATTTTGACAACTCGCTCTCTGTCTGAGAGTCAAAAGTGTTTGGTGGTGTAACATTCAATGCGATACCACATTCTTTTGTTCACAACTTACTGTGCACCTGATAAACTCTTTTTGAAGATCATTGTTTAATGTACACACATGCTTCTTCTTCACATCTGACTTGATCTCTAATATCCCGCCTTCAATAGCTGCAGGGTAAATTGATAACGAATTATGATTGGATGGTAGGGGTGTAACGGTACACAAAACTGAAGTCTTGAAACTTGAAGTCACGGTTCGGTACGGGTTCGGTACAGCAGTTTTACAAAATTGCTTTTTATTTATTTTTATTAAACAGTGGTTTACTGAAGAAAAAAAGTGTCTGTCCTTAAATGAATTAAATTATAACTAAAATTGTATTGAAGATATTGCTGTGTAAACTATATAGGGAGCCCTTACGTGCACATTAATATTAAAGGTTAACAATTAACAGAGCCAAAAAAATTAGCCTAAATTCAGTTGCTATTTATTTTTAGGTATAATAATCAAACACTCCTAAGCTTCACATAAGGCTGTTTTTGCATTTATTTATAAATCTAATTTATAAAATTATGTTTTTTCTCCAATTCGTTGTTGAAATTTAATCATTTATACACAGTGAGTGTCATTTTCATGACAGGTTTATTTAAACATACATTAAATAATCAAGACATCACTAACAGGTAAGTAGAATATAATGAATTTATAGGCTAATATAGTGCATATATTTAGCGAAATAGTTGATATCTCCAGTGAACTAACAGCTGTGTACACTGAATGACTGCCTGAGGTAAATGTGATGCTAAGACATTGTTTACAAGCTGTTTTAATATTGACGTCTTTCCGCGGTTGAAACACTGATTGAGCGATTACACCACAGATGATACGTTTCAATGTTAATGTATCCTCAACATACCATAAGATATTAATTCATGTTTATTCTTTAGGAAGAGATGATCACGTTCACAGATGATCGCGTTCACACGCGCGCGCCGCGGCCGCTTGAGCTGACGTGTCTACAGTGATCAGTCTTCACATTAAAGAGCGTCAAAACAGCATTTATCATTTGAATTTGGTGATAAAATGGACAGAATACTTAATATGTTCGTGTGGGAACTAGGACTGAAGTGTGTTCAGCGCTCAAAACAAGCCGACTGTTAACTGTTAAAGATTGCATTCGTAACCGTTCGGTACACACGCGCACCGTACCGAAAGCCCTGTACCGAAACGGTTCGGTACGAATACGTGTACCGTTACACCCCTATTGGATGGTAATGTTGTTCTTCAAAATATGCTGTGACGAGATTGGCTACCTTTGATTAGGCTATTCTTGTGTGACCTGATCACCTATATTATGAAAACTTCTGTTATATCTCCTCCTCCCCTGTGTCACCTGTAGAGATCTGCTACATATGCTATATCTGCTATATATATAAACATGTGCTGTGCCTTTAAGACTTTGCATGTGAAATGAGTTACATGCTGCAGTTGAGCATCTGGCCCATCCTTCAGTAACAGCCTCTTTGCAAAGCCAGGATTATTTGTGTCAGGTTCCACGCTGAAAATGTTAAGATGAGGCTAAAACGACCATATTATAAATAATCTTAAAATGCTTGTTCCAAACACTTGGATAGTTCTTTTGGTGCTGTAGTACTGGAATAATATTATCAATCCTACTTCCTCTTTATTACCTTACCATGACTAGCTAACTGGGAAACACTTTCTCATACTTTTAAGTCTACCCGCAGTTTCCACTGACAAAAATACACTGTCAATAATTTTTACACAAAGTGACGGGAGAATAATTGAATAATTTCCCCATAAACTTTCATTATTGTTGTTTAGGTGTTTGTGAATAGTTTTCTGATCATTTTATGCTGTTCACTCTTCCGTGACCCCTCGCTGTGTGCGGGGGTGTATTGTTTTGCAGATAGAAGTTTCACCTTGAGAACTTATGATGTGTGATATGAGGGTGTATTAAAAAACGGGAGCGATTGAACTGCTGTGATGGTTCAGAATTTAGTCCGTTATGGGGAGCCTTAACTTGGATGGATATATGCCAGATTATACATGTAATATCAGAAAACACATCAACAGTTTCATGGTGCACAACCCATATTTAACTATTGCATTTTCGCACATGCTATCATATTGCATAGATATAGTGTTTCATCCTCAATAGACTGAGTCCCTCACTCACTCATCATTAATCTGATGACTGAAGCCGGTGAAGCCAGATGTGTTTAAGCGAGACTGAACATGATTAAGTCTCACTTAAACATGAAAACGAATATGGTAGCTGCTTGTGCTTGATACATTATTGAAGGATTCAGTGTGTTTAACATCCATGTGTTTTGGGCCATAGATGTTGGCCTTTCTTTCTTTCTTTCGTTTAACCTTAAAACCGGCAACAATTCCACGGTTTCAGCCTTAAGGCCTGTACACACCGGGACGAATATCGCGCGCGCTTATCGCCAGCATTTTTCGTGCCGTTTTTCGGCGCGTCTTGAGTGTTCACACCCAAGCGATTTTCACTGGCGCTGCGCCGAGTGAAGGTGCAAATTCAGTCGATGCGCTCCCGGTACACAAGGTGGTGCTGCGGCACTTTAAGCCTCTGACACTCGCTTGTCACACAGAAGGAGAAGAGAGACAGTATTTACGTGCTTGCCAAAACCATAGACATATTATGTGTATGGACAAAACCATTCACACACTTTTTGCTAACTGGCAAGCAGCATTAGCAGTTCATCTTCTTCTTTGTCTACTTACTACTTCTTCGTCGTATCAATGTGTGCTCGGCAAGACCGTTTTGTGCTCGAGCGCCACCAAGTCGTGTTTTACTGTCACTTCAGCAGCTCCAGGCACGTGAACAAAAGCGCCGATCTCATTGGTCGGACAGTTTTTTACGCGCCGCGTCAAAATAAAGAAACGAACCCGAGGCGTTTTTTTAAAAATGATGCTTTTACGCCTGGCGTTTTGCGCGTCGGTGTGAACACTCACATTGGCGCCCATTGTTTAGTCCCGAGGCGTTAAACGTCGGCGATAAACGCGTGCGAAAATCGTCCCGGTGTGAACAGGCCTTTAGGGGCTCAGTCTCGTATCTGATTATGTGCTGGTGTATTTGCAGTATTTCTGGCTTAAAGTGTAAGATGTCACAAGTTCAAATCTTACTCAATTGACAATTTTAAATACACAAATTAAAATGGCATCTGTTTGTCAGTAGTTGTAAATCAGTAATGATGTTACTTGAAATTTTTTTGGCATAATTGGTTGCACTTTATTTTGTGACTTCACTGGAAAACAGAGCTGAGTGGATGAGTGGTTGAGTAGTGGAGCATGCAATACCTAATGTAATGACCTTTAAAGTTTTTTAGCAACTGATAAAATGGCTTACTGCAGTCATTTTTCGGCAAAAGTGAAGAGAGATCCTATAACATATATTTTTAAATAAGACCTAGTAATGGGCGATATAAACGATATGTAATATAAACGATACAAAATTGGTCCACGATAGAGATCATGATTTTGATGATGAAATCTACCCGCAAAATTTTGAGCCACGAGCTGTAACTGGCTACAACCCATCATTGTATTCGTCATCTTGAGTGAACATAGCTGAAAGCGAAACGGAGGAGCTGGTGAAAAAGACCGTTGCAACATCCATTATTTGGACTTGG
The DNA here is from genome assembly GCF_949357685.1 of Gobio gobio. Lineage (NCBI taxonomy): Eukaryota > Metazoa > Chordata > Actinopteri > Cypriniformes > Gobionidae > Gobio > Gobio gobio. The sequence goes on from NC_137104.1 coordinate 13,195,994, forward strand.
TTCGGATTTAAAGGAACACTCCACTTTTTTGGAAAATTGGCTCATTTTCCAACTCCCCTAGAGTTAAACAGTTGAGATTTACCATTTTCGAAACCATTCAACCATTCTCTGGGTCTGGTGGTAGCACTTTTAGCATAGCTTAGCATAGATCATTGGATCTGATTAGATTGTTAGCATCTCTCTCGAAAAAAATTACCAAAGAGTTTCGATATTTTTCCTATTTAAAACTTGACTTTTCTGTTGTTACATCGTGTACTAAGACAGACGGAAAATGAAAAGTTGCAATTTCAGGTGCTGTGTAATATCATTGCGCCTGCTGCAGCCATGGTACGGCAGCAAAGTTCCTTGATTATTACGCAGAAATGAGAGAATAGATCCTAGCCATATCGGCCTTGAAAATCACAACTTTTTCTTTTTCGTTGGTCTTACAATGTAACTACAGAAGAGTTAAGTTTTAAATAGGAAAAATATCGAAACTCTTTGGTCATTTTTTGAGCGAGATGCTAACGGTCTAATCAGATTAAATTATCTATGCTAAGCTATGCTAAAAGTGCTACCGCCAGACCTGGAGATCGGCTGAATGGATTCGAAAACGGTAAAACTCAACTGTAGTGGACAGCACATTCCAGGGCCCAGTTTATGACCAGGCCCTTCTCTGTCCATAACGGTGGACAAAGGTTTGCTTCATTTTGATTGGATCAAGGTGGACTGACACAAACAAACTGTCCAATGCCATCAGATAAAAATGCTAGGACAACATCCAGACACCTCTTAGAGGGCAATAAGAGGAACTCTTGTACCAAGCCCAGGAAGGACAAGACATCTCATTGGTCCACATGCAGTTTCTGCCCTTCACCCAAATCCCTAGTGTCCAGGTCTATGACTGCCATAAAAATTCCACAGGACCTCAGCAGTAGTGGGTGAAAGAAAGACCAAAATGATCTATCCAAATCCAGTCATAACTATGTTTGGAAACCTTAAGACTGATGTAAACTACACACATCCATTTCATACTTATTCAGAGAAATAAGTATTCTCAGTGACAGCTATTTGTAATGCAACATCTTACACAGAATCAGCTGTTAATGAACAAATGATTGAACAGTTCAATCTTTTCCCATCATGTTTGGTTTCTATTTGTTTAGAATATTGTCAAGGGTATTCTGATGGTGGTTTGGAAAGTGAGAAATGCATTGGTAAACTTTAAAGACACTTTAAAGACTTCTAACTGTGTACAGTATGCAAATGAGTTCCACAGGAGAAAGGAGGGTGAGTCTCACTGGGGACCCCCTCTGATGCCAGCAGCCAATCGCAACACTGGAATGGAGAAGCGCCAAATTGCAATCTCCTCCCATTCGGAAAAGGATAAAGGTACCCTTTCAACAGACACACCTTGTTCTGAGTCTCCCTTCAAGAGTGACATAACAGATACACCGTAATGTTCTGAGTTTCTCCTTGAGAGAGACAAACAGTTCACCAAGTTCTGAGTCTCCCCAGCAAGGATGAGACTGTAACAGTTCAACAAGTTCTGAGTCTGTCCGGCGAGGATGAGACTGTGACAGAGCAACCAAGTTTTGAGCCTCTGGTTCATCCAGAGAGACATCAAAAGATCTTATTCAATTTCAAAAGTTTGCATTTCCAAAATGCCATTGCCGTGTAAATGAATGGCCAAAATACATAAAAAGTTTTCAGTTGAATACGGTGTCATGTAAATGGCCCCTAATCTGCGAATCACATGTGTGTAGAACCGTGGGGCCTGGGGGGTATTCCAGAAAGCAAGGTTATTTTACTGTCACATTTACTTTGAACTCTCGGTTGATTAACCCAAACCTTGCTTACTCGAGGTATGCTGGTTGCGAAAACGAGCCCGGGAGTAAGTTCATCCAACTCAGAGTATGTTCCCGGTTAACACACAAGGCATTCTCAACAGAGCGACAAATCAATGAGGAAACAGACGCTAAGAAAAAGTGTGCCATTCTACTTCCTCTTCTTCTTTTGTTTAATGCGATTTACATAACCTACTTAGTGCACATCGCCACATATTTGGTGGTTGTGGAATCATCTTTTTGTTTAATAAGTAATCTTAAAAAAAATTATATTGTTTGTTTGATGCTAATTAATTGAATGCAGATCAATATGTGAGATGACAATAAAACAAATAATACATATATTTTAATTGAATTAACATTTAAACTTATTTTTAATTAAATTTTTATTCTAATTCTTTAGAATTAGTATATAATATTGTATATTATATAACTGAAAAAAAATTGGTTATATTAAAAACTATATTAATTATATAAAACACATCTGAACACCTCTTAAGCAAACTAACCCTGGAACATAACCTGCTCCGGAGCAGGTTATGTTCAGAGAGTGAGTTGCCATGGTTACTTACATACCCTGAAAGTTACCTCCGTTTCTGGAACCGAAAGTTGAGGTTATCTGCTAACTTACTCTTAAACATACCCGGGTATGTCACATAACCTGCTTTCTGGAATACCCCCCTGGTCCATACGGATCGTGGATAAACTAACTAACCCTAACCTAACAGTCTACTAATACTCTAATGAGAGTTAGTTTCATGTAAGTTACTTAGTAGAATGTCTAAAGTAGACTATTAAAATAAAGTGTAACCATTATATAAGTAATAAATTATATTTTCAAACTTTTTGCAAAATTTGACACTATTAGGCTATTGCAGTGATGATGGAATATGATACTTGTGAAGAAGAAGAAAAAAGAAAAACCATGGTAAAGAATAAGTATTTTATCTTCAATTAAGGTGTCAATTTGTCAAAAATACAGCTGAGGGACAGTCAAATAAAAAAATATATATACAGTAAGTCGTGATATACAGTAAATCGTTTGAAACAATAAATATCGCAATGCTTTTTTCATGTCATTCTTTATTTAAATTTTCATCATTTTAAAATGTACTAATTCATATTATTCTATGATCGATTTAGATTAAATTGACTTTATAATTATGGTATATATATAAGGTATTAAAACATCATGCTAAAGATTATTTATTTGTTTTGTTTACGTCAATGGTCACCAAAATTTTTTTTTTATATCTTCTTTATAAAATGTTGTGGTTATTTATAGTGTAATATTGAGTGACATTGTTCAGTTTGATAGCAGTGCACTTCTTCTCTGCTGCTCTTCCATAGGGATTATGGACTCCACTGAAGAACTCCCGTTCACAAGCCAATGTTTGCTACTAACACCATGCTAATGAGCCATTATGTCAGCAGAGGGCTAGGGAATAGCCAGACTGCATCAGCATGAGGTGTCGGGTCAATTCCACATGAACACCAACCGTTAAATAATGTCTTTCATCTATCTCTCCATCAAATGCAGCCTTTATTCAGACAGCAAGTGTAATCAAAACACTGGGGCACTGCTTTCCCCCAGTGGCCATTCAGCGGGCATTGTGCCCGTCTAATTAAGGCTCTAATGGAGTGGGCAGCATGCCTGCTGTTAACCATGGACCTCTGGGCCCCCTTGGGACATGCTTAGTGCTGTCCTTTAGCAGGGAGAGGACGTTTTCGTGCCCCAACTGTCAAAAGTAGTCTGACACACTGCGTTGAATCTCATCATGACCCTCTGCAGCTCTATAACAATTGTAGGTGTCACATTCTTGCTGACATTATGAGACAACATTTGAAAGATTCAAACATTACATTGAGAAAGATTAGCCGGTTCATTCTTCCAGCCTAAATTTGCATCATTTTACCGAAAGATGACTAAAGGCCTGTTCACACCGGGACGATTTTCGCACGCGTTTATCGCCGACGTTTAACGCCTCGGGACTAAACAATGGGCGCCAATGTGAGTGTTCACACCGACGCGCAAAACAGCAGGCGTAAAAGCGTCATTTGAAAAAAAAACACCTCGGGTTCGTTTTTTTATTTTGACGCGGCGCGTAAAAAACTGTCCGACCAATGAGATCGGCGCTTTTGTTCACGTGCCTGGAGCTGCTGAAGTGACAGTAAAACACGACTTGGTGGTGCTCAAGCACAAAACGGTCTTGCCGAGCATACATTGATACGACGAAGAAGTAGTAAGTAGACAAAGAAGAAGATGAACTGCTAATGCTGCTTGCCAGTTAGCAAAAAGTGTGTGAATGGTTTTGTCCATATAAATAATATGTCTATGGTTTTGGCAAGCACGTAAATACTGTCTCTCTTCTCCTTCTGTGTGACAAGCGAGTGTCAGATGCTTAAAGTGCCGCAGCACCATCTTGCGTACCGGGAACGCATCGACTGAATGTGCACGTTCACTCTGCGCAGCGCCAGTGAAAATCGCTTGGGTGTGAACACTCAAGACGCGCCGAAAAACGGCACGAAAAACGCTGGCGATAAGCGCGCGCGATATTTGTCCCGGTGTGTACAGGCCTTAACGGAGGCAGTGCAACATTTTCAAGTCTTTTATAACTATATAAATCAAAGTAACTGTCCCTAGTAAGTGTCTATCATCCATCCATCCATCCATCCATCCATCCATCCATCCAATTAAAAATCTTTAGTTCTATTTCAATCATATAATTTATGTAGAAATCGTAAATTTGATTAAAAAACAACAGATAATTAAAACAAAACAAAACAATCAATTTCGAATAAAACATAATAAGATTGGTTGATTGGTTGATTGATTGATTGGTTGATTGATTGATTGATTGATTGATTGATTGATTGATTGATTGATTGATTGATTGATTGATTGATTGATTGATTGATTGATTGATTGATTGATTGATTGATTGATTGATTGATTGATTGATTGATTGATTGATTGCCATTCCAATGTTTAGATTATTTTAAAAAAGCATTTTCTTTTATTTAATAATGATATAAAACCTAATTTATGTAAAACTGCATTGTAAATGATATGGTAAATAATGGTAAATAATAACATAGTTGCTAAATAGTAAAACATATTAAATTGTATTGTAAAATGTATTGTATTGAGCAAACTGAAAATTATAAACAAATCTTTAGTCTCAAAAAGTAGTAATTTCATGATCTTTCATGAACTTTTTCTGCCAATCCCCACTTTGGAGGTAGGGAAGGGTTCCGAGCCCCACCTGTCCCCTCCCCAATCCCCCTAACAAAATAATAAACTTGGCTTTAAGTTTAACTGTTAAAATTAATTCTATTAACATCACATTCATAACCCTTTCATGCGTACATTTAAGATATTCTAGTTCGAGTGTTTTTTTTTTAAGGCAACCGTTATTTTAGAACATTTCCCCTTATTGTTTCCATGGTAACTTTTATTTTATGTCTTTTGTTTTTTATTAAAAATATTGACAAAATTGTTTACCATGTCATCAACTATCTGATATTCCGATTCTCAAATATGTGAAAGAGAGTGTGTTTTGCCGTTTAAAAACCTTTATAAATGATCTTGATTTTGATCAATAATGTGAAATGGACGCTGCCATGTTTGTTTGCACCGCAGTTCAGAAAGTCCTGTCAGTCGAATTTACAGCAGTTGAATTCTTCAGTTTCTTCCGAAATACATGTAAGTAAGTGGCCGGTGAACTGGGAGAAGAATAGAGTAAACTTTATAGTTCTAACAGAAAGACTCAGGAGGCCAGATGAAGTACGGTGAAGTAACAAATGTATTAGCAGACCAGCAAGTATTATATTAAGAGGTTCTTTGGCGTAGGCCCTGTCCATAGCTCTCGTCTCGAGGGTAACAGACTCTGCTTTTCCTGACTGAAGATGAAGGCAAAGGCTCAGCCGAGCCCCTGGGAGGTATAGACAGGGACCATCCTGGTGTTGGTGGGGACGATGGAGGTAAATGTTGGCGTCAGCATCTGCAAACTCAGACATGTATAAGTACAATTCTTTTATACTCCGAGTATTAGGACATGATTGGTTAGGTCTGAATGTGATAAGTGACGTAACATTGGATCTTCCTGGCAGAACTTTTATTTACTTACACTATGTGTATCTGATATGAATAAAACACGTTGTTAAATTATATTTGAATGGATTGTTATTGCTGCTTCCAAAGACACCAGTGTGTATTTTACAAACTCTAGATTTGTTTTACTAGTACTTATGTGTATTTAAATGTTTGAAACCTAAAATAACCATTATGTGATTGAAAACTGCCTCTGGCCCAGCGCCAGCCAAAGCGAGAAAACACAGTTTGAATCTGGCAGTTATGTCACATCACTGAACATTCTAAATCCCACATGTGGTACCGTACTCTCAGGGGCACAGAAATAAAAATCCCATATGTGGGACCACTCAAAAGGTTAATAGAGATGGGCACAAAAATGACAAAATTTCCTCCCGTTTCTAGCGCCCCACTTGTCATGTCTCTATTCCCCACCAGTGGGGCGCGCCTCACACTTTGAGAAATGCTGAGCTACATCAACAACATTGTAAAAATGGTTAAATATTAGATCAGATGATCTCAGTATCAACTTTTTTTCATTGCATGACTTCATAGATCAGTGACATTTTGCAGTATATTTTGCCAAAAATGTTTACCATGGGGGGTTTTGTTGCTATTTTTGGTGAAAAAATACCCTTTCATTTTTCTGCCCCTATGTACCCAAATTTTCATCTTTCATGAGTTCCCTAAGTCTAAAGGTGACAGTGTATGCAAAATTAGATGCAGCACGTCTTCAGATTGTCGTTAGTGTTGATCCAAATGAGAACTCTACCTCAGTTCTATTCTTATATGACTGCTGATGTTAAATGATTAATGTGGCCCATATTCCTGTCTGAGATGGAGTGTGACATGGCGGGATGTATCCTGAAAAATCAATGATTTTCTGTTGACTGCGCACAGTTGACTGAAGCCTCGTGGATTACTTTACCATTGAATCAATTTGTTGGCCTTTCCTGAGTTTGATGTGTCATTAAATTTTGTACCCTTCAGATCGGAGGTCAGAGAGAGAGGAAAAACTTCAGATCTTTACGGGACTTGAAAGTAATTCGGTGTAATCCATACAGTACAATATTGTGATGTGGCCAGCCTATATAGTCTCCTAAGATTAAGTTCCTGGACTTCTCTCTCTCAGCTCTAATTTTGTGATGTATGTGGTGTGAGAGTTGCTCTTCAAACACTCTGAACCAAGCCTTTGAATCTAGGAGATCAGAACATCTCGCAAGCTTTGGTTGCCCTGAGAAATCAGACTGAGAATTCACTTTGATAAACACATATCTTTAGGCTAGATTAAACCAGAACTCGGCAAACCCAGCATGCCTCTCTCTGCACATAGGCTGTTTGAACATCCTCACCAGGGAGACAAAAAATTTGCCTCCTGCTGCAAATTTTATGTAATCTTTTGAATCTTTTCCTCAAAACACAGACACAGAAACATTGGAGAAATGGGGGAAGACTGAGCATCCAAAAATACTTTTTTCGGGCCATCAATATACGTCAAGATAATGTAGGCTGTTAAAGGATCATCATATCTTGATTTCGGAAAGTCTCCATGAATATTTATACACCGATCAGTATGAATAAAGTATCGACCTCACGTCTCTCAGCGCTTCTTATTCCCTTCGATATGTGTTAAAGTGGGAAAATTGGGGGATTACGACGTGCACTAGGGGAATACATTTATTCTGACTGACAACAAGTGTTTAGAACACTAAGATTCAAAACAAAAATACCATAAAAAACATTTGAATTGTAAAGGTAGTATAATGTCTTGATTGATATCACAAGTATCTAATTGGTTATTTCACATTATACTAGCACTCTTGGATGCTTGCTGACATTATGAGACAACATTTGAAGATTCAAACATCTATCTATTAGGGGTGTGACGAGATTGAAATGTGACGAGATTTCTTGTCGATTGAAAAGCTGTCTCGCGATGTCGCCATGACAGAGCACGAGGTTGAAATTAGCATGGAATATGCACCAATAATTTTACATTACATTGTCAGGGTTTTTATTATATAGAAATAAAAAACATTTAATTCAGTTGGATAACGATCACTTCGATTGTAAACTTTTGTAAACGTCTGCTCTGCGCATCCAGCACGAGCTGCAGCAGGAATTACAGTTCACTGATCACGTGACGAGAGTAAGGTGAGATGACTGACAAGAAAAACCATGTTGGAGGATTCGTTGAGCAACAGAGTCTAAGCTTCTGATAAATGTCTTGTAGTATGCATGCTTAGCACTGGCGCTCTCTATACACAGAGTACGTGCGATTGCGAATCGAAAGCGAAAGTAAACGCGAGCTCCCTGATGCGCGCAAATTAGACAACATCCAATATCTTGTCAACCAATATCAAAGATATCTTATGCTGGGCTGTGTAGTTGTAACCACCTCTTAGCTCTGCTCTCTGTTTTGGTCTCAGTTTGCAGTTTGAGTATTGAGAGAGTAATGTGATTATGGTTGCACTTATAATAAGACTAAAAAAAATCAATAAATGTTGTTTTAATTTCTATGTTCAATTTGTGGAAACAAACACAGCCTCAGTCAGAAGTTTTGGAAGCTCATAATTAATGTTCAGTAAGGTTTTTTTTAACCTTGTTATGGTCTGAATGTGAATGCGCATAACTAACAGATACAGCTTTTGCCCAACACAAGCTGTATGCTGCTAAAAATCTGAAAAACATCTGATTTGGCTTGTTATATGTATACTATATGTGTGTGTCAGATTGCTCAAAACAATAATTATCTTTTGCTTAATTTAGAATTATGGACAGTGAGTCAACAGATGTTTGTGTTTGGTTGCTGAGCTCTTTGGGCTGTGTCCAGGGAGACGAGTGATCATGTTTAAATTATTATAAGCTTCAACCAAAATAACTGCTTTTCTCATTTCTTTTTTTAACTGTGATATTGTCTTTGCTTATTATGGCATGCTTCAAGTCACGCATTTTTAAAATGCAGAATGTAGTCATCATACTAATTCATACTAATTGACTACAGTTGAGTTACAGTTTTTTACAATCGCTATGACAATTTTTTCAATACTTTTAACACATTTCCTAAACTCTTAACGCAGTTAGCACAACATCTGTCTGTGTAGGCTATACAATTAACACATTTATTGTTGATTTTACTCAAAATGCATACAGTTAACACAAATTTAAAATGCTTGAACTTCTTGTACACACAAGCTCAACCAATACCAAAACAATGGATTTTCACTGCCAAATTTACCAATGCTTTAACACTGTATGTCAGAACAGATAACACCATGTTCTAAACCCTAACCTTATAGACTAAAGTCAAGGTAAACAGCTGTTTATATTGAGAATTGAAACACAAATATATTTTATTCCATTGTTACTGAGAAACAGCTGAGTGAAGTTATGCAAATATATAAATCCCAGCTGATTCCCATCTAGGAATTGTTCAGGTGTTGATGTTCTTTCAACCTCATGACCATTTGGTATACAGTAAAAGAGGACATCTTTGGGCTGATCTTGTGTGGGAAATGAATATAGAGCAACACAAAGAAAGTCAGAAAAATGCCTTTATGAGGGAGAGGAAGATGAGTACCAGGACAAGGGAGAAATGGGACAAGAGCAAGGGAGAGGAATGCCTGGACAAGGGCAAGGTAGAGATTGAGGAGGGTGAATGCATGGTGACATTCAAAGAAGGGCTAGAATTAGGGTAACTGATGAAATAAGACCTACTATCATAGACCATGTCATAAACCACAGGCTATCAGAGGGGCTGGTGAACAAGTACAGCCAAATCTCAGCCGGGACACAGTGGCATCCATTATCCAGATTTCTTTCCAGAAACCAACAGTATGATATTGTATAAGGGCTTCTCCTTTGGCAAAGTGTAAATACTTTTACCATGTATTTCAGTGACTGTATGCATCTGGTCTCTAATATGTAACTGTATTTTGTCCCTCTAAGGGTTCAAAATCTGCCTCCCTCAGGGGGCAGAGGAAAGCTCCTAAATGAAGAACAGGAACTTGTTATTGTCAACATGGTGATTGCTGATAATGAAATAAAACTGAAGGGCATTCTATAAAACTTCCCTGAGATGGGTTATTCATTTTTTTTATTGAATTTGTGCAGCAAAAGAAACACAAATGTGGAGAGTCTTCAAACGACACACAAGCTATGATCAATAAAATATACAGTCTATTGTATAAGGGCAGACCTGACACAAACAAATAATGCAGTTTCTGTCATTCCACCTAGTGTTAGTGTTTTTATGACATTGTGTTATGATTGACTAAATGTTCCTGTTGGAAGAGAACATGTGTTAGTGTATTGTGTTAGTCAGTGAGTTATTTTATTTAGAAAATAAGTGTTAGATTTTAGGTTACAATGTGTGATTTTGAACATGAAATTAACCGTTTTGCCAATTGACCTATCGGTAAGCCCTGCCCCCCTTAGTTACTGTTGCTAACTCGGACAAACAAACGGAGGTGCTATATCTTACAATGACAGCTGTCAGTGTGAAAACCTTATCCCAAGATGTTTTAGGACACAGAATGTAGCGTGCACCCCGTCCGAATGATGGCCAAACTTTACTGATTGTTTATGAAGTTTATTACATCGTTTTTCACTCAAAAAATCATCGTAAGAGCTGAACAAACAAAGCATAAGAAGTGCGCATTAACGTCTCATTCACAAACTCTCTCTCTCCGTGGCATTACCATTAACATACACAGCAAATTACACAAAAACACTCACAGTAAACAAACATATACACAGAGCTTATGCCTTTTCGGGGGTGCAGTTAATAACTGGTAAACTTTGTATCTGCAAAACAACTCTGATAAACTGCGTGCAAGCTCTTCCTTTCACTAGCCGGAGACTATACCCGTCAAAATAAGAGTCCTCTTTATTAGACAGATAATGCAGACCTTTAAACATATCTAAACTCACAGAAATAAAATGGGAATAAAATAAATATGGTGAGAGATTAATTTGGAAGCGATGGTTTACAGATCTCAATGCAAACGGGAGAAGCCTCTTGTTACGATCGCAGATGATAACATCCAGGATCAACACTGTTCATGTACCGCAGGGTAAGATTACAGAAATTCAAATTTAATCAGTTTAATATGGAGAGATGCACTGACATGTTGACCTTTGTGTCTCTGACCTACACCATTGCATGAGAACAGTTAGTTATAGTTAGTCGGTTTGTACGTTAGCAGGGAATTACTAACTTTAATAGTAACTTAATGAGAGTATGACAAACAGAAAATCCTCTCAGGATCCCTGGAGTCAGTGTTACAGTACCTCAGGCACGACATTTACCATTTTTGTAGCATAAACACCATCAAACCGATGAGAGCTTTGGATTTTCCAATGTTTCTCTATGGCGCTGACACCTAAATATGTCCGAGTTCCGGTCCCAGCGCAACTGATACTCAACTGCTATTGGCTCATCGGCGTTCGATGGGAGGGGCTTACCGATAGGTCAATTGTGTGTGGAAGGTGTGGTGGTGCGTTAAGAGTTTAGGAAATTTGTTAAAAGTGTTGCTAAAATTGTCATAGCGATTGTAAAAAACTGTAAAGGGATAGTTCACCCAAAAATTAAGCATAGCGTCAGTTCTGGCAGGTCACGTTAGTCAAGCTTGCATTAGCTGACTGTCAGCTGATCACGTCTACCTATAGGAATACAACGTCTATCACAGCATATAAGCTCTTTCAGTACTATCAGCAACTATCGCATTCTCCAGATCTCATTTACCCTCCTCCATCCCCAGCTCCACCTCTCATCCAGTCAGTATTTGGTAGTCTGATTCCCCTTGAATCAGAATAAATTCCCGAGTTCGTGCCCAGAACAGAACCATACCAACCAATCCAAACTGTATTCTAATAATCAATCATTTTTAACGATAATGGTCCTGACAGAAATTCAAATTCTGTCATCATTTACTCACCCAAGAGTTGTTCCAAACCTGAATGAATTCCTTTCTCTGCTGAACACAAAAGATGATATTTCGAAGAATATGGGTAACCATATTCATGATGTGCGTAACCAATCTTTATGGGCCACATTGTCTTCTATAGTATGAAAAAAAAAAATACTATGGAAGTCAATAGGGTCCATCAACTGTTTGGTTACCGATACTCTGCAAAATATCTTCATTTGTATTCAGCAGAAGAAAGAAATTCATACAGGTTTGGAACAACTTGAGGGTGAGAAATGATGACAGAATTTTTATTTTTGGGTGAGCTATCCCTTTAAGCAGCAGGAATAAGATAGAAAAGAATTGCAGAGTAAAACCAGAATAGCAATTCTAACCTCAAATAAGCTCTCAAAATAATGCTTGCAACCTTGTACATGAATTGTAAACTGCAACAACCACACATCTAGAGCGCTAACAAAGCCTTCATAGTATTTAGATGGAAGGAGAGAAAGCCAAGATTTATTTATTTTTTTTACATTCATTTAGATTTGTTTGTAAGTGTTTGTTTATTTTATCTCAGAAAATGTGCTTGACACAGGATACCTCTGAAAGAAAATGATCATTATCTGCATTAAAATTCACAATCCACTTGTGGTTGTTGTCATTTATATGCGTTTAGTCAAGCATACTTAGACAGGCAACTCTTCAACAGGTATCGAGGTCAGCCTCTACACACCCACAGCAAGAACAACAGTCCAATCTCAATTATTGAACAACAGGAGCAAAACATAACAGAAAGTTTCAGCATATAATGAGAAAAATGCATATGGTACAGTGATTTGGTCTTATTTACTTTGTTAATAATTAGTAAATATTCTGTAGCATCATGTCAGCTTTGTTTCAAGATGAAACCCATTAAAGGGTTATTTCACCCAAAAATTTTAATTATCCCATAATTTATAAATTTATAAACTAACATCACCGGATTCCGGGAGAAACCTTACGCAATTTGAGTTCCCGACGCATGACATTTTGACTAATGCGGAAGTGCAGAGGATAGAGCAAAACAAAACACTGGTCATGAATAAAAAGTCTACTCTCACCTAAGCTTACGCTACTCCTACATCCTACATCATATATCGGGTCAGAGGTCACTCTTCCGCCTCGCGTACGGCTGTTACCGGAAGCCAGTGATTGTAGTTTAGAAATGTATAAATATGGATATTTTTCTTACAAAAAATTTGCTTCTCTTTAGAAGGCCTTTATTAATCACCTGGAGCCATATGGATTACTTTTATAATGGATGGATGCACTTTTTCGGGGCTTCAAAATCTAAGGTATCATTCACCCCCATTATAAAGCATTATAAATAAGAAGTTTAAGGGTGAGTAAATTATAGGATAACTTTAATGTTTGGGTGAACTAACCATTTAAAGAACACACATCTCCTGGAAATCCAGATGGCGACTTTGAAACTACCTCTCTTTTAATTTTAATAATGCATATTGATTCTTGGAATAAATACCTGGCAACCTAAGGACAGCTGAAAAAGCAAGTGAGCGAGGGACGGTACAGAGGCGCATTTGATGTCACTTCACAAACTAGAGATTACGTGATTTACTCCCACACTAGGAATTTTATGGTAGGGTATTTGAGTTTGGCATTGTAGATTTAATGCTCATTGATGCTTGTGTGTAGACGGAACAAAAGTGAAAGTAGAGAGAAGAAGAGTGAATGCATTCTCATGGCTTTTGAGAGCATCATTTGCTTTAAGATTACAATGACTATTTTATTGTGGGTTAATGTCAATGCTGCTCTTTCCAAAACAATGAAAGTATGGTGATCACTGGCCCAAGTTCAGTTTATTGGATTATTTGACCTCAGGTCATCTTTTAAGTTGAATAAAAACAGTTAAAAGTATGTTTTTTTTTTAAAAAAGTAAAAAAATGTTTTAAAAAATAACTTATTTCATCTTATAGCTCATAATCTTGTCTACATAGATGTAGTTATAATACTTTACTGGCATGTACATTAGAATGACTTTGACATTGCATTGACTTTGACATCATTTAAAATATATTTAAATTATGACATATGCTCTCAATGCAAAATGCAGAACAGTTAGTTCATGCGTTCATGACCTCAGGGTTAGATTATTGTAATGCTGTGCTGTGTGGTTGCCCTGCACGCTTAATAAATAAACTACAAATGGTCCAAAATGCAGCAGCTAGAGTTCTAGAGAACCAGGAAGTATGACCATATTAGCCCGTTTCTATCAACACTGCACTGGCTCCCTAATAAAAATGGCATACATTTTAAAATCTTGCTAATTACTTATTCTTACTCATTACATCATAAGAATGTACGCTAATATTAGTCTCTCTGTTTATCCCGAGGTTTACAGTAGTCTGCCGGATCCAGGCCATATCCAGATGGTGGACCTGAGACCAACCACAATGCAGCCCTGATGTGTCAGCAGAGACTGTCAACTAGACTTTTCCTTGTGAAGGCCTCCTTAACTTCACTTTCCCTCTGTACATATGAAAATGTTATCGAAATTATCGGAAACGACTTAACCCATAAGAACCCACAGTGACACGGGTGTCACAAACACTGGTGATTATCTGGAAAGGTCTTTTTAAAGCAATATCCCTATATTTCAACTCAGGAAGTCCCTAAGGGACACATAAGGAACACCCAGGTCCAGTCATGTGACAATTTGTGCATTTTTTGTTGCCATGGCAACATTTCCAAAATGGTGGCTTGTCTGGTTAGCACATGTTGCAGTGTCAGCAATTTTTTTAAACGCTTGTTTTTGTTACAAAAGGTGTTTCAACCCATGCAACAATTCTAAACATTTTAATTACTTATCATAAATTACACTTAACCTGATTTTAATACATTTCTTAAACAAATTGATATAAAACAAGTTACGAAAATATTGTGGTGACATAGTATATGTCACATCGGGCTGTTAACCTTATAACAGTTGGTGGAATTTTTATGTGATGTATTTGTCGTACACTCTAAAAAAAAGTTTCTATATGGCACCAAAAATGGTTCTTGGCTCGTAATCATAGGGGAACCTTTTTTAGTGCTAAATAGCACCAATGTTGGCGCTTAGTCAAAGAACCGGTGAAGAACCTCTGAAGAACCACTGAAGCACCAAAATTGGTGCTATATAGCACTAAAAAAGGTTCCCCTATGATTACGAGCCAAGAACCATTTTTGGTGCCATATAGAACCTTTTTTTTTTAGAGTGAATTAAGAAAAATATTAATGAGCTGCTCAATTAATTTAGCTGATTCAATTATTTTTTTAGTGTTATATACTTTCTCTATGTGTTATATAAAATCTGGGACACAGAAAAATGTTAACAGCACTGTTTAAAAAAATTGAAATATTTATTGGTATTGATCTGCGCATGATCTGCACCAAATACCAGGAAATCATGGATACTTGGGAAAATGATAAAATGACATACCATGGTGGCTGACAATATGTCACGCAACTGTTTTCATTGACAACAATGATTCTTAAAATCAGCAAGCAGGGGACAAGTGTTGGAAGATCCGTCCATGGCTTGATATGTTTTGTGAATAATTTTGAATAATTTTGAATAAATAACGGTATTGTTTCAAAACCATTTCAAAACCTGTTTCAGGGTTTGCGTTCTTTAGCCGTCGGACACAGTTGCCATGCGAATGAGCAGCCGGAACACATTGAGAGTTTTCTATTTTGGTTGAAAATGTTGTCGTGTAAGCTGTACAATAACTTTTTTCTATAGCTGATGCACAGCCAAAACAATCTCTCTCCCATTAATTTCCTATTATCACTGTAAAGCTGCTTCGAAACAATCTATATTGTGAAAAGCGCTATATAAATGAAGGTGACTTGACTTCACATTGAAGGGCTGTGAGTACCACAATAATGTACTTGCACTGGCATGAAATAGGTCTTCTTCAACCCACTTTTCTTCATTGCAAGGCAATTGGATGTTCTCTATAATTATTTATGCTCCTCTTTGCACCTTTTTTAGTCTGTCTCCTTTGGATAAAAATGTATTTCAACAACCACCTTTACTGATAAGTCTGCACTCTCATACCAGCTCATTACAAACCCACTTTACCAGCAAACTGACAGGGAGAAACAGAAAGGAATGAAAAGCAGATAGACATGGAGACAAAGAAAGAATGAAAGAAACAGACATATTCAACTAATCCCACAGAGCAGAGTGGCAGAGAAATGATAGAAGCTTTGTAATGACATTCCTCTTCTCTTTTTTGTTTCTTTGTCCTTGCCTTTCGTTTTTCGGCCCATCTTCAGGTTGATGGAAGGCAATTCAAGCTGAAAAAAATAAGAAAACCTCACACCAGGGGTGTAGTGTGGATATTTGTAAAGTTATGTCCACATTTGAAGGTGCTAATTTTTGTGATACATTTTTAAAAATCTATATATGAAATAAAAAAAAATGTATTTAAAATAAATTAATCATTTTATTCAGCAAGGATAAATTTAATAAATAAAACATTTTAACGCAATCTTAGAAATAAATAATATTTTAAATAAATACTGTCCTTTTGAACTTTCTAGAATCCTGAAAAAAAAATCAACTGACAAAAATAAGAAATGTTTCTTGAGCACCAAATCAGCATATTACAATGATTTCTGAAGAATCATGTGATGCTGAAAATTTTGTACATAATTTATACGTTATTAAATAAACTTTTAAATAGCATCGGTATCAAAGGAGTGTTACTCCGAGTGCTCACAGAGAAGAGCCAAGGCAGGATCCAAGTGCAGAGGAACTTTATTGATATAATAATAAACTACCAAAAATAAACCAATGGGCTGTCTGAAATAGCATCCTATAGCTGTAAATAGAGCACTATTTGAGGGGAGAGCCATTTGTAGTGGTGTCCAAAACCATAGTGGATGTTATTGAGTGCACTTATTCAATCCCATAATGCACCACAATATCCAGTGTACAACCAATGTACACTCAACAGCTAGAGAATACCCATAATGCACTGTGAGGCTTGTGCCGAAGAAATTCCCATTTTATGTGCGCTGAAAAAAGAAGAAAGAATATGGAAGTAAAAGAGAAGAATATGGACGCGGTCATATAGGCATGCCAATCTTGCAAATGGAGCTTAAGGTAAGTAGTTTTAAGTTTTAGTGCCATGTTGTGTTGATCAATACACCATTTCATGTTGCATTTTTATTGGCTAGTCAGTAGATGTAGGTCGTAGCAGCAAACGCACTGTGAGATACACTGTCAGAAAATTATCGTAGACTATCTTTGGTCGTAAGAACGTGACAACAGGCGTCTTTGAACCTCTCACTGTATGATGTAGGACCACCGTTTAGGAGCCACGGCCACGGAGATTGCAACAACTGGTCATCTTCTGTCTGGGACAGCTCAAAATCGTACAATGTGGGGCATTACTTGGCAAAATCACAGTGAACATGTGCATACAATGTAATATCATACAGATATATATATATGAACGAGTCATCACAGTAGCTTACACTGGTGTAGCAATGTAACTTGTATCCCAAAACTAATGTACCATGTACAAATGCTAACATTTCTTTAAATTAAACTTTCATTAAATTATGTTTCTTCCTCACTTGTGCATAGATATCCACAATGCCTGACTGTCATTAATGTATCAGATTCTGAAGTTTACTTAACCAGACTGATCTACTCACAGACAGGTTGTTTTTAGTTCCAGTTCAGAATAACAATATGGATGAGGCTCTCCTGGGACTGTAAGCCTTGACAACTGCCAAGGCTTCATTCTGTCTCTTCAGCGCTCTCTCTCTCTCTCTCTCTCTCTCTCTCTCTCTCTCTCTCTCTCTCTCTCTCTCTCTCTCTCTCTCTCTCTCTCTCTCTCTCTCTCTCTCTCTCTCTCTCTATCTCTCTCTCTCTCTCTCTCTCTATCTCTCTCTCTCTCTCTCTCTCTCTCTCTCTCTCTCTCATATTCCTTTCTCTTGACTGCATAGACTGAGACTTGTGTAAATAGCAAGGAAGAGGGCTCAAAAGCCTTGCAGTCTTTGAATAAATTTAAACTCACTTTGCTCTTTTTGTGAAGTGAAATTCAGCCTGTTGATCCGGTCTGCTCTCCTTTAGAGACTGATAAACTTCAGCTGCCCACCTCACATGACTGAGTCAGAGATTTGATCTTCCTGGGTAAAATAATAGAGTAAAATAGCTAGTCCTTGACATCTGCATGAGAGAACGTTTGAAACAAGATCATCAAGAAAATCCATGACCTGCAAAAATCGAAGGAACCCAGTCCCGAGTTTTATATATTATTTCTCATGTTCACCCTATCTGTCAATTATTTTCACTCAATGTTTGTATTTTTCATGCAGGCTTTGCAAACTGTTATTGAAAGTTGGGCCGGTTACAACTATCTTGGACCCTGACAGCAAACCATTAAGAAAACAGTTTCATTTGAATGTTTAATCAGTCGATGACTATTTGATATGTATGGCTTATGGTGCAGCATACGCTACATCGGATGATGATGATGAATACTAAACCAAACGAGGACCAGAGTCCTGAATGGGTTCGGGTACCCGCGGGGTATATATAATATTGCTGAAATGGGTGAAAAACATCCTAACTGTGTCGGATACGGGTGCGGGTCGGACAAGGGAGAAACACGGGTTTAAACACGGGTATAAAACAGTCACGTGCAAACGTAAAAATATATGCATGTATATTGTAGATGTGTCCCTAAAAAATATATGCATATTTTTAGGAACATATCTACAAAAATATGCTTTGCCTGTATTTCAAGTTGATAAAATAATTTCAAAATCCACATCAGTTTATTTGTGGCTGCGCGCGCGCCCTCCCAGGAAAATCACAGGAATCTGAGCATTCTCCCTGGTTTCATGTCTCTTGGTTTTGGATTTTGTGCCCATTTCGTGGATTACCCGTTTGCCTGTCTCTCTTGTCTTGTTTGCCTTATTGGACTGATTACATGTTATGACCTCTTGCCTGTTTGATGACTACGAGTGTGGATTATCCTTTAATAAAGCTGCATTTGGATCTTCTACCTTCTGTCTCAAAGCAGTACTTTACAGAAGACTTCGCCAACAATGGATACAGTAGCAGTCACCCTTGTTTGACTACACTAAGGAACTCACTCACTCGAGGACCACATCAGAGACTTTCTGAACCTCTCAAACACCACCAACCTCCCGGACTTTATGTTGATTGACTTTTTTTGCCATTGACTCAACCAACACTTACAAACCAAACTGATCCGTGATGGTCCTCGAGGGTCCTTGAATGAGTTCCTTGACTGTGCCCTTCAGGTGAGCGGCTCTAAATTTACTGTGGGTGTCGCGGAGGAAAGTGACATCTATGCAGTACCTGCCATTCCAGAGACGGCTCCAGCCACAGACCAGTGTCCAGAGATGGCTCCAGCCACAGACCAGCGTCCAGAGATGGCTCCAGCCACTGACCAGCATCCAGAGATGGCTCCAGTCACTGACTAGCGTCCAGAGATGGCTCCAGCCACAGACCAGTGTCCAGAGATGGCTCTAGCCACAGACCAGCGTCCAGAGATGGCTCCAGCCACAGACCAGCGTCCAGAGATGGCTCCAGCCACAGACCAGCGTCCAGAGATGGCTCCAGCCACAGACCAGCGTCCAGAGATGGCTCCAGCCACAGACCAGCGTCCAGAGATGGCTCCAGCCACAGACCAGCGTCCAGAGAGGGCTCCAGCCACTGACCAGCGTCCAGAAATGGCTCCAGCCACTGACCAGCATCCAGAGATGGCCGTCGCAACTGACCAATGCGCTCTTGCTCGAAGATTTTGTATAGAAGCATGATGTTTTTTTGAGTCGGGATGAAGTATGACATGTCTGACATCTAGTGGAGGGGAGGTCGAACGAAATTTGACACCCTATTTGAAAAAATCGTCCGTTTTATTCAGTGCCGCATCTTGTTGAGTAAACTCGACCGTGGCGCCTAGAGGGTTAAGATATGGTGCTATATAGCACCAAAAGTGGTTCCTCTATGATTACGACAAAGAACCATTTTTGGTGCCATATAGAATCTTTTTTTTTAGAGTGTACATCATCAAAAATCAAGTCCAGTGAGTGGGAGAAATTTGGAGTTATCTCAGATAAAGAAAACAATATTGTGAAAGGCCTTGCTGCATGCATTTCGTATTCGATAGCCGCAAATGTGGAAATTCATGGCTGAGGAAGCACGCAGATAGCAAACCAAGCACAAGCAGTTCTATCGAACAGTTTTTTTTTCAAAAGGGGACAGTCACAGAACTGAAGGTCCCTCGCAGAGATGATAAGGACACATAACCATGTTCTACATGATGTAGCCTTTTGACATCTTCGGCTGAAGTTGTCCTTGTGTTAATGGTCATGTAATAACTTCTGTATGCTGGCAATAAACATTTTTGTAAGTGTGTCTATAATGTGATATGCTAAACTGATTTTATTTCGGGTGCGGGTCGGGTGTCGGTTCTATTTTAAATGGGTCGGATGCAGATTTTAATTAGTGCTGCTGTCGGAACATTTTTTAAGCACTGCGAGTACGGGCGGGTGCGGATTTACAAAATCGGACCCGTGCAGGACTCTGACGAGGACTAATGAGCTAATTAATTGACGACAGGTGAACTGAATAAACCTACATTTACACTGTAAGTCTTAATGCACAGATCCGATCTTTTGAATATATCCAATGTTTTGGGCCTGCCTGTTTACATTCACTTAAGACTTCTGTGTTTACATTCATTCCTGCCCATAATGATTGTCTGTGATGTCTCCAGTCCCCGTCCAGTGACGGCTCCAGCCCCTGACCCGAGTCCCTTGAGGACTTTGTCTCCTGTCCCGAGTCCAGAGAGGACTTCTGCTTCTGTCCCGAGTCCAGAGAAGACTTCTTCTTCTGTCCTTAGTCCATAGAGGACTTCAGCTTATGAGCTCCTGAGCTGCTGGCTCCGCCCTGGTCACCTGAGTTGCCGGAGCCACCCTGGTCACCTGAGCTGCCGGCACAACACTGGTTACCTGTAGCACCGGTACCGCCCTGGAGGCTTCCCATCCTGCCTAAAGGTGTGTTCGACATCTGCTGCGGCTGGATGTAACTGATTGCCGAGAGTTGCAGCGCGCAGGTGGAGAGGAGCTTAAAACTGAGATGTGACGTCAGACACTTTCTGCCTCCCGTAGTGACACTTGCGCTGTGTTTGCATACTTTATCACAATGAAGTGAAATAAATGCAATATTTGTCAAATGCACAAAAACATGTAATACTTTGTGTATTGCTTAATACAGCGTATGTTTGTACAAGAATAGATTTCAACTTACGCCTACACTATCAATAAAGTGGGGACTACGTTTTTTATCAGTTTTATCTTGATAAACATGGCACAATATAACATTGCGACTAGCTTACATGAAAAGAGGTTTTACTGTTATCAAAAACAGATTTGCGAGCATTAGTGGAACTGAAGGTGTCCGGATAAAAACAAAACACATGTGCACGTTGTCATGCGGTGAATCGGGCCAATCGTGGAACAGTTGTGTCAAGTTTCTGTTGGCCATAAGATGCACCATTGCTTTCAGTCTCTGTCCGGTCTCCGTTGCGTTAATGTTTGTTTTCCCTGCCTGTCAGCCTGTTCCTGAGAGTTTTTAAAGTTTTAGTTTAGAACTTTCATCTGAGTCTTCAGTTTGTTTCTCAGTACACCACACTGTAACACCAATGATGATGATGATGATGATGATGATCATCGATTAAAATTTCAAAATATAGTTTCAGTATAATAATAATAATAATTAAAGCTGCAAGCAGCATTTAGCGGGGTTCAAGCCTTTAAGGCCTTTAAGCACACAAGCATCAAAAGACATTAAGTTTTATTTAGCAAGATTTTAAACGCTGAAATAATAGATGGAAAATTCAATTTACAGGCAATTCACCATAGGAAACATGGTTTTAAAAGGTTTTTAACAGTTATAGCGCCACCTATGGTCCGATCTCTATAAAACGTTTAATGCTTGTTAAGGATCTAATCTCACACATGGCCACCAATTTTCGTGAAGTTTTGAGCTTTCCCTTAGAATTTATAGGCTTTTGAGGGTTTTTTGCCACGCCTCTTTTCGAAATGACCCTGTTATAGCCATCCAAATGCAAAAGTTAAACTTTTTTTGATAATTATTGATCTAGAGAGTCCAGAGAATTGTCCTAGACTGGTTTGGTTCCGATCGGGCAAAAAAACAGGGACTTATTTGCAAAAGTAGGTTTTTAACATAATCACAAATATTTAATGAACGATTTGATTGACAGCAATGTTTCTAGAGACAAAGTTGTTCAGTATGAGGAGATCTATCAAATTATATCAATATTGTGAGAATATGTGAAACATCACGTGATTACAGAGCCATAAAACTAATTGGCGCCTACTAGTGGCCAAATTCTTAAACAATTATTACAGACCTCTAGGACCCTGAGTCAAACATGCTCGCCAACTTTTGTTCCGATCGGCCTCTGTTAACCTTGTCTAATAAGTGCTCACATTTCATTGGCCAATGGCGGCCATGTTTTTTGAGCTACGCCAATTTCCTTTATAGACATGCGTGGTACCTTGGACCAAGACACTGCATACCAACTTTCAAGTCAATCGGACTGGCAGTCGGGTGGTTATAGCCCTTTTCATGTTTTTTTATGTTATAGCGCCACCAAGTGTTCAATCCTCACAATTCTTTTTACCTTGACCAAAGACTCATCCCATACACAAGTGTACCAAGTTTGGTGAAGATATCTCATTTCGTTCCTGAGTTATAGCCCTTTTAGTAAAATAGGCTCTGAAACAGGCTTCAAACCAGTTGTTCCATTATGCATGGTTACACACACACACACACACACACACACACAATATTTTTGAGATATGTTATTGTGAAAATATCTTTTAATGGTCTATGAGTATGTCACATTTTTTTGTGAAATGCACCACGTTCTAGTATTATTTACTATGATTAACCATGTATCTATAACCATAGATCAATATTAGAGTGTAGTACAATAAAATGAACAGCGGGGGGCAGCAAAAGACCACATATTGGTCATTATTTTCATATGAACTCTGTCATTTTCACCTTTTTAACTGTTATAGAGGCAAATATTGTCCTATCTGTCTGAAAATTGTCATGCTTGTTTGGAGGCATATTACACATGTTCTGACTTGTTTTTAAGAATATCTGAGCATTCATTGAATAGATATAGGCATTTGGGGACACTTGGTCAAGGCCAGACACACACACACTTTTTTAATGCTATGGTCTATAATCATTTCACATAGCTCTTTGTAACTATTAATCAGATTTTTAAAAATGTATTCAGAAACATAGGACTACACACACACATTTTGTTGTAGTTACAGACATTTGAACTTTATGATGTTGCAGTAAACAAAATGTTTCCTGCAAGTCTCCTTCAAGATTCACATTTCTCAATGTGACAATTGTCAATAGTAATACTTAATAGATTAATTTTAACTAAATGTGATAGCAAATGTTAAAATAGTGATTTATTTAAAGCTGAAAATGACTTGTATATCAATATTAGAGTGTAGTACAATAAAATGAACAGTGGGGGGCAGCAAACGACCACTTATTGGCTTAATATACCATTATTTTCATAATTTTCAGCTTTTTAACTGTTATAGAGGCAAATATGGTCCTATCTGTCTGAAAATTTTCATGCTTGTTTAGAGGCATAGTACACATGTTCTGACTTGTTTTTAAGAATATCTGAGCATTCATTGAATAGATATAGGCATTTGGGGACACTTGGTCAAGGCCAGACACACACACACACACACACACACACACACACACACACTTTTTTAATGCTATGGTCTATAATCATTTAACATTGCTCTTTGTAACTATTAATCAGATTTTTAAAAATGTATTCAGAAAAATAGGACTACACACACACATTTTGTTGTAGATACAGACATTTGAACTTTATGATGTTGCACTAAACAAAATGTTTCCGGCAAGTTTCCTTCAAGATTCACATTTCTCAATGTGACAATTGTCAATAGTAATACTTAATAGATTAATTTTAACTAAATGTGATTGCAAATGTTAAAATAGTGATTTATTTTAAGCTGAATATGACTTGTAGATCAATATTAGAGTGTAGTACAATAAAATGAACAGCGGGGGGCAGCAAACGACCACTTATTGGCTTAATATACCATTATTTTCATAATTTTCAGCTTTTTAACTGTTATAGAGGCAAATATTGTCCTATCTGTCTGAAATGTTTCATGCTTGTTTAGAGGCATAGTACACATGTTCTGACTTGTTTTTAAGAATATCTGAGCATTCATTGAATAGATATAGGCATTTGGGGACACTTGGCCAAGGCCACACCTTGAAATAATGTTATAGCCATTCAGATGCAATAGTTTAACTTTATTTTAAATAATTATTGCTCTAAAGAGTCCAGAGAATCGTACTACAGTGGTTTGGTTCCGATCGGGCAAAAAAATCTAGGACTAGATTGCAAAATGAGGTTATTAACATAATTGTGAATGTTTAAATAACGATTTGATTGACAGTATTGGTTCTTGAAGCAAAGTTGTTCAGTATGAGGAGATCTATCATAATTTATGCATATTATGTGGATGTTTTTAACCCCACCTGATTACAGAGATGGAAAATACCATTTGCAGCCAATACAGGCATTTCACCATAGGGAATACATGGTTTTCAAAGCGTTTTAACAGTTATAGCGCCACCTATGGTCCGATCTCCATGAAACTTTGTATGCTTCTTCAAAATGTCATGCTACATATACATAACAAGTTTTGTGAAGTTTTGAGTTTTCCTTTAGGGTTTATAGGCTTTTGAGTGTATTTTGCTACGCCCCTCTTCTAAATTACCCTGTTATAGCCATCCAAATGCAAAATTTCAACTTTTTTTTGATAATTATTGATCTAGAGAGTCCAGAGAATTATCCTAGACTGGTTTGGTTTGGATCAGGCAAAAATCCAGGGACTAGTTTGCAAAAGTAGGTTTTGAACATAATCGCAAATATTTAATGAATAATTTGATTGACAGCAATGGTTCTAGAGGCAAAGTTGTTTGGTATGAGGAGATCTATCAAATGATATGCATATTTCGGGGATGTGTGCAACACCACGTGATTACAGAGCCATAAAACTCGTTAGCGCCAACTAGTGGCCGATTTCTTTCAAAATTCTTACAGACCTCTAGGGCCATGAGTCAAAGATGCCCACCAAGTTTCATTCCGATCGACCTCCGTTAACCTTGTCTTAGAGGTGCTCAAACTTCATTAGCCGATAGCAGCCATGTTTTTTGAGATACGCCAATGTCCTCATAGACATATATGGTACCTTGGACCAAAACACTGCATACCAATTTTCAAGTCAATCGGACTAGCGGTCGGGTGGTTATATCCATTTTCATGTTTTTTTCGTGTTATAGCGCCACCAAGTGGTCAATCCTCGCGATTGTTTTGTCGTGACCAAAGACTTAGCCCATACATACGTGTACCAAGTTTGGTAAAGATATCTCATTTTGTTCTTGAGTTATAGCCATTTTAGTAAAATAGGCTCCTCCCACAACATTCGTTTTCCGCCCCTTTGCGACCTTGAAGCGAAATTTATACTTTTTTTCGATAATTATTGATATTCAGACTCCAGAGAACATTTCTGCACTGGTTTGGTTCCGATCGGGCAAAAATCCAGGGACTAGTTCGCAAAAGTAGTTTTTTGACAAAATTCAAAATGGCGGAAAATCTATTATGACGGAAATGAAATCGGAGATATACGTTTTGTTCGTCAGGGACTCACCTTTCCAATGATATAAGACACTTGAGTCTACGACATACGGTTTAGGAGTTATGAGCAGTTTCGCGCAATTGATTGCTATAGCGCCACCTATAGGCCAATCGGGCTCATAATTTGATAACCTCTCCTCGATTTTTGTACTACCATCTGACAAAGTTTCAAAGCTCCAGCACTTACGGTTTGGGCTGCACGATGCGTTTTATGGCAGAATAATAATAATAATTAAAGCTGCAAGCAGCATTTAGCGGGGTTCAAGCCTTTAAGGCCTTTAAGCACACAAGCATCAAAAGACATTACGTTTCATTTAGCAAGATTTTAAACACTGAAATAACAGATGGAAAAGTCCATTTACAGGCAATATTGGCAATTTACCATAGAAAACATATGGTTTTAAAAGGTTTTTAATAGTTATAGCGCCACCTATGGTCCGATCTCTATAAAACTTTGCATGCTTGTTAATGATGTTATGACACACATGCCCACCAATTTTCGTGAAGTTTTGAGTTTTCCCTTAGAATATATCAAATGATATGCATATTTCGTGGATGTGTGCAACACCACGTGATTACAGAGCCATAAAACTCATTAGCGCCAACTAGTGGCCGATTTCTTTCAAAATTCTTACCGACCTCTAGGGCCATGAGACTTGTCTAATAGGTGCTCAAATTTAATTGGCTGTGGCAGCCATGTTTTTTGAGATATGCCAATGTCCTCACAGACATACTTGGTACCTTGGACCAAGACACTGCATACCAATTTTCAAGTCAATCGGACTAGCGGTCGGGTGGTTAAAGCCATTTTCATGTTTTTTTACGTTATTGCGCCACCAAGAGTTAAATCGTCGCGATTTTTTTTATTGTGACCAAAGACTCAGCCTATACACATGTCTACCATGTTTGGTAAAGATATCTCATTTTGTTCTTGAGTTATAGCTTTTTTAGTAAATAGGCTCCGCCCTGAACGACTATTTTTACGCTCCTTAACAACCGTGAATATAAATTTCGACTTTTTTTTGATAATTATTGATAACCTGACTCCAGAGAACATTTTGTCACTGGTTTGGTTCCGATCGGGCAAAAAACCTAGGACTCGTTTGCAAAAGTAGTTTTTTGGCAAAATGGCGGAAAATCTATAATGGCGGAAATTAAATCGGAGATATACGTTTTGTTCGTCATGGACTCACCTTTCCAATGATATAAGACACTTGAGTCTACGACATACGGTTTAGGAGTTATGAGCCATTTCGCGCTTTTGATTGCTGTAGCGCCACCTATTGGCCAATCGGGTTCATACTCTGACAACATTAGCCTCGATTTTTGTACTATCATCTGATGAAGTTTCAAGTCTCTAGCATTTACGCTTTGGTCTGCACGATCACAGTTTAAATATGATTGAACAATATTAGTTTAGAGGATAAGCCAATGAGTGGTCTTCTGCTGCCATCTGGTGGCAATTTTAGGTAATACGCCATAATATATTTGAGATAAATTAATTTGACAAAATGTGATTGTAAATATTGTAATAATGACTTTATAATGTCTTAATAGGAATTATAGAACATGATAAGTAAATAGTATGAAAAAATGACTATTTAAGCCCAGCAGGTGGCAGCAGAGAACCACTCATTGGCTCATTTTCATTTTAAATGTCTGTTTTTCATTTAATGGGCACATTTTCCAAGTTAATGTCTTCAAACGTGTTTAACTCACATGCACATTTTGTTGGTGATATAAATATTTGAAATAAATGATGGGTAACAAATAGCTTATTCCAGGTCTTCCCCTTTAAAACATATTTTCAGGCATTATTTTAATTGTAATTTAATAATTATTGTAAAAACATTAATCAAATGAACAAATTAATTGATAAACATTGACAAAATGTCATTTTCAATGCTATTATAATGTTTTTTTTAGAGTTTATATATATGCTTAGTGGACAGAATGAACCAATGAGTGGTCTTCTGCTGCCCTCTGCTGGACATTCTACTTATTAATAAAGTCTTTTCACAGTTGCTTTGCAATAAACACTATAAAATCAGTTATATATCAAATTGGTCTTCCATGTTAATTCCATTATGCATGCTTACACACACACACACACACACACACACACACACACACACACACACACACACACACACACACACACACACACACACACACACACACACACACACACACACACACACACACACACACACACACACACACACACTTTTTCACAAACTATGGTCTATAATCATTTCACATAGCTCTTTGTAACTATTAATCAGATTATTAAAAATGTATTCAGAAAAATAGGACTACACACACACACACACACACACACACACACACACACACACACACACAAACACATTTTGTTGTAGATACAGACATTTTAACTATATGATGTTGCAGTAAACAAAATGTTTCCTGCAAGTCTCCTTCAAGATTCACATTTCTCAATGTGACAATTGTCAATAATAATACTTAATAGATAAATTTTAACTAAATGTGATTGTAAATGTTAAAATAGTGATTTATTTAAAGTCTGAATATGACTTATACATCAATATTAGAGTGTAGTACAATAAAATGAACAGCGGGGGGCAGCAAACAACCACTTAATATACCATTATTTTCATAATTTTCAGCTTTTTAACTGTTATAGAGGCAAATATTGTCCTATCTGTCTGAAAATGATCATGCTTGTTTAGAGGCATATTACACATGTTCTGACTTGTTTTTTAAGAATATCTGAGCATTCATTGAATAGATTTAGGCATTTGGGGACACTTGGCCAAGGCCACACCTTGAAATAATGTTATAGCCATTCAGATGCAATAGTTTAACTTTATTTTAAATAATTATTGCTCTAAAGAGTCCAGAGAATCGTACTACAGTGGTTTGGTTCCGATCGGGCAAAAAAATCTAGGACTAGATTGCAAAATGAGGTTATTAACATAATTGTGAATGTTTAAATAACGATTTGATTGACAGTATTGGTTCTTGAAGCAAAGTTGTTCATTATGAGGAGATCTATCATAATTTATGAATATTATGTGGATGTTTTTAACCCCACCTGATTACAGAGATGGAAAATACCATTTACAGCCAATACAGGCATTTCACCATTGGGAATACATGGTTTTCAAAGCGTTTTAACAGTTATAGCGCCACCTAGGGTCCGATCTCCATGAAACTTTGCAGGATTCTTCAACATGTTATGATACATATACATAACATTTTTCGTGAAGTTTTGAGTTTTCCTTTAGGATTTATAGCCTTTTGAGTGTATTTTGCTAAGCTCCTCTTCTAAATGACCCTGTTATAGCCACCCAAATAAAAAGTTCAACTTTTTTTCGATAATTATTGATCTAGAGAGTCCAGAGAATTGTTTTAGACTGGTTTGGTTCCCATCGGGCAAAAATCCAGGGACTAGTTCGCAAAAGTAGGTTTTAAACATAATCGCGGATATTTAATGAACGGTTTGATTGACAGCAATGCTTCTAGAGGCAAAGTTGTTCAACATGAGGAGACCTATCATATGATGTGTATATTTGGTTGATGTGTGCAACACCACGTGATTACAGAGCCATAAAACTCGTTAGCGCCAACTAGTGGCCGATTTCTTTCAAAATTCTTACAGACCTCTAGGGCCATGAGTCAAAGATGCCCACCAAGTTTCATTCCGATCGGCCTCCGTTAACCTTGTCTTAGAGGTGCTCAAACTTCATTAGCCGATAGCAGCCATGTTTTTTGAGATACGCCAATGTCCTCATAGACATATATGGTACCTTGGACCAAAACACTGCATACCAATTTTCAAGTCAATCGGACTAGCGGTCGGGTGGTTATAGCCATTTTCATGTTTTTTTCGTGTTATAGCGCCACCAAGTGGTCAATCGTCACGATTGTTTTATCGTGACCAAAGACTCAGCCCATACACACGTGTACCAAGTTTGGTAAAGATATCTCATTTTGTTCTTGAGTTATAGCCATTTTAGTAAAATAGGCTCCTCCCACAACATTCGTTTTCCGCCCCTTTGCGACCTTGAAGCGAAATTTATACTTTTTTTCGATAATTATTGATATTCAGACTCCAGAGAACATTTCTGCACTGGTTTGGTTCCGATCGGGCAAAAATCCAGGGACTAGTTCGCAAAAGTAGTTTTTTGACAAAATTCAAAATGGCGGAAAATCTATTATGACGGAAATGAAATCGGAGATATACGTTTTGTTCGTCAGGGACTCACCTTTCCAATGATATAAGACACTTGAGTCTACGACATACGGTTAAGGAGTTATGAGCAGTTTCGCGCAATTGATTGCTATAGCGCCACCTATAGGCCAATCTGGCTCATAATTTGATAACCTCTCCTCGATTTTTGTACTACCATCTGACAAAGTTTCAAAGCTCCAGCACTTACGGTTTGGGCTGCACGATGCGTTTTACGGCAGAATAATAATAATAATTAAAGCTGCTAGCAGCATTTAGCGGGGTTCAAGCCTTTAAGGCCTTTAAGCACACAAGCATCAAAAGACATTAGGTTTTATTTAGCAAGATTTTAAACACTGAAATAATAGATGGAAAACTTAAATTACAGGCAATTTACCGTAGGAAACATATGGTTTTTAACAGTTATAGCGCCACCTATGGTCCGATCTCTGTAAAGCTTTGCATGCTTGTTAAGGATCTAATGTCACACATGCCCACCAATTTTCGTGAAGTTTTGACTTGTCCCATAGAATTTATAGGCTTTTGAGTGTATTTTGCCACGTCTCTTTTCTAAATGACCCTGTTATAGCCATCTAAATGCAAAAGTTCAACTTTCTTTTGATAATTATTGATCTAGAGAGTCCAGAGAATTGTCCTAGACTGGTTTGGTTCCAATCGGGCAAAAAAACAGGGACTAGTTTGCAAAATTAGGTTTTTAACATAATGGTGAATATTTAATGAAAGATTTGATTGACAGCAATGATTCTAGAGGCAAAGTTGTTTAGTATGAGGAGACCTATCAAATGATATCAATATTGTGGGAATATGTGAAACATGACGTGATTACAGAGCCATATAACTCGTTAGCGCCTGCTAGTGGCCAATTTCTTTAAATTCTTATAGACCTCTAGGGCCATGAGTCAAACATGCCCATCAAGTTTTGTTCCGATCGGCCTCCGTTAACCTTGTCTAATAGGTTCTCAAATTTCATTGGCCAATAGCGGCCATGTTTTTTGAGTTACACCATATTCCTCATAGACATGCATGGTACCTTGGACCAAGACACTGCATACCAACTTTCAAGTCAATCGGACTAGCAGTCGGGTGGTTATAGCCCTTTTCATGTTTCCTTCATGTTATAGCGCCACCAAGTGTTCAATCCTCACAATTATTTTTACTGTGACCAAAGACTGAGCCCATGCACATGTGTACAAAGTTTGGTGAAGATATCTCATTTCGTTCTTGAGTTATAGCCCTTTTAGTAAAATAGGCTCTGAAACAGGCTTCAAACCAGTTGTTCCATTATGCATGCTTACACACACACACACACACACACACACACACACACACACACACACACACACACACACACACACACACACACACACACACACACACACATTTTTTTTAATGCTATGGTCTATAATCATTTCACATAGATCTTTGTAACTATTAATCAGATTATTAAAAGTGTATTCAGAAACATTGGACTACACACAATTTATGTTGTAGATACAGACATTATAACTATATGATGTTGCAGTAAACATAACAAAATTCCTGCAAGTCTCCTTCAAGATTCACATTTCTCAATGTGACACAATTGTCAGTAGTAATACTTAATAGATTAATTTTGACTACATGTGATGTAAATGTTTAAATAGTGATTTTTTTAAAGTCTAAATATGACTTATAGATCAATTTTTGTGTGTGTAGTACAATAAAATGAACAGCGGGGGGCAGCAAACGACCACTTATTGGCTTATTATAACCAAGACTAAGACCATACACATGTGTACCAAGTTTGGTTAAGATATCTCATTTTGTTCTTGAGTTATAGCCATTTTAGTAAAATAGGCTCATCCCACAACATTCGTTTAACATATTAGTTTTGTTCATCATGGACTCACCTTTCTAATGATACAAGACACTTGAGTCTACGACATACGGTTTAGGAGTTATGAGCAGTTAAATATGACTTACAGATCAATTATTTTGTGTGTAGTACAATAAAATGAACAGCGGGGTGCAGCAAACGACCACTTATTGGCTTAATATACCATTATTTTGATATGAACTCTGTAATTTTCACCTTTTTAACTGTTATAGAGGCAAATATTGTTGTTGTTGTTCGAAAGTTGTTCGTCATGGACTCACCTTTCCAATGATATAAGACACTTGAGTCTACGTCATACGGTTTAGGAGTTATAAGCCATTTCGTGCTTTTGATTGCTGTAGCGCCACCTATTGTCCAATCGGGTTCATACTCTGACAACATTAGCCTCGATTTTTGTACTATCATCTGATGAAGTTTCAAGTCTCTAGCATTTACGCTTTGGTCTGCACGATCACAGTTTAAATATGATTGAACAATATTA
The DNA here is from genome assembly GCF_949357685.1 of Gobio gobio. Lineage (NCBI taxonomy): Eukaryota > Metazoa > Chordata > Actinopteri > Cypriniformes > Gobionidae > Gobio > Gobio gobio. The sequence goes on from NC_137104.1 coordinate 13,228,263, forward strand.
GTTTAGAGGATAAGCCAATGAGTGGTCTTCTGCTGCCATCTGGTGGCAATTTTAGGTAATACACCATAATATATTTGAGATAAATTAATTTGACAAAATGTGATTGTAAATATTGTAATAATGACTTTATAATGTCTAAATAGGAATTATAGAACATAAGTAAATAGTATGAAAAAATGACTATTTATGCCCAGCAGGTGGCAGCAGAGAACCACTCATTGGCTCATTTTCATTTTAAATGTCTGTTTTTCATTTAATGGGCACATTTTCCAAGTTAATGTCTTCAAACGTGCTTAACTCACATGCACATTTTGTGGGAGATATAGATATTTGAAATAAATGATGGGTAACAAATAGCTTATTCCAGGTCTTCCCCTTTAAAACATATTTTCAGGCATTATTTTAATTGTAATTTAATAATTATTGTAAAAACATTAATCAAATGAACAAATTAATTGATAAACATTGACAAAATGTCATTTTCAATGCTATTATAATGTTTTTTTAGAGTTTATATATATGCTTATTGGACAGAATGAACCAATGAGTGGTCTTCTGCTGCCCTCTGCTGGACATTCTACTTATTAATAAAGTCTTTTCACAGTTGCTTTGCAATAAACACTATAAAATCAGTTATATATCAAATTGGTCTTCCATGTTAATTCCATTATGCATGCTTATACACACACACACACACACACACACACACACACACACACACACACACACACACACACACACACACACACACACACACACACACACACACACACACACACACACACACTTTTTTAATGCTATGGTCTATAATCATTTCACATAGCTCTTTGTGTTTTGTCTTTGAATTTTTCATGCTTGTTTAGAGGCATAGTACACATGTTCTGACTTGTTTTTAAGAATATCTGAGCATTCATTGAATAGATATAGGCATTTTGGGACACTTGGTCAAGGCCAGACACACACACACACACACACACACACTTTTTTAATGCTATGGTCTATAATCATTTAACATAGCTCTTTGTAACTATTAATCAGATTTTTAAAAATGTATTCAGAAACATAGGACTACACACACACATTTTGTTGTAGATACAGACATTTGAACTTTATGATGTTGCAGTAAACAAAATGTTTCCTGCCAGTCTCCTTCAAGATTCACATTTCTCAATGTGAAAATTGTCAATAGTAATACTTAATAGATTCATTTTAACTAAATGTGATTGCAAATGTTAAAATAGTGATTTATTTTAAGCTGAATATGACTTGTAGATCAATATTAGAGTGTAGTACACTAAAATGAACAGCGGGGGGCAGCAAACGACCACTTATTGCTTAATATACCATTATTTTCATAATTTTCAGCTTTTTAACTGTTATAGAGGCAAATATTGTCCTATCTGTCTGAAATTTTTCATGCTGGTTTAGAGGCATAGTACACATGTTCTGACTTGTTTTTAAGAATATCTGAGCATTCATTGAATAGATATAGGCATTTGGGGACACTTGGTCAAGGCCACATCATGAAATAACCATGTTATAGCCATTCAGATGCAAAAGTTTAACTTTTTTTTTAAATAATTATTGCTCTAAAGAGTCCAGAGAATTGTACTGCACTGGTTTGGTTCTGATCAGGTTGAAAAATCTATGACTAGTTTGCAAAAGTAGGTTATTAACATAATTGTGAATGTTTAAATAACGATTTGATTGACAGTATTGGTTCTTGAGGCAAAGTTGTTCAGTATGAGGAGATCTATCATAATTTATGCATATTATGTGGATGTTTATAACCCCACCTGATTACAGAGATGGAAAATACCATTTACAGCCAATACAGGCATTTCACCATAGGATTACATGGTTTTCAAAGCTTTTTAACAGTTATAGCGCCACCTATGGTCCGATCTCCATGAAACTTTGCATGTTTTTTCAGCATGTTATGTTACATATACATAACAATTTTCGTGAAGTTTTGAGTTTTCCTTTAGGATTTATAGGCTTTTGAGTGTATTTTGCTACGCCCCTCTTCTAAATGACCCTGTTATAGCCATCCAAAGGCAAAAGTTCAACTTTTTTTCAATAATTATTGATCTAGAGAGTCCAGAGAATTGTCCTATACTGGTTTGGTTCCGATCAGGCAAAAATCCAGGGACTAGTTCGCAAAAGTAGGTTTTAAACATAATCGCAAATATTTAATGAACGATTTGATTGACAGCAATGCTTCTAGAGGAAAAGTTGTTCAGTATGAGGAGCCCTATCATATGATGTGTATATTTGGTTGATGTGTGCCACACCACGTGATTACAGAGCCAAAAAACTCGTTAGCGCCAACTAGTGGCCGATTTCTTTCAAAATTCTTACAGTCCTCTAAGTCCATGAGTAAAACATGCCCACCGAGTTTCAGTCCCATCGGCCTCCGTTAACCTTGTCTTAGAGGTGCTCAAACTTTATTGGCCAATAGCAGCCATGTTTTTTAAGATACGCCAATCTCCTCATAGACATACATGGTACCTTGGACCAAGACACTGCATACCAATTTTCAAGTCAATCGGACTAGCGGTTGGGTGGTTATAGCCATTTTCATGTTTTTTTCGTGTTATAGCGCCACCAAGTGTTCAATCGTCGCAATTGTTTTATCTTGACCCAAGACTCAGCCCGTGCATATGTGTACAAAGTTTGGTAAAGATATCTCATTTTGTTCTTGAGTTATAACCATTTTAGTAAAATAGGCTCCTCCCACAACGTTCGTTTTCCGCCCCTTAGCAACAGTGAATAGAAATTTCTACATTTTTTCAATAATTATTGATATTCATACTCCAGAGAACATTTCTGCACTGGTTTGGTTCCGATCGAGCTAAAATCCAGGGACTAGTTCGCAAAAGTAGTTTTTTGACATAATTCAAAATGGCGGAAAATCTATAATGGCGGAAATGAAATCGGAGATATACATTTTTCACGTCAGGTATTCAGCTTTCCAATGATATAAGACACTTGAGTCTACGACATACGGTTTAGGAGTTATGAGCAGTTTCGCGCAATTGATTGCTATAGCGCCACCTATAGGCCAATCTGGCTCATAATTTGATAACCTCTCCTCGATTTTTGTACTACCATCCGACAAAGTTTCAAAGCTCCAGCTTCTACGGTTTGGGCTGCACGATGCGTTTTAGCGGAGAATAATAATAATAATTAAAGCTGCGAGCAGCATTTAGCGGGGTTCAAGCCTTTAAGGCCTTTAAGCACACAAGCATCAAAAGACATTAAGTTTTATTTAGCAAGATTTTAAACGCTGAAATAATAGATGGAAAATTCAATTTACAGGCAATTCACCATAGGAAACATGGTTTTAAAAGGTTTTTAACAGTTATAGCGCCACCTATGGTCCGATCTCTATAAAACGTTTAATGCTTGTTAAGGATCTAATCTCACACATGGCCACCAATTTTCGTGAAGTTTTGAGCTTTCCCTTAGAATTTATAGGCTTTTGAGGGTTTTTTGCCACGCCTCTTTTCGAAATGACCCTGTTATAGCCATCCAAATGCAAAAGTTAAACTTTTTTTGATAATTATTGATCTAGAGAGTCCAGAGAATTGTCCTAGACTGGTTTGGTTCCGATCGGGCAAAAAAACAGGGACTTATTTGCAAAAGTAGGTTTTTAACATAATCACAAATATTTAATGAACGATTTGATTGACAGCAATGCTTCTAGAGACAAAGTTGTTCAGTATGAGGAGATCTATCAAATTATATCAATATTGTGAGAATATGTGAAACATCACGTGATTACAGAGCCATAAAACTAATTGGCGCCTACTAGTGGCCAAATTCTTAAAAAATTATTACAGACCTCTAGGACCCTGAGTCAAACATGCTCGCCAACTTTTGTTCCGATCGGCCTCTGTTAACCTTGTCTAATAAGTGCTCACATTTCATTGGCCAATGGCGGCCATGTTTTTTGAGCTACGCCAATTTCCTTTATAGACATGCGTGGTACCTTGGACCAAGACACTGCATACCAACTTTCAAGTCAATCGGACTGGCAGTCGGGTGGTTATAGCCCTTTTCATGTTTTTTTATGTTATAGCGCCACCAAGTGTTCAATCCTCACAATTCTTTTTACCTTGACCAAAGACTCATCCCATACACAAGTGTACCAAGTTTGGTGAAGATATCTCATTTCGTTCCTGAGTTATAGCCCTTTTAGTAAAATAGGCTCTGAAACAGGCTTCAAACCAGTTGTTCCATTATGCATGGTTACACACACACACACACACACACACACACACACACAATATTTTTGAGATATGTTATTGTGAAAATATCTTTTAATGGTCTATGAGCATGTCACATTTTTTTGTGAAATGCACCACGTTCTAGTATTATTTACTATGATTAACCATGTATCTATAACCATAGATCAATATTAGAGTGTAGTACAATAAAATGAACAGCGGGGGGCAGCAAAAGACCACATATTGGTCATTATTTTCATATGAACTCTGTCATTTTCACCTTTTTAACTGTTATAGAGGCAAATATTGTCCTATCTGTCTGAAAATTGTCATGCTTGTTTGGAGGCATATTACACATGTTCTGACTTGTTTTTAAGAATATCTGAGCATTCATTGAATAGATATAGGCATTTGGGGACACTTGGTCAAGGCCAGACACACACACACTTTTTTAATGCTATGGTCTATAATCATTTCACATAGCTCTTTGTAACTATTAATCAGATTTTTAAAAATGTATTCAGAAACATAGGACTACACACACACATTTTGTTGTAGTTACAGACATTTGAACTTTATGATGTTGCAGTAAACAAAATGTTTCCTGCAAGTCTCCTTCAAGATTCACATTTCTCAATGTGACAATTGTCAATAGTAATACTTAATAGATTAATTTTAACTAAATGTGATAGCAAATATTAAAATAGTGATTTATTTAAAGCTGAAAATGACTTGTATATCAATATTAGAGTGTAGTACAATAAAATGAACAGCGGGGGGCAGCAAACGACCACTTATTGGCTTAATATACCATTATTTTCATAATTTTCAGCTTTTTAACTGTTATAGAGGCAAATATGGTCCTATCTGTCTGAAAATTTTCATGCTTGTTTAGAGGCATAGTACACATGTTCTGACTTTTTTTTAAGAATATCTGAGCATTCATTGAATAGATATAGGCATTTGGGGACACTTGGTCAAGGCCACATCTTGAAATAACCCAGTTATAGCCATTCAGATGCAAAAGTTTAACTTTTTTTAAAAATAATTATTGCTCTAAAGAGTCCAGAGAATTGTACTGCCCTGGGTTGGTTCTGATCAGGTTGAAAAATCTATGACTAGTTTGCAAAAGTAGGTTATTAACATAATTGTGAATGTTTAAATAACGATTTGATTGACAGTATTGGTTCTTGAGGCAAAGTTGTTCAGTATGAGGAGATCTATCATAATTTATGCATATTATGTGGATGTTTTTAACCCCACCTGATTACAGAGATGGAGAATACCATTTACAGCCAATACAGGCATTTCACCATAGGAATACATGGTTTTCAAAGCTTTTTAACAGTTATAGCGCCACCTATGGTCCGATCTCCATGAAACTTTGCATGCTTTTTCAGCATGTTATGTTACATATACATAATAATTTTCGTGAAGTTTTGAGTTTTCCTTTAGGATTTATATGCTTTTGAGTGTATTTTGCTACGCCCCTCTTCTAAATGACCCTGTTATAGGCATTCAAATGCAAAAGTTCAACTTTTTTTTGATAATTATTGATCTAGAGAGTCCAGAGAATTGTCCTAGACTGGTTTGTTTCCGATCAGACAAAAATCCAGAGACTAGTTCGCAAAAGTAGGTTTTAAACATAATCGCAAATATTTAATAAACGATTTGATTGACAGCAATGCTTTTAGAGGAAAAGTTGTTCAGTATGAGGAGCCCTATCATATGATGTGTATATTTGGTTGATGTGTGCAACACCACGTGATTACAGAGCCAAAAAACTCGTTAGCGCCAACTAGTGGCCGATTTCTTTCAAAATTTTTACAGACCTCTAAGTCCATGAGTCAAACATGCCCACCGAGTTTCATTCCGATCAGCCTCCGTTAACCTTGTCTTAGAGGTGCTCAAACTTCATTGGCCAATAGCAGCCATGTTTTTTGAGATACGCCAATGTCCTCATAGACATACATGGTACCTTGGACCAAGACACTGCATACCAATTTTCAAGTCAATCGGACTAGCGGTCGGGTCGTTATAGCCATTTTCATGTTTTTTTCGTGTTATAGCGCCACCAAGTGTTCAATCGTCGCGATTCTTTTATCGTGACCCAAGACTCAGTCCATACACATGTGAACAAAGTTTGGTAAAGATATCTCATTTTGTTCTTGAGTTATAGTCATTTTAGTAAAATAGGCTCCTCCCACAACGTTCGTTTTCCGCCCCTTAGCGATCGTGAATAGAAATTTCAACTTTTTTTCAATAATTATTGATATTCAGACTCCAGAGAACATTTCTGCACTGGTTTGGTTCCGATCGGGCAAAAATCCAGGGACTAGTTCGCAAAAGTAGTTTTTTGACAAAATTCAAAATGGCGGAAAATCTATAATGGCGGAAATGAAATCGGAGATATACATTTTTTACGTCAGGTATTCAGCTTTCCAATGATATAAGACACTTGAGTCTACGACATACGGTTTAGGAGTTATGAGCAGTTTTGCGCAATTGATTGCTATAGCGCCACCTATAGGCCAATCTGGCTCATAATTTGATAACCTCTCCTCGATTTTTGTACTACCATCTGACAAAGTTTCAAAGCTCCAGCTTCTACGGTTTGGGCTGCATGATGCGTTTTAGCGGAGAATAATAATAATAATAATAATAATAATAAAAATCAATACAATTACAATAGGGTTTCAGCACTTCGTGCTTGAACCCCTAATAAAAATCAGTACAATTACAATAGGGTTTCAGCACTTCGTGCTTGAACCCCTAATTAAAGCTGCTAGCAGCATTTAGCGGGGTTCAAGCCTTTAAGGCCTTTAAGCACACAAGCATCAAAAGACATTAGGTTTTATTTAGCAAGATTTTAAACACTGAAATAATAGATGGAAAACTTAAATTACAGGCAATTTACCATAGGAAACATATGGTTTTTAACAGTTATAGCGCCACCTATGGTCTGATCTCTGTAAAGCTTTGCATGCTTGTTAAGGATCTAATGTCACACATGCCCACCAATTTTCGTGAAGTTTTGAGTTGTCCCTTAGAATTTATAGGCTTTTGAGTGTATTTTGCCACGTCTCTTTTCTAAATGACCCTGTTATAGCCATCCAAATGCAAAAGTTCAACTTTCTTTTGATAATTATTGATCTAGAGAGTCCAGAGAATTGTCCTAGACTGGTTTGGTTCCAATCGGGCAAAAAAACAGGGACTAGTTTGCAAAATTAGGTTTTTAACATAATGGTGAATATTTAATGAACGATTTGATTGACAGCAATGATTCTAGAGGCAAAGTTGTTTAGTATGAGGAGACCTATAAAATGATATCAATATTGTGGGAATATGTGAAACATGACGTGATTACAGAGCCATAAAACTCGTTAGCGCCTGCTAGTGGCCAATTTCTTTAAATTCTTATAGACCTCTAGGGCCATGAGTCAAACATGCCCATCAAGTTTTGTTCCGATCGGCCTCCGTTAACCTTGTCTAATAGGTTCTCAAATTTCATTGGCCAATAGCGGCCATGTTTTTTGAGTTACACCATATTCCTCATAGACATGCATGGTACCTTGGACCAAGACACTGCATACCAACTTTCAAGTCAATCGGACTAGCAGTCGGGTGGTTATAGCCCTTTTCATGTTTCCTTCATGTTATAGCGCCACCAAGTGTTCAATCCTCACAATTATTTTTACTGCGACCAAAGACTGAGCCCATGCACATGTGTACAAAGTTTGGTGAAGATATCTCATTTCGTTCTTGAGTTATAGCCCTTTTAGTAAAATAGGCTCTGAAACAGGCTTCAAACCAGTTGTTCCATTATGCATGCTTACACACACACACACACACACACACACACACACACACACACACACACACACACACACACACATTTTTTTTAATGCTATGGTCTATAATCATTTCACATAGATCTTTGTAACTATTAATCAGATTATTAAAAGTGTATTCAGAAACATTGGACTACACACAAATTATGTTGTAGATACAGACATTATAACTATATGATGTTGCAGTAAACATAACAAAATTCCTGCAAGTCTCCTTCAAGATTCACATTTCTCAATGTGACACAATTGTCAGTAGTAATACTTAATAGATTAATTTTGACTACATGTGATGTAAATGTTTAAATAGTGATTTTTTTAAAGTCTAAATATGACTTATAGATCAATTTTTGTGTGTGTAGTACAATAAAATGAACAGCGGGGGGCAGCAAACGACCACTTATTGGCTTATTATAACCAAGACTAAGCCCATACACATGTGTACCAAGTTTGGTTAAGATATCTCATTTTGTTCTTGAGTTATAGCCATTTTAGTAAAATAGGCTCCTCCCACAACATTCGTTTAAAATATTAGTTTTGTTCATCATGGACTCACCTTTCTAATGATACAAGACACATGAGTCTACGACATACGGTTTAGGAGTTATGAGCAGTTAAATATGACTTAGAGATCAATTATTTTGTGTGTAGTACAATAAAATGAACAGCGGGGGGCAGCAAACGACCACTTATTGGCTTAATATACCATTATTTTGATATGAACTCTGTAATTTTCACCTTTTTAACTGTTATAGAGGCAAATATTGTCCTATCTGTCTGAAAATGATCATGCTTGTTTAGAGGCATAGTACACATGTACTGACTTGTTTTTAAGAATATCTGAGCATTCATTGAATAGATATAGGCATTTGGGGACACTTGGTCAAGGCCACATCTTGACAAAACCCTGTCATAGCCATTCAGATGCAAAAGTTTAACTTTATTTTAAATAATTATTGCTCTAAAGAGTCCAGAGAATCATACTGCAGTGGTTTGGTTCCGATCGGGCAAAAAAAAACTAGGACTAGATTGCAAAATGTGGTTATTAACATAATTGTGAATGTTTAAATAACGATTTGATTGACAGTATTGGTTCTTGAAGCAAAGTTGTTCAGTATGAGGAGATCTATCATAATTTATGCATATTATGTATATGTTTTTAACCCCACCTGATTACAGAGATGGAAAATACCATTTACAGCCAATACAGGCATTTCACCATAGGGAATACATGGTTTTCAAAGCTTTTTAACAGTTATAGCGCCACCTATGGTCCGATCTCCATGAAACTTCACATGATTCTTCAGCATGTTATGTTACATATACGTAAAAATGTTCGTGAAGTTTTGAGTTTTCCTTTAGGATTTATAGACTTTTGAGTGTATTTTGCTAAGCTCCTCTTCTAAATGACCCTGTTATAGCCATCCAAATGCAAAAGTTCAACTTTTTTTCGATAATTATTGATCTAGAGAGCACATAGAATTGTTCTAGACTGGTTTGGTTCCCGTCGGGCAAAAATCCAGGGACTAGTTTGCAAAAGTAGGTTTTAAACATAATCGCGGATATTTAATGAACGGTTTGATTGACAGCAATGCTTCTAGAGGCAAAGTTGTTCAGCATGAGGAGACCTATCATATGATGTGTATATTTGGTTGATGTGTGCAACACCACGTGATTACAGAGCAATAAAACTCGTTAGCGCCAACTAGTGGCCGATTTCTTTCAAAATTCTTACAGACCTCTAAGTCCATGAGTCAAACATGCCCACCGAGTTTCATTCCGATCAGCCTCCGTTAACCTTGTCTAATAGGTGCTCAAATTTAATTGGCAGTGGCGGCCATGTTTCTTGAGATACACCAATGTCCTCATAGACGTACATGGTACCTTGCACCAAGACACTGCATACCAATTTTCAAGTCAATCTGACTAGCGGTCAGGTGGTTATAGCAATTTTCATGTTTTTTTCGTGTTATAGCGCCACCAAGTGATCAATCGTCGGTCCGATCTCCATGAAACTCTGCATGCTTCCTCACCATGTTCTGACACATATGCTCATCAATTTTTGTGAAGTTCTGAGTTTTTCTTTGGGATTTATAGGCTTTTGAGTGTATTTTGCCACGCCCCTTTTCTAAATGACCCTGTTACAGCCACTCAAATGCCAAAGTTCAACTTTTTTTTGATAATTATTGATCTAAAGAGTCCAGAGAATTGTCCTAGACTGAGTTGGTTCCGATCGGGCAAAAAACCAGGGACTAGTTTGCAAAAGTAGGTTTTGGACAAAATTCGACATAGCAGAAACTTTCCCTGCCTACATCAAAATCGGAGATAGCCATTTTGTCCGGCTTGAGCCATGGATTCCAACGATATAAGACACTTGATCCTGGGACAATCGGTCTAAGAGTTATGAGCAATTTTGAACTTTTGGTTGCTGTAGCGCCACCTATGGGCCATTCGGGGTCATACTCTGATAGGTTGTCCCCAAGTTGAGGCCTACCATCTGGCCAGGTTTCAAGTCTCTAGGCCTTACGGTTTGGCCTGCACGAAGCGTTTTACGAATCCTTACAATTACAATAGGGTTTCAGCATTTCATGCTTGAACCCCTAATAAGAATGAAGGCTTTTTGCCAGTTATAGCGCCACCTATGGTCCGATCTCCATGAAACTCTGCATGCTTCCTCACCATGTTCTGACACATATGCTCATCAATTTTTGTGAAGTTCTGAGTTTTCCTTTGGGATTTATAGGCTTTTGAGTGTATTTTGCCACGCCCCATTTGATAAAAGACCATGTTACAGCCACTCAAATGCCAAAGTTCAACTTTTTTTGATAATTATTGATCTAAAGAGTCCAGAGAATTGTCCTAGACTGGTTTGGTTCCGATCGGGCGAAAAACCAGGGACTAGTTTGCAAAAGTAGGTTTTGGACAAAATTCAACATAGCAGAAAACTTTCCCTGCCTACATCAAAATCGGAGATAGCCATTTTGTCCGACTTAAGCCACGGATTCCAACGATATAAGACACTTGATCCTGGGACAATCGGTCTAAGAGTTATGAGCAATTTTGAACTTTTGGTTGCTGTAGCGCCACCTATGGGCCATTCGGGGTCATACTCTGATAGGTTGTCCCCGAGTTGAGGCCTACCATCTGGCCAGGTTTCAAGTCTCTAGGCCTTACGGTTTGGCCTGCACGATGCGTTTTACGAATCCTTACAATTACAATAGGGTTTCAGCATTTCATGCTTGAACCCCTAATAAGAATGAAGGCTTTTTGCCAGTTATAGCGCCACCTATGGTCCGATCTCCATGAAACTCTGCATGCTTCCTCACCATGTTCTGACACATATGCTCATCAATTTTTGTGAAGTTCTGAGTTTTCCTTTGGGATTTATAGGCTTTTGAGTGTATTTTGCCACGCCCCTTTTCTAAATGACCCTGTTACAGCCACTCAAATGCCAAAGTTCAACTTTTTTTTGATAATTATTGATCTAAAGAGTCCAGAGAATTGTCCTAGACTGGTTTGGTTCGATCGGGCGAAAAACCAGGGACTAGTTCGCAAAAGTAGGTTTTGGACAAAATTCGACATAGCAGAAAACTTTCCCTGCCTACATCAAAATCGGAGATAGCCATTTTGTCCAACTTGAGCCACGGATTCCAACGATATAAGACACTTGATCCTGGGACAATCGGTCTAAGAGTTATGAGCAATTTTGAACTTTTGGTTGCTGTAGCGCCACCTATGGGCCATTCGGGGTCATACTCTGATAGGTTGTCCCCAAGTTGAGGCCTACCATCTGGCCAGGTTTCAAGTCTCTAGGCCTTACGGTTTGGCCTGCACGATGCGTTTTACGAATCCTTACAATTACAATAGGGTTTCAGCATTTCATGCTTGAACCCCTAATAAGAATGAAGGCTTTTTGCCAGTTATAGCGCCACCTATGGTCCGATCTCCATGAAACTCTGCATGCTTCCTCACCATGTTCTGACACATATGGTCATCAATTTTTGTGAAGTTCTGAGTTTTCCTTTGGGATTTATAGGCTTTTGAGTGTATTTTGCCACGCCCCATTTTATAAATGACCATGTTACAGCCACTCATATGCCAAAGTTAAACTTTTTTTTTGATAATTATTGATCTAAAGAGTCCAGAGAATTGTCCTAGACTGATTTGGTTCCGATCGGGCGAAAAACCAGGGACTAGTTTGCAAAAGTAGGTTTTGGACAAAATTCGACATAGCAGAAAACTTTCCCTGCCTACATCAAAATTGTCCGACTTGAGCCACGGATTCCAACGGTATAAGACACTTGATCCTGGGACAATCGGTCTAAGAGTTATGAGCAATTTTGAACTTTTGGTTGCTGTAGCGCCACCTATGGGCCATTCGGGGTCATACTCTGATAGGTTGTCCCCAAACTGAGGCCTACCATCTGGCCAGGTTTCATGTCTCTAGGCCTTACGGTTTGGCCTGCACGATGCGTTTTACGAATCCTTACAATTACAATAGGGTTTCAGCATTTCATGCTTGAACCCCTAATAAGAATGAAGGCTTTTTGCCAGTTATAGCGCCACCTATGGTCCGATCTCCATGAAACTCTGCATGCTTCCTCACCATGTTCTGACACATATGCTCGTCAATTTTGGTGAAGTTCTGAGTTTTCATTTGGGATGTATAGGCTTTTTAGTGTATTTTGCCAAGCCTCTTTTCTAAATGACCCTGTTACAGCCACCCAAATGCCAAAGTTCAACTTTTTTTTGATAATTATTGATCTAGAGAGTCCAGAGAATTGTCCTAGACTGGTTCGGTTCCGATCGGGCGAAAAACCAGGGACTAGTTCGCAAAAGTAGGTTTTGGACAAAATTCGACATAGCAGAAATTTTTCCCTGCCTACATCAAAATCGGAGATAGCCATTTTGTCTGCCTTGAGCCAAAGATTCCAACGATATAAGACACTTGATCCTGAGACGAACAGTCTAAGAGTTATGAGCAATTTTGAACTTTTGGTTGCTGTAGCGCCACCTATGGGCCATTCGGGGGCATACTCTGATAGGTTGTCCCCAAACTGAGGCCTACCATCTGGCCAGGTTTCATGTCTCTAGGCCTTACGGTTTGGCCTGCACGATGCGTTTTACGAATCCTTACAATTACAATAGGGTTTCAGCATTTCATGCTTGAACCCCTAATAAGAATGAAGGCTTTTTGCCAGTTATAGCGCCACCTATGGTCCGATCTCCATGAAACTCTGCATGATTCCTCACCATGTTCTGACACATATGGTCATCAATTTTGGTGAAGTTCTGAGTTTTCCTTTGGGATTTATAGGCTTTTGAGTGTATTTTGCCACGCCCCATTTTATAAATGACCATGTTACAGCCACTCATATGCCAAAGTTAAACTTTTTTTTTGATAATTATTGATCTAAAGAGTCCAGAGAATTGTCCTAGACTGATTTGGTTCCGATCGGGCGAAAAACCAGGGACTAGTTTGCAAAAGTAGGTTTTGGACAAAATTCGACATAGCAGAAAACTTTCCCTGCCTACATCAAAATTGTCCGACTTGAGCCACGGATTCCAACGGTATAAGACACTTGATCCTGGGACAATCGGTCTAAGAGTTATGAGCAATTTTGAACTTTTGGTTGCTGTAGCGCCACCTATGGGCCATTCGGGGTCATACTCTGATAGGTTGTCCCCAAACTGAGGCCTACCATCTGGCCAGGTTTCATGTCTCTAGGCCTTACGGTTTGGCCTGCACGATGCGTTTTACGAATCCTTACAATTACAATAGGGTTTCAGCATTTCATGCTTGAACCCCTAATAAGAATGAAGGCTTTTTGCCAGTTATAGCGCCACCTATGGTCCGATCTCCATGAAACTCTGCATGCTTCCTCACCATGTTCTGACACATATGCTCGTCAATTTTGGTGAAGTTCTGAGTTTTCATTTGGGATGTATAGGCTTTTTAGTGTATTTTGCCAAGCCTCTTTTCTAAATGACCCTGTTACAGCCACCCAAATGCCAAAGTTCAACTTTTTTTTGATAATTATTGATCTAGAGAGTCCAGAGAATTGTCCTAGACTGGTTCGGTTCCGATCGGGCGAAAAACCAGGGACTAGTTCGCAAAAGTAGGTTTTGGACAAAATTCGACATAGCAGAAATTTTTCCCTGCCTACATCAAAATCAGAGATAGCCATTTTGTCTGCCTTGAGCCAAAGATTCCAACGATATAAGACACTTGATCCTGAGACGAACAGTCTAAGAGTTATGAGCAATTTTGAACTTTTGGTTGCTGTAGCGCCACCTATGGGCCATTCGGGGTCATACTCTGATAGGTTGTCCCCAAACTGAGGCCTACCATCTGGCCAGGTTTCATGTCTCTAGGCCTTACGGTTTGGCCTGCACGATGCGTTTTACGAATCCTTACAATTACAATAGGGTTTCAGCATTTCATGCTTGAACCCCTAATAAGAATGAAGGCTTTTTGCCAGTTATAGCGCCACCTATGGTCCGATCTCCATGAAACTCTGCATGCTTCCTCACCATGTTCTGGCACATATGCTCATCAATTTTGGTGAAGTTCTGAGTTTTCATTTGGGATTAATAGGCTTTTTAGTGTATTTTGCCACGCCCCTTTTCTAAATGACCCTGTTACAGCCACCCAAATGCCAAAGTTCAACTTTTTTTTGATAAATATTGATCTAGAGAGTCCAGAGAATTGTCCTAGACTGGTTCGGTTCCGATCGGGCGAAAAACCAGGGACTAGTTCGCAAAAGTAGGTTTTGGACAAAATTCGACATAGCAGAAACTTTTCCCTGCCTACATCAAAATCGGAGATAGCCATTTTGTCTGCCTTGAGCCAAAGATTCCAACGATATAAGACACTTGATCCTGAGACAAACAGTCTAAGAGTTATGAGCAATTTTGTACTTTTGGTTGCTGTAGCGCCACCTATGGGCCATTCGGGGTCATACTCTGATAGGTTGTCCCCAAACTGAGGCCTACCATCTGGCCAGGTTTCATGTCTCTAGGCCTTACGGTTTGGCCTGCACGATGCGTTTTACGAATACTTACAATTACAATAGGGTTTCAGCATTTCATGCTTGAACCCCTAATAAGAATGAAGGCTTTTTGCCAGTTATAGCACCACCTATGGTCCGATCTCCATGAAACTCTGCATGCTTCCTCACCATGTTCTGGCACATATGCTCATCAATTTTGGTGAAGTTCTGAGTTTTCATTTGGGATGTATAGGCTTTTTAGTGTATTTTGCCACGCCCCTTTTCTAAATGACCCTGTTACAGCCACCCAAATGCAAAAGTTCAACTTTTTTTTGATAATTATTGATCTAGAGAGTCCAGAGAATTGTCCTAGACTGGTTCAGTTCCGATCGGGCAAAAAACCAGGGACTAGTTCGCAAAAGTAGGTTTTGGACAAAATTCGACATAGCAGAAACTTTTCCCTGCCTACATCAAAATCGGAGATAGCCATTTTGTCTGCCTTGAGCCAAAGATTCCAACGATATAAGACACTTGATCCTGAGACAAACAGTCTAAGAGTTATGAGCAATTTTGAACTTTTGGTTGCTGTAGCGCCACCTATGGGCCATTCGGGGTCATACTCTGATAGGTTGTCCCCAAACTGAGGCCTACCATCTGGCCAGGTTTCATGTCTCTAGGCCTCACGGTTTGGCCTGCACGATGCGTTTTACGAATCTTTACAATTACAATAGGGTTTCAGCATTTCATGCTTGAACCCCTAATAAGAAGGAAGGCTTTTTGCCAGTTATAGCGCCACCTATGGTCCGATCTCCATGAAACTCTGCATGCTTCCTCACCATGTTCTGACACATATGGTCATCAATTTTGGTGAAGTTCTGAGTTTTCATTTGGGATTAATAGGCTTTTTAGTGTATTTTGCCATGCCCCTTTTGTAAATGACCCTGTTACAGCCACCCAAATGCCAAAGTTCAACTTTTTTTTGATAATTATTGATCTAGAGAGTCCAGAGAATTGTCCTAGACTGGTTCAGTTCCGATCGGGCAAAAAACCAGGGACTAGTTCGCAAAAGTAGGTTTTGGACAAAATTCGACATAGCAGAAACTTTTCCCTGCCTACATCAAAATCGGAGATAGCCATTTTGTCTGCCTTGAGCCAAGGATTCCAACGATATAAGACACTTGATCCTGAGACAAACAGTCTAAGAGTTATGAGCAATTTTGAACTTTTGGTTGCTGTAGCGCCACCTATGGGCCATTCGGGGTCATACTCTGATAGGTTGTCCCCAAACTGAGGCCTACCATCTGGTTTCATGTCTCTAGGCCTTACGGTTTGGCCTGCACGATGCGTTTTACGAATCCTTACAATTACAATAGGGTTTCAGCATTTCATGCTTGAACCCCTAATAAGAATGAAGGCTTTTTGCCAGTTATAGCGCCACCTATGGTCCGATCTCCATGAAACTCTGCATGATTCCTCACCATGTTCTGACACATATGGTCATCAATTTTGGTGAAGTTCTGAGTTTTCATTTGGGATTTATAGGCTTTTTAGTGTATTTTGCCACGCCCCTTTTCTAAATGACCCTGTTACAGCCACCCAAATGCCAAAGTTCAACTTTTTTTTGATAATTATTGATCTAGAGAGTCCAGAGAATTGTCCTAGACTGGTTCAGTTCCGATCGGGCAAAAAACCAGGGACTAGTTCGCAAAAGTAGGTTTTGGACAAAATTCGACATAGCAGAAAATTTTCCCTGCCTACATCCAAATCGGAGATAGCCATTTTGTCTGCCTTGAGCCAAGGATTCCAACGATATAAGACACTTGATCCTGAGACAAACAGTCTAAGAGTTATGAGCAATTTTGAACTTTTGGTTGCTGTAGCGCCACCTATGGGCCATTCGGGGTCATACTCTGATAGGTTGTCCCCAAACTGAGGCCTACCATCTGGCCAGGTTTCATGTCTCTAGGCCTTACGGTTTGGCCTGCACGATGCGTTTTACGAATCTTTACAATTACAATAGGGTTTCAGCATTTCATGCAGGAACCCCTAATAAGAAGGAAGGCTTTTTGCCAGTTATAGCGCCACCTATGGTCCGATCTCCATGAAACTCTGCATGCTTCCTCACCATGTTCTGACACATATGGTCATCAATTTTGGTGAAGTTCTGAGTTTTCATTTGGGATTAATAGGCTTTTTAGTGTATTTTGCCATGCCCCTTTTGTAAATGACCCTGTTACAGCCACCCAAATGCCAAAGTTCAACTTTTTTTTGATAATTATTGATCTAGAGAGTCCAGAGAATTGTCCTAGACTGGTTCAGTTCCGATCGGGCAAAAAACCAGGGACTAGTTCGCAAAAGTAGGTTTTGGACAAAATTCGACATAGCAGAAACTTTTCCCTGCCTACATCAAAATCGGAGATAGCAATTTTGTCTGCCTTGAGCCAAGGATTCCAACGATATAAGACACTTGATCCTGAGACAAACAGTCTAAGAGTTATGAGCAATTTTGAACTTTTGGTTGCTGTAGCGCCACCTATGGGCCATTCGGGGTCATACTCTGATAGGTTGTCCCCAAACTGAGGCCTACCATCTGGCCAGGTTTCATGTCTCTAGGCCTTACGGTTTGGCCTGCACGATGCGTTTTACGAATCCTTACAATTACAATAGGGTTTCAGCATTTCATGCTTGAACCCCTAATAAGAATGAAGGCTTTTTGCCAGTTATAGCGCCACCTATGGTCCGATCTCCATGAAACTCTGCATGATTCCTCACCATGTTCTGACACATATGGTCATCAATTTTGGTGAAGTTCTGAGTTTTCATTTGGGATGTATAGGCTTTTTAGTGTATTTTGCCACGCCCCTTTTCTAAATGACCCTGTTACAGCCACCCAAATGCCAAAGTTCAACTTTTTTTTGATAATTATTGATCTAGAGAGTCCAGAGAATTGTCCTAGACTGGTTCAGTTCCGATCGGGTAAAAAACCAGGGACTAGTTCGCAAAAGTAGGTTTTGGACAAAATTCGACATAGCAGAAACTTTTCCCTGCTTACATCAAAATCGGAGATAGCCATTTTGTCTGCCTTGAGCCAAGGATTCCAACGATATAAGACACTTGATCCTGAGACAAACAGTCTAAGAGTTATGAGCAATTTTGAACTTTTGGTTGCTGTAGCGCCACCTATGGGCCATTCGGGGTCATACTCTGATAGGTTGTCCCCAAACTGAGGCCTACCATCTGGCCAGGTTTCATGTCTCTAGGCCTTACGGTTTGGCCTGCACGATGCGTTTTACGAATCCTTACAATTACAATAGGGTTTCAGCATTTCATGCTTGAACCCCTAATAAGAATGAAGGCTTTTTGCCAGTTATAGCGCCACCTATTGTCCGATCTCCATGAAACTCTGCATGCTTCCTCACCATGTTCTGGCACATATGCTCATCAATTTTGGTGAAGTTCTGAGTTTTCATTTGGGATGTATAGGCTTTTTAGTGTATTTTGCCACGCCCCTTTTCTAAATGACCCTGTTACAGCCACCCAAATGCCAAAGTTCAACTTTTTTTTGATAATTATTGATCTAGAGAGTCCAGAGAATTGTCCTAGACTGGTTCGGTTCCGATCGGGCGAAAAACCAGGGACTAGTTTGCAAAAGTAGGTTTTGGACAAAATACGACATAGCAGAAACTTTTCCCTGCCTACATCAAAATCGGAGATAGCCATTTTGTCTGCCTTGAGCCAAAGATTCCAACGATATAAGACACTTGATCCTGAGACAAACAGTCTAAGAGTTATGAGCAATTTTGAACTTTTGGTTGCTGTAGCGCCACCTATGGGCCATTCGGGGTCATACTCTGATAGGTTGTCCCCAAACTGAGGCCTACCATCTGGCCAGGTTTCATGTCTCTAGGCCTTACGGTTTGGCCTGCACGATGCGTTTTACGAATCCTTACAATTACAATAGGGTTTCAGCATTTCATGCTTGAACCCCTAATAAGAATGAAGGCTTTTTGCCAGTTATAGCGCCACCTATGGTCCGATCTCCATGAAACTCTGCATGCTTCCTCACCATGTTCTGACACATATGGTCATCAATTTTGGTGAAGTTCTGAGTTTTCATTTGGGATTAATAGGCTTTTTAGTGTATTTTGCCATGCCCCTTTTGTAAATGACCCTGTTACAGCCACCCAAATGCCAAAGTTCAACTTTTTTTTGATAATTATTGATCTAGAGAGTCCAGAGAATTGTCCTAGACTGGTTCAGTTCCGATCGGGCAAAAAACCAGGGACTAGTTCGCAAAAGTAGGTTTTGGACAAAATTCGACATAGCAGAAACTTTTCCCTGCCTACATCAAAATCGGAGATAGCAATTTTGTCTGCCTTGAGCCAAGGATTCCAACGATATAAGACACTTGATCCTGAGACAAACAGTCTAAGAGTTATGAGCAATTTTGAACTTTTGGTTGCTGTAGCGCCACCTATGGGCCATTCGGGGTCATACTCTGATAGGTTGTCCCCAAACTGAGGCCTACCATCTGGCCAGGTTTCATGTCTCTAGGCCTTACGGTTTGGCCTGCACGATGCGTTTTACGAATCCTTACAATTACAATAGGGTTTCAGCATTTCATGCTTGAACCCCTAATTAAAGCTGCAAGCAGCATTTAGCGGGGTTCAAGCCTTTAAGGCCTTTAAGCACACAAGCATCAAAAGACATTACGTTTCATTTAGCAAGATTTTAAACACTGAAATAACAGATGGAAAAGTCCATTTACAGGCAATATTGGCAATTTACCATAGAAAACATATGGTTTTAAAAGGTTTTTAATAGTTATAGCGCCACCTATGGTCCGATATCCATGAAACTCTGCATGCTTCCTCGCCATGTTCTGACACATATGCTCATCAATTTTGGTGAAGTTCTGAGTTTTCATTTGGGATGTATAGGCTTTTTAGTGTATTTTGCCACGCCCCTTTTCTAAATGACCCTGTTACAGCCACCCAAATACCAAAGTTCAACTTTTTTTTGATAATTATAGATCGAGAGAGTCCAGAGAATTGTCCTAGACTGGTTCGGTTCCGATCGGGCGAAAAACCAGGGACTAGTTCGCAAAAGTAGGTTTTGGACAAAATTCGACATAGCAGAAAATTTTCCCTGCCTACATCCAAATCGGAGATAGCCATTTTGTCTGCCTTGAGCCAAGGATTCCAACGATATAAGACACTTGATCCTGGGACAAACAGTCTAAGAGTTATGAGCAATTTTGGACTTTTGGTTGCTGTAGCGCCACCTATGGGCCATTCGGGGTCATACTCTGATAGGTTGTCCCCAAACTGAGGCCTACCATCTGGCCAGGTTTCATGTCTCTAGGCCTTACGGTTTGGCCTGCACGATGCGTTTTACGAATCCTTACAATTACAATAGGGTTTCAGCATTTCATGCTTGAACCCCTAATAAGAATGAAGGCTTTTTGCCAGTTATAGCGCCACCTATGGTCCGATATCCATGAAACTCTGCATGCTTCCTCGCCATGTTCTGACACATATGCTCATCAATTTTGGTGAAGTTCTGAGTTTTCATTTGGGATGTATAGGCTTTTTAGTGTATTTTGCCACGCCCCTTTTCTAAATGACCCTGTTACAGCCACCCAAATACCAAAGTTCAACTTTTTTTTGATAATTATAGATCGAGAGAGTCCAGAGAATTGTCCTAGACTGGTTCGGTTCCGATCGGGCGAAAAACCAGGGACTAGTTCGCAAAAGTAGGTTTTGGACAAAATTCGACATAGCAGAAAATTTTCCCTGCCTACATCCAAATCGGAGATAGCCATTTTGTCTGCCTTGAGCCAAGGATTCCAACGATATAAGACACTTGATCCTGGGACAAACAGTCTAAGAGTTATGAGCAATTTTGGACTTTTGGTTGCTGTAGCGCCACCTATGGGCCATTCGGGGTCATACTCTGATAGGTTGTCCCCAAACTGAGGCCTACCATCTGGCCAGGTTTCATGTCTCTAGGCCTTACGGTTTGGCCTGCACGATGCGTTTTACGAATCCTTACAATTACAATAGGGTTTCAGCATTTCATGCTTGAACCCCTAATAAGAATGAAGGCTTTTTGCCAGTTATAGCGCCACCTATGGTCCGATCTCCATGAAACTCTGCATGCTTCCTCGCCATGTTCTGACACATATGCTCATCAATTTTGGTGAAGTTCTGAGTTTTCATTTGGGATGTATAGGCTTTTTAGTGTATTTTGCCACGCCCCTTTTCTAAATGACCCTGTTACAGCCACCCAAATACCAAAGTTCAACTTTTTTTTGATAATTATAGATCGAGAGAGTCCAGAGAATTGTCCTAGACTGGTTCGGTTCCGATCGGGCGAAAAACCAGGGACTAGTTCGCAAAAGTAGGTTTTGGACAAAATTCGACATAGCAGAAAATTTTCCCTGCCTACATCCAAATCGGAGATAGCCATTTTGTCTGGCTTGAGCCAAGGATTCCAACGATATAAGACACTTGATCCTGGGACAAACAGTCTAAGAGTTATGAGCAATTTTGGACTTTTGGTTGCTGTAGCGCCACCTATGGGCCATTCGGGGTCATACTCTGATAGGTTGTCCCCAAACTGAGGCCTACCATCTGGCCAGGTTTCATGTCTCTAGGCCTTACGGTTTGGCCTGCACGATGCGTTTTACGAATCCTTACAATTACAATAGGGTTTCAGCATTTCATGCTTGAACCCCTAATAAGAATGAAGGCTTTTTGCCAGTTATAGCGCCACCTATGGTCCGATATCCATGAAACTCTGCATGCTTCCTCGCCATGTTCTGACACATATGCTCATCAATTTTGGTGAAGTTCTGAGTTTTCATTTGGGATGTATAGGCTTTTTAGTGTATTTTGCCACGCCCCTTTTCTAAATGACCCTGTTACAGCCACCCAAATACCAAAGTTCAACTTTTTTTTGATAATTATAGATCGAGAGAGTCCAGAGAATTGTCCTAGACTGGTTCGGTTCCGATCGGGCGAAAAACCAGGGACTAGTTCGCAAAAGTAGGTTTTGGACAAAATTCGACATAGCAGAAAATTTTCCCTGCCTACATCCAAATCGGAGATAGCCATTTTGTCTGCCTTGAGCCAAGGATTCCAACGATATAAGACACTTGATCCTGGGACAAACAGTCTAAGAGTTATGAGCAATTTTGGACTTTTGGTTGCTGTAGCGCCACCTATGGGCCATTCGGGGTCATACTCTGATAGGTTGTCCCCAAACTGAGGCCTACCATCTGGCCAGGTTTCATGTCTCTAGGCCTTACGGTTTGGCCTGCACGATGCGTTTTACGAATCCTTACAATTACAATAGGGTTTCAGCATTTCATGCTTGAACCCCTAATAAGAATGAAGGCTTTTTGCCAGTTATAGCGCCACCTATGGTCCGATCTCCATGAAACTCTGCATGCTTCCTCGCCATGTTCTGACACATATGCTCATCAATTTTGGTGAAGTTCTGAGTTTTCATTTGGGATGTATAGGCTTTTTAGTGTATTTTGCCACGCCCCTTTTCTAAATGACCCTGTTACAGCCACCCAAATACCAAAGTTCAACTTTTTTTTGATAATTATAGATCGAGAGAGTCCAGAGAATTGTCCTAGACTGGTTCGGTTCCGATCGGGCGAAAAACCAGGGACTAGTTCGCAAAAGTAGGTTTTGGACAAAATTCGACATAGCAGAAAATTTTCCCTGCCTACATCCAAATCGGAGATAGCCATTTTGTCTGCCTTGAGCCAAGGATTCCAACGATATAAGACACTTGATCCTGGGACAAACAGTCTAAGAGTTATGAGCAATTTTGGACTTTTGGTTGCTGTAGCGCCACCTATGGGCCATTCGGGGTCATACTCTGATAGGTTGTCCCCAAACTGAGGCCTACCATCTGGCCAGGTTTCATGTCTCTAGGCCTTACGGTTTGGCCTGCACGATGCGTTTTACGAATCCTTACAATTACAATAGGGTTTCAGCATTTCATGCTTGAACCCCTAATAAGAATGAAGGCTTTTTGCCAGTTATAGCGCCACCTATGGTCCGATATCCATGAAACTCTGCATGCTTCCTCGCCATGTTCTGACACATATGCTCATCAATTTTGGTGAAGTTCTGAGTTTTCATTTGGGATGTATAGGCTTTTTAGTGTATTTTGCCACGCCCCTTTTCTAAATGACCCTGTTACAGCCACCCAAATACCAAAGTTCAACTTTTTTTTGATAATTATAGATCGAGAGAGTCCAGAGAATTGTCCTAGACTGGTTCGGTTCCGATCGGGCGAAAAACCAGGGACTAGTTCGCAAAAGTAGGTTTTGGACAAAATTCGACATAGCAGAAAATTTTCCCTGCCTACATCCAAATCGGAGATAGCCATTTTGTCTGCCTTGAGCCAAGGATTCCAACGATATAAGACACTTGATCCTGGGACAAACAGTCTAAGAGTTATGAGCAATTTTGGACTTTTGGTTGCTGTAGCGCCACCTATGGGCCATTCGGGGTCATACTCTGATAGGTTGTCCCCAAACTGAGGCCTACCATCTGGCCAGGTTTCATGTCTCTAGGCCTTACGGTTTGGCCTGCACGATGCGTTTTACGAATCCTTACAATTACAATAGGGTTTCAGCATTTCATGCTTGAACCCCTAATAAGAATGAAGGCTTTTTGCCAGTTATAGCGCCACCTATGGTCCGATCTCCATGAAACTCTGCATGCTTCCTCGCCATGTTCTGACACATATGCTCATCAATTTTGGTGAAGTTCTGAGTTTTCATTTGGGATGTATAGGCTTTTTAGTGTATTTTGCCACGCCCCTTTTCTAAATGACCCTGTTACAGCCACCCAAATACCAAAGTTCAACTTTTTTTTGATAATTATAGATTGAGAGAGTCCAGAGAATTGTCCTAGACTGGTTCGGTTCCGATCGGGCGAAAAACCAGGGACTAGTTCGCAAAAGTAGGTTTTGGACAAAATTCGACATAGCAGAAAATTTTCCCTGCCTACATCCAAATCGGAGATAGCCATTTTGTCTGCCTTGAGCCAAGGATTCCAACGATATAAGACACTTGATCCTGGGACAAACAGTCTAAGAGTTATGAGCAATTTTGGACTTTTGGTTGCTGTAGCGCCACCTATGGGCCATTCGGGGTCATACTCTGATAGGTTGTCCCCAAACTGAGGCCTACCATCTGGCCAGGTTTCATGTCTCTAGGCCTTACGGTTTGGCCTGCACGATGCGTTTTACGAATCCTTACAATTACAATAGGGTTTCAGCATTTCATGCTTGAACCCCTAATAAGAATGAAGGCTTTTTGCCAGTTATAGCGCCACCTATGGTCCGATCTCCATGAAACTCTGCATGCTTCCTCGCCATGTTCTGACACATATGCTCATCAATTTTGGTGAAGTTCTGAGTTTTCATTTGGGATGTATAGGCTTTTTAGTGTATTTTGCCACGCCCCTTTTCTAAATGACCCTGTTACAGCCACCCAAATACCAAAGTTCAACTTTTTTTTGATAATTATAGATCGAGAGAGTCCAGAGAATTGTCCTAGACTGGTTCGGTTCCGATCGGGCGAAAAACCAGGGACTAGTTCGCAAAAGTAGGTTTTGGACAAAATTCGACATAGCAGAAAATTTTCCCTGCCTACATCCAAATCGGAGATAGCCATTTTGTCTGCCTTGAGCCAAGGATTCCAACGATATAAGACACTTGATCCTGGGACAAACAGTCTAAGAGTTATGAGCAATTTTGGACTTTTGGTTGCTGTAGCGCCACCTATGGGCCATTCGGGGTCATACTCTGATAGGTTGTCCCCAAACTGAGGCCTACCATCTGGCCAGGTTTCATGTCTCTAGGCCTTACGGTTTGGCCTGCACGATGCGTTTTACGAATCCTTACAATTACAATAGGGTTTCAGCATTTCATGCTTGAACCCCTAATAAGAATGAAGGCTTTTTGCCAGTTATAGCGCCACCTATGGTCCGATATCCATGAAACTCTGCATGCTTCCTCGCCATGTTCTGACACATATGCTCATCAATTTTGGTGAAGTTCTGAGTTTTCATTTGGGATGTATAGGCTTTTTAGTGTATTTTGCCACGCCCCTTTTCTAAATGACCCTGTTACAGCCACCCAAATACCAAAGTTCAACTTTTTTTTGATAATTATAGATCGAGAGAGTCCAGAGAATTGTCCTAGACTGGTTCGGTTCCGATCGGGCGAAAAACCAGGGACTAGTTCGCAAAAGTAGGTTTTGGACAAAATTCGACATAGCAGAAAATTTTCCCTGCCTACATCCAAATCGGAGATAGCCATTTTGTCTGCCTTGAGCCAAGGATTCCAACGATATAAGACACTTGATCCTGGGACAAACAGTCTAAGAGTTATGAGCAATTTTGGACTTTTGGTTGCTGTAGCGCCACCTATGGGCCATTCGGGGTCATACTCTGATAGGTTGTCCCCAAACTGAGGCCTACCATCTGGCCAGGTTTCATGTCTCTAGGCCTTACGGTTTGGCCTGCACGATGCGTTTTACGAATCCTTACAATTACAATAGGGTTTCAGCATTTCATGCTTGAACCCCTAATAAGAATGAAGGCTTTTTGCCAGTTATAGCGCCACCTATGGTCCGATCTCCATGAAACTCTGCATGCTTCCTCGCCATGTTCTGACACATATGCTCATCAATTTTGGTGAAGTTCTGAGTTTTCATTTGGGATGTATAGGCTTTTTAGTGTATTTTGCCACGCCCCTTTTCTAAATGACCCTGTTACAGCCACCCAAATACCAAAGTTCAACTTTTTTTTGATAATTATAGATCGAGAGAGTCCAGAGAATTGTCCTAGACTGGTTCGGTTCCGATCGGGCGAAAAACCAGGGACTAGTTCGCAAAAGTAGGTTTTGGACAAAATTCGACATAGCAGAAAATTTTCCCTGCCTACATCCAAATCGGAGATAGCCATTTTGTCTGCCTTGAGCCAAGGATTCCAACGATATAAGACACTTGATCCTGGGACAAACAGTCTAAGAGTTATGAGCAATTTTGGACTTTTGGTTGCTGTAGCGCCACCTATGGGCCATTCGGGGTCATACTCTGATAGGTTGTCCCCAAACTGAGGCCTACCATCTGGCCAGGTTTCATGTCTCTAGGCCTTACGGTTTGGCCTGCACGATGCGTTTTACGAATCCTTACAATTACAATAGGGTTTCAGCATTTCATGCTTGAACCCCTAATAAGAATGAAGGCTTTTTGCCAGTTATAGCGCCACCTATGGTCCGATCTCCATGAAACTCTGCATGCTTCCTCGCCATGTTCTGACACATATGCTCATCAATTTTGGTGAAGTTCTGAGTTTTCATTTGGGATGTATAGGCTTTTTAGTGTATTTTGCCACGCCCCTTTTCTAAATGACCCTGTTACAGCCACCCAAATACCAAAGTTCAACTTTTTTTTGATAATTATAGATCGAGAGAGTCCAGAGAATTGTCCTAGACTGGTTCGGTTCCGATCGGGCGAAAAACCAGGGACTAGTTCGCAAAAGTAGGTTTTGGACAAAATTCGACATAGCAGAAAATTTTCCCTGCCTACATCCAAATCGGAGATAGCCATTTTGTCTGCCTTGAGCCAAGGATTCCAACGATATAAGACACTTGATCCTGGGACAAACAGTCTAAGAGTTATGAGCAATTTTGGACTTTTGGTTGCTGTAGCGCCACCTATGGGCCATTCGGGGTCATACTCTGATAGGTTGTCCCCAAACTGAGGCCTACCATCTGGCCAGGTTTCATGTCTCTAGGCCTTACGGTTTGGCCTGCACGATGCGTTTTACGAATCCTTACAATTACAATAGGGTTTCAGCATTTCATGCTTGAACCCCTAATAAGAATGAAGGCTTTTTGCCAGTTATAGCGCCACCTATGGTCCGATATCCATGAAACTCTGCATGCTTCCTCGCCATGTTCTGACACATATGCTCATCAATTTTGGTGAAGTTCTGAGTTTTCATTTGGGATGTATAGGCTTTTTAGTGTATTTTGCCACGCCCCTTTTCTAAATGACCCTGTTACAGCCACCCAAATACCAAAGTTCAACTTTTTTTTGATAATTATAGATCGAGAGAGTCCAGAGAATTGTCCTAGACTGGTTCGGTTCCGATCGGGCGAAAAACCAGGGACTAGTTCGCAAAAGTAGGTTTTGGACAAAATTCGACATAGCAGAAAATTTTCCCTGCCTACATCCAAATCGGAGATAGCCATTTTGTCTGCCTTGAGCCAAGGATTCCAACGATATAAGACACTTGATCCTGGGACAAACAGTCTAAGAGTTATGAGCAATTTTGGACTTTTGGTTGCTGTAGCGCCACCTATGGGCCATTCGGGGTCATACTCTGATAGGTTGTCCCCAAACTGAGGCCTACCATCTGGCCAGGTTTCATGTCTCTAGGCCTTACGGTTTGGCCTGCACGATGCGTTTTACGAATCCTTACAATTACAATAGGGTTTCAGCATTTCATGCTTGAACCCCTAATAAGAATGAAGGCTTTTTGCCAGTTATAGCGCCACCTATGGTCCGATCTCCATGAAACTCTGCATGCTTCCTCGCCATGTTCTGACACATATGCTCATCAATTTTGGTGAAGTTCTGAGTTTTCATTTGGGATGTATAGGCTTTTTAGTGTATTTTGCCACGCCCCTTTTCTAAATGACCCTGTTACAGCCACCCAAATACCAAAGTTCAACTTTTTTTTGATAATTATAGATCGAGAGAGTCCAGAGAATTGTCCTAGACTGGTTCGGTTCCGATCGGGCGAAAAACCAGGGACTAGTTCGCAAAAGTAGGTTTTGGACAAAATTCGACATAGCAGAAAATTTTCCCTGCCTACATCCAAATCGGAGATAGCCATTTTGTCTGCCTTGAGCCAAGGATTCCAACGATATAAGACACTTGATCCTGGGACAAACAGTCTAAGAGTTATGAGCAATTTTGGACTTTTGGTTGCTGTAGCGCCACCTATGGGCCATTCGGGGTCATACTCTGATAGGTTGTCCCCAAACTGAGGCCTACCATCTGGCCAGGTTTCATGTCTCTAGGCCTTACGGTTTGGCCTGCACGATGCGTTTTACGAATCCTTACAATTACAATAGGGTTTCAGCATTTCATGCTTGAACCCCTAATAAGAATGAAGGCTTTTTGCCAGTTATAGCGCCACCTATGGTCCGATCTCCATGAAACTCTGCATGCTTCCTCGCCATGTTCTGACACATATGCTCATCAATTTTGGTGAAGTTCTGAGTTTTCATTTGGGATGTATAGGCTTTTTAGTGTATTTTGCCACGCCCCTTTTCTAAATGACCCTGTTACAGCCACCCAAATACCAAAGTTCAACTTTTTTTTGATAATTATAGATCGAGAGAGTCCAGAGAATTGTCCTAGACTGGTTCGGTTCCGATCGGGCGAAAAACCAGGGACTAGTTCGCAAAAGTAGGTTTTGGACAAAATTCGACATAGCAGAAAATTTTCCCTGCCTACATCCAAATCGGAGATAGCCATTTTGTCTGCCTTGAGCCAAGGATTCCAACGATATAAGACACTTGATCCTGGGACAAACAGTCTAAGAGTTATGAGCAATTTTGGACTTTTGGTTGCTGTAGCGCCACCTATGGGCCATTCGGGGTCATACTCTGATAGGTTGTCCCCAAACTGAGGCCTACCATCTGGCCAGGTTTCATGTCTCTAGGCCTTACGGTTTGGCCTGCACGATGCGTTTTACGAATCCTTACAATTACAATAGGGTTTCAGCATTTCATGCTTGAACCCCTAATTAAAGCTGCAAGCAGCATTTATCGGGGTTCAAGCAGTTAAGGCCTTTAAGCACACAAGCATCAAAAGACATTAAGTTTTATTTAGCAAGCATTTAACAACTGCCATCATAGATGAAAAAGTCAATTTACAGCCTATACAGGCAGTTTACCATAGGAAATATATGGTTTTAAAGCGTTTTTACAGTTATAGTTAGAGTCTTCTTATAGTCTTGCCTGATCTCCACCACTTTTATTAGTAGTACTCAAAGTGTGCCCATACTGTATATATGTGTCAGATTTGTTGTAAATATGTAATTTTAATAAGGAGTTTAGACAATTATATTCAGTGGCGTAACGAACGAGCCAACACCGGGCCCTTAAGTAGGATTATCAAGACAGGCCCCTTGATGACGCAATTGATGACGCAATGTCCGCGAGTAGGCTACCATGAATAGGGCAGGATATGATCATACACAGCATATAAGAGATGAGATTATTAACAAAATCATGAGTAGCCTACGCTCACCAAAAACAAAACAAAAAAACAACAAAAAAACAATGGGGACAGCGCACTATAAAACATTGTTAGGCCTAGGTCCAAATACATAAAAAAGATGCTCTCTTACATTATAGTGGGATTTTCCGGGCTTTCCTATGTGCAACTGCAAAGTTGTCGATTAGATCAGGATTGTGCGCACAGGCAATAGGCTTGTTTGAGATGCGCCTTGCCTCGCCTGAAATGTATGCTAGAGTAGGTGGCTGCAGTGAGAGGAGGAGTGAAAAAAGCACAGGCAAGCCGGACAGTTCTCTCTACTCACAGTGGATCTGACACCTGCGAGATCAAAGATGGATATCACGGGATTCACGCGATTCACGCTCGTGCACAGTTTTGCTAATAAACTGGATGTAATTGAAGTTATGTTGCTTTTATATGAAAATAAATAAAATGAACAAGACACCCAAAGTACTTGTTATTTAATTCCATTCCAAATACATGTTTATCAATATTTCTTTCTTTAATACAGACATGTGTTTTTATTTATTTTATTTTTTTATAAAAAATAAATTGCATAACCCAAAGAGATCGCACTATCAGATAGTTTGGGAATATTCACAAACAACATATACACATAAAACATGATATTAGAGTTTTAAAATCAAACATTTTAAAAGAGAACAATACATCACAGTTGTTTAAACCAATGAGCATTAAGCTGTGTCGTCAGCAAGTCGTTTCCCATCATGCTTTTGATCAGCGCAGTCGGTGGAGAGCAACTGCGTGCGACTGCAGAATCCGACACGTGCAACTTGCGCTCGCGAGTTATTTTTGACATACATCAGCATGACATCAGAGCAAGGCAGACCGCACTCTGACACATTTCTAACCGGCATGCATCTCGTGCTGATCACCGGTGATCGGTTCTGCGAAGATTTTGCTCATCTCAAACAAGCCTATTCTCAATTGACCCTTTGCAGGGAGTTTTATTGACAGGTGATCTGACTAATCATAATCCGCCATTTTGTCCAACAAAGCAGTCAGGAAAGTTAGTAGATTAACATAGGAGGATTTAAATTTGAAAAACAAAGTGTACTGACGTCTTAGCACTTTAAAACAACATTCCTTTTATGTTCATTCATGTTTATTTTAATGATATAAATTAACTAGAAGGAAGAGATGATCGGTTCACAAGCAGCTTTAACTGAGCCTCGAGTCTACAGCGATCTATCAGACACATTAAAGAGTCACAAAATGGTATTTATTGTTTAAATGTCTCTAAAAAATTACTACATTTGAAAGGTGAGACTTTGTTTCATATCAAAAGTACTTGTCTGTCAGCGCGCAGTCTTTTCTCTGATCCGCAATGTATTTTTCACTGCGTGAGAACTTGGTGTGGTGTGAGAGTGGCATCGCTTGTCAGACATAGCAACAGTAACTAAAGTGGGCGGGTCTTTGCGAACGGTCATTGACAGTATGGACGGGGATTCGCCAGTCTCAATTCAAAACAAATTTCATCACAATCCATCATTGTTCGTTTCAAACATGTGAGAGCATCAAAATGATCCATGGGTAAAATTGATTGGATTTAATAATTTTTTTTGTCAGTTTCTATCATAATTTTAACATTATGGCATTATTGTTTAGCTATTTACCTATGTTTTCAAATTTCCTTTGTTTTTTTGTTGTTGTCTCGATCAGACTAACGGCTTTGAAGATAACCACAATTTTTTAAAGCTCTAAATGACACTTACAAAAACCATAAAGCGAAACCTGGCATGTTTGGTATTGTTGGACTCTGCAAGGATTCTTAGGAGGTCACTCCTGTGAAAAAAACACGAGCTTGAAACTTCTAAGGCTCCTTCAAGGCAAAGCCAATGACGTATACTTAGTTTTTTGAGATACACCAATATTCTCATAGACTATCATGGCACCCTGGACAAAGACACTGCATGCCAATTTTCAGTAGACTAACGGTTGGGTGCGCTTTTCATGATTTTTTTCACTGTTATAGCGCCACCAAGTGGCCAATTGTCACGATTTTTTTTCATGTCAACTCAGATTGAGCTTATGAACATGTGTCCCAAGTTTAGCAAAAATATCTCTTTCCGTTCACAAGTTATAACCATTGTATAGTACCACCTAGTGGCCAATTGTTGCGATTTTTTTCAAATGATCTCAGATTGAGCTCACAAAGATGTATCCCAGGTTTAGCAAAAAAAATCTCTTTTTGTTCACAATTTATAACCATTTTAGTAAAAATGGCCCTAGTGCCATCAAAGATTTTGGTTCCCCTTATCGACCCTTAATTAAAATTTTGAATTTTTTGGATGATTATTGATTGTCAGACTCCAGAGAATAGTCTTGCAGTGGTTTGGTTCCAATCGGGCCAAAAACCTAGGAGAATTCAGCAAAAATTGGTTTTTCAAAAAAATGCAATTTACTCGAAATTGGCGCCCGAAGGGCGAGCAAATCAGAGATAGCCATTTTGTCCGCCCTGAGCCAAGGATTCCAACGATATAAGACACTTGATCCTGGGACAAACAGTCTAAGAGTTATGAGCAATTTTGAACTTTTGGTTGCTGTAGCGCCACCTATGGGCCATTCGGGGTCATACTCTGATAGGTTGTCCCCAAACTGAGGCCTACCATCTGGCCAGGTTTCATGTCTCTAGGCCTTACGGTTTGGCCTGCACGATGCGTTTTACGAATCCTTACAATTACAATAGGGTTTCAGCATTTCATGCTTGAACCCCTAATAAGAATGAAGGCTTTTTGCCAGTTATAGCGCCACCTATGGTCCGATCTCCATGAAACTCTGCATGCTTCCTCACCATGTTCTGACACATATGCTCATCAATTTTGGTGAAGTTCTGAGTTTTCCTTTGGGATTTATAGGCTTTTTAGTGTATTTTGCCACGCCCCTTTTCTAAATGACCCTGTTACAGCCACGCAAATGCAAAAGTTCAACTTTTTTTCGATAATTATTGATCTAGAGAGTCCATAGAATTGTCCTAGACTGGTTTGGTTCCGATCGGGCAAAAAACCAGGGACTAGTTCGCAAAAGTAGGTTTTGGACAAAATTCAACATAGCAGAAAATTTTCCCTGCCTACATCAAAATCGGAGATAGCCATTTTGTCCGCCCTGAGCCAAGGATTCCAACGATATAAGACACTTGATCCTGGGACAAACAGTCTAAGAGTTATGAGCAATTTTGAACTTTTGGTTGCTGTAGCGCCACCTATGGGCCATTCGGGGTCATACTCTGATAGGTTGTCCCCAAACTGAGGCCTACCATCTGGCCAGGTTTCATGTCTCTAGGCCTTACGGTTTGGCCTGCACGATGCGTTTTACGAATCCTTACAATTACAATAGGGTTTCAGCATTTCATGCTTGAACCCCTAATAAGAATGAAGGCTTTTTGCCAGTTATAGCGCCACCTATGGTCCGATCTCCATGAAACTCTGCATGCTTCCTCACCATGTTCTGACACATATGCTCATCAATTTTGGTGAAGTTCTGAGTTTTCCTTTGGGATTTATAGGCTTTTTAGTGTATTTTGCCACGCCCCTTTTCTAAATGACCCTGTTACAGCCACGCAAATGCAAAAGTTCAACTTTTTTTCGATAATTATTGATCTAGAGAGTCCATAGAATTGTCCTAGACTGGTTTGGTTCCGATCGGGCAAAAAACCAGGGACTAGTTCGCAAAAGTAGGTTTTGGACAAAATTCAACATAGCAGAAAATTTTCCCTGCCTACATCAAAATCGGAGATAGCCATTTTGTCCGCCCTGAGCCAAGGATTCCAACGATATAAGACACTTGATCCTGGGACAAACAGTCTAAGAGTTATGAGCAATTTTGAACTTTTGGTTGCTGTAGCGCCACCTATGGGCCATTCGGGGTCATACTCTGATAGGTTGTCCCCAAACTGAGGCCTACCATCTGGCCAGGTTTCATGTCTCTAGGCCTTACGGTTTGGCCTGCACGATGCGTTTTACGAATCCTTACAATTACAATAGGGTTTCAGCATTTCATGCTTGAACCCCTAATAAGAATGAAGGCTTTTTGCCAGTTATAGCGCCACCTATGGTCCGATCTCCATGAAACTCTGCATGCTTCCTCACCATGTTCTGACACATATGCTCATCAATTTTGGTGAAGTTCTGAGTTTTCCTTTGGGATTTATAGGCTTTTTAGTGTATTTTGCCACGCCCCTTTTCTAAATGACCCTGTTACAGCCACGCAAATGCAAAAGTTCAACTTTTTTTCGATAATTATTGATCTAGAGAGTCCATAGAATTGTCCTAGACTGGTTTGGTTCCGATCGGGCAAAAAACCAGGGACTAGTTCGCAAAAGTAGGTTTTGGACAAAATTCAACATAGCAGAAAATTTTCCCTGCCTACATCAAAATCGGAGATAGCCATTTTGTCCGCCCTGAGCCAAGGATTCCAACGATATAAGACACTTGATCCTGGGACAAACAGTCTAAGAGTTATGAGCAATTTTGAACTTTTGGTTGCTGTAGCGCCACCTATGGGCCATTCGGGGTCATACTCTGATAGGTTGTCCCCAAACTGAGGCCTACCATCTGGCCAGGTTTCATGTCTCTAGGCCTTACGGTTTGGCCTGCACGATGCGTTTTACGAATCCTTACAATTACAATAGGGTTTCAGCATTTCATGCTTGAACCCCTAATAAGAATGAAGGCTTTTTGCCAGTTATAGCGCCACCTATGGTCCGATCTCCATGAAACTCTGCATGCTTCCTCACCATGTTCTGACACATATGCTCATCAATTTTGGTGAAGTTCTGAGTTTTCCTTTGGGATTTATAGGCTTTTTAGTGTATTTTGCCACGCCCCTTTTCTAAATGACCCTGTTACAGCCACGCAAATGCAAAAGTTCAACTTTTTTTCGATAATTATTGATCTAGAGAGTCCATAGAATTGTCCTAGACTGGTTTGGTTCCGATCGGGCAAAAAACCAGGGACTAGTTCGCAAAAGTAGGTTTTGGACAAAATTCAACATAGCAGAAAATTTTCCCTGCCTACATCAAAATCGGAGATAGCCATTTTGTCCGCCCTGAGCCAAGGATTCCAACGATATAAGACACTTGATCCTGGGACAAACAGTCTAAGAGTTATGAGCAATTTTGAACTTTTGGTTGCTGTAGCGCCACCTATGGGCCATTCGGGGTCATACTCTGATAGGTTGTCCCCAAACTGAGGCCTACCATCTGGCCAGGTTTCATGTCTCTAGGCCTTACGGTTTGGCCTGCACGATGCGTTTTACGAATCCTTACAATTACAATAGGGTTTCAGCATTTCATGCTTGAACCCCTAATAAGAATGAAGGCTTTTTGCCAGTTATAGCGCCACCTATGGTCCGATCTCCATGAAACTCTGCATGCTTCCTCACCATGTTCTGACACATATGCTCATCAATTTTGGTGAAGTTCTGAGTTTTCCTTTGGGATTTATAGGCTTTTTAGTGTATTTTGCCACGCCCCTTTTCTAAATGACCCTGTTACAGCCACGCAAATGCAAAAGTTCAACTTTTTTTCGATAATTATTGATCTAGAGAGTCCAGAGAATTGTCCTAGACTGGTTTGGTTCCGATCGGGCAAAAAACCAGGGACTAGTTCGCAAAAGTAGGTTTTGGACAAAATTCAACATAGCAGAAAATTTTCCCTGCCTACATCAAAATCGGAGATAGCCATTTTGTCCGCCCTGAGCCAAGGATTCCAACGATATAAGACACTTGATCCTGGGACAAACAGTCTAAGAGTTATGAGCAATTTTGAACTTTTGGTTGCTGTAGCGCCACCTATGGGCCATTCGGGGTCATACTCTGATAGGTTGTCCCCAAACTGAGGCCTACCATCTGGCCAGGTTTCATGTCTCTAGGCCTTACGGTTTGGCCTGCACGATGCGTTTTACGAATCCTTACAATTACAATAGGGTTTCAGCATTTCATGCTTGAACCCCTAATAAGAATGAAGGCTTTTTGCCAGTTATAGCGCCACCTATGGTCCGATCTCCATGAAACTCTGCATGCTTCCTCACCATGTTCTGACACATATGCTCATCAATTTTGGTGAAGTTCTGAGTTTTCCTTTGGGATTTATAGGCTTTTTAGTGTATTTTGCCACGCCCCTTTTCTAAATGACCCTGTTACAGCCACGCAAATGCAAAAGTTCAACTTTTTTTCGATAATTATTGATCTAGAGAGTCCATAGAATTGTCCTAGACTGGTTTGGTTCCGATCGGGCAAAAAACCAGGGACTAGTTCGCAAAAGTAGGTTTTGGACAAAATTCAACATAGCAGAAAATTTTCCCTGCCTACATCAAAATCGGAGATAGCCATTTTGTCCGCCCTGAGCCAAGGATTCCAACGATATAAGACACTTGATCCTGGGACAAACAGTCTAAGAGTTATGAGCAATTTTGAACTTTTGGTTGCTGTAGCGCCACCTATGGGCCATTCGGGGTCATACTCTGATAGGTTGTCCCCAAACTGAGGCCTACCATCTGGCCAGGTTTCATGTCTCTAGGCCTTACGGTTTGGCCTGCACGATGCGTTTTACGAATCCTTACAATTACAATAGGGTTTCAGCATTTCATGCTTGAACCCCTAATAAGAATGAAGGCTTTTTGCCAGTTATAGCGCCACCTATGGTCCGATCTCCATGAAACTCTGCATGCTTCCTCACCATGTTCTGACACATATGCTCATCAATTTTGGTGAAGTTCTGAGTTTTCCTTTGGGATTTATAGGCTTTTTAGTGTATTTTGCCACGCCCCTTTTCTAAATGACCCTGTTACAGCCACGCAAATGCAAAAGTTCAACTTTTTTTCGATAATTATTGATCTAGAGAGTCCAGAGAATTGTCCTAGACTGGTTTGGTTCCGATCGGGCAAAAAACCAGGGACTAGTTCGCAAAAGTAGGTTTTGGACAAAATTCAACATAGCAGAAAATTTTCCCTGCCTACATCAAAATCGGAGATAGCCATTTTGTCCGCCCTGAGCCAAGGATTCCAACGATATAAGACACTTGATCCTGGGACAAACAGTCTAAGAGTTATGAGCAATTTTGAACTTTTGGTTGCTGTAGCGCCACCTATGGGCCATTCGGGGTCATACTCTGATAGGTTGTCCCCAAACTGAGGCCTACCATCTGGCCAGGTTTCATGTCTCTAGGCCTTACGGTTTGGCCTGCACGATGCGTTTTACGAATCCTTACAATTACAATAGGGTTTCAGCATTTCATGCTTGAACCCCTAATAAGAATGAAGGCTTTTTGCCAGTTATAGCGCCACCTATGGTCCGATCTCCATGAAACTCTGCATGCTTCCTCACCATGTTCTGACACATATGCTCATCAATTTTGGTGAAGTTCTGAGTTTTCCTTTGGGATTTATAGGCTTTTTAGTGTATTTTGCCACGCCCCTTTTCTAAATGACCCTGTTACAGCCACGCAAATGCAAAAGTTCAACTTTTTTTCGATAATTATTGATCTAGAGAGTCCATAGAATTGTCCTAGACTGGTTTGGTTCCGATCGGGCAAAAAACCAGGGACTAGTTCGCAAAAGTAGGTTTTGGACAAAATTCAACATAGCAGAAAATTTTCCCTGCCTACATCAAAATCGGAGATAGCCATTTTGTCCGCCCTGAGCCAAGGATTCCAACGATATAAGACACTTGATCCTGGGACAAACAGTCTAAGAGTTATGAGCAATTTTGAACTTTTGGTTGCTGTAGCGCCACCTATGGGCCATTCGGGGTCATACTCTGATAGGTTGTCCCCAAACTGAGGCCTACCATCTGGCCAGGTTTCATGTCTCTAGGCCTTACGGTTTGGCCTGCACGATGCGTTTTACGAATCCTTACAATTACAATAGGGTTTCAGCATTTCATGCTTGAACCCCTAATAAGAATGAAGGCTTTTTGCCAGTTATAGCGCCACCTATGGTCCGATCTCCATGAAACTCTGCATGCTTCCTCACCATGTTCTGACACATATGCTCATCAATTTTGGTGAAGTTCTGAGTTTTCCTTTGGGATTTATAGGCTTTTTAGTGTATTTTGCCACGCCCCTTTTCTAAATGACCCTGTTACAGCCACGCAAATGCAAAAGTTCAACTTTTTTTCGATAATTATTGATCTAGAGAGTCCATAGAATTGTCCTAGACTGGTTTGGTTCCGATCGGGCAAAAAACCAGGGACTAGTTCGCAAAAGTAGGTTTTGGACAAAATTCAACATAGCAGAAAATTTTCCCTGCCTACATCAAAATCGGAGATAGCCATTTTGTCCGCCCTGAGCCAAGGATTCCAACGATATAAGACACTTGATCCTGGGACAAACAG
Organism: Gobio gobio; assembly: GCF_949357685.1. NCBI lineage: Eukaryota > Metazoa > Chordata > Actinopteri > Cypriniformes > Gobionidae > Gobio > Gobio gobio. The sequence goes on from NC_137104.1 coordinate 13,266,040, forward strand.
TCTAAGAGTTATGAGCAATTTTGAACTTTTGGTTGCTGTAGCGCCACCTATGGGCCATTCGGGGTCATACTCTGATAGGTTGTCCCCAAACTGAGGCCTACCATCTGGCCAGGTTTCATGTCTCTAGGCCTTACGGTTTGGCCTGCACGATGCGTTTTACGAATCCTTACAATTACAATAGGGTTTCAGCATTTCATGCTTGAACCCCTAATAAGAATGAAGGCTTTTTGCCAGTTATAGCGCCACCTATGGTCCGATCTCCATGAAACTCTGCATGCTTCCTCACCATGTTCTGACACATATGCTCATCAATTTTGGTGAAGTTCTGAGTTTTCCTTTGGGATTTATAGGCTTTTTAGTGTATTTTGCCACGCCCCTTTTCTAAATGACCCTGTTACAGCCACGCAAATGCAAAAGTTCAACTTTTTTTCGATAATTATTGATCTAGAGAGTCCAGAGAATTGTCCTAGACGGGTTTGGTTCCGATCGGGCAAAAAACCAGGGACTAGTTCGCAAAAGTAGGTTTTGGACAAAATTCAACATAGCAGAAAATTTTCCCTGCCTACATCAAAATCGGAGATAGCCATTTTGTCCGCCCTGAGCCAAGGATTCCAACGATATAAGACACTTGATCCTGGGACAAACAGTCTAAGAGTTATGAGCAATTTTGAACTTTTGGTTGCTGTAGCGCCACCTATGGGCCATTCGGGGTCATACTCTGATAGGTTGTCCCCAAACTGAGGCCTACCATCTGGCCAGGTTTCATGTCTCTAGGCCTTACGGTTTGGCCTGCACGATGCGTTTTACGAATCCTTACAATTACAATAGGGTTTCAGCATTTCATGCTTGAACCCCTAATAAGAATGAAGGCTTTTTGCCAGTTATAGCGCCACCTATGGTCCGATCTCCATGAAACTCTGCATGCTTCCTCACCATGTTCTGACACATATGCTCATCAATTTTGGTGAAGTTCTGAGTTTTCCTTTGGGATTTATAGGCTTTTTAGTGTATTTTGCCACGCCCCTTTTCTAAATGACCCTGTTACAGCCACGCAAATGCAAAAGTTCAACTTTTTTTCGATAATTATTGATCTAGAGAGTCCATAGAATTGTCCTAGACTGGTTTGGTTCCGATCGGGCAAAAAACCAGGGACTAGTTCGCAAAAGTAGGTTTTGGACAAAATTCAACATAGCAGAAAATTTTCCCTGCCTACATCAAAATCGGAGATAGCCATTTTGTCCGCCCTGAGCCAAGGATTCCAACGATATAAGACACTTGATCCTGGGACAAACAGTCTAAGAGTTATGAGCAATTTTGAACTTTTGGTTGCTGTAGCGCCACCTATGGGCCATTCGGGGTCATACTCTGATAGGTTGTCCCCAAACTGAGGCCTACCATCTGGCCAGGTTTCATGTCTCTAGGCCTTACGGTTTGGCCTGCACGATGCGTTTTACGAATCCTTACAATTACAATAGGGTTTCAGCATTTCATGCTTGAACCCCTAATAAGAATGAAGGCTTTTTGCCAGTTATAGCGCCACCTATGGTCCGATCTCCATGAAACTCTGCATGCTTCCTCACCATGTTCTGACACATATGCTCATCAATTTTGGTGAAGTTCTGAGTTTTCCTTTGGGATTTATAGGCTTTTTAGTGTATTTTGCCACGCCCCTTTTCTAAATGACCCTGTTACAGCCACGCAAATGCAAAAGTTCAACTTTTTTTCGATAATTATTGATCTAGAGAGTCCAGAGAATTGTCCTAGACGGGTTTGGTTCCGATCGGGCAAAAAACCAGGGACTAGTTCGCAAAAGTAGGTTTTGGACAAAATTCAACATAGCAGAAAATTTTCCCTGCCTACATCAAAATCGGAGATAGCCATTTTGTCCGCCCTGAGCCAAGGATTCCAACGATATAAGACACTTGATCCTGGGACAAACAGTCTAAGAGTTATGAGCAATTTTGAACTTTTGGTTGCTGTAGCGCCACCTATGGGCCATTCGGGGTCATACTCTGATAGGTTGTCCCCAAACTGAGGCCTACCATCTGGCCAGGTTTCATGTCTCTAGGCCTTACGGTTTGGCCTGCACGATGCGTTTTACGAATCCTTACAATTACAATAGGGTTTCAGCATTTCATGCTTGAACCCCTAATTAAAGCTGCAAGCAGCATTTAGCGGGGTTCAAGCCTTTAAGGCCTTTAAGCACACAAGCATCAAAAGACATTAAGTTTTATTTAGCAAGATTTTAAACACTGAAATAATAGATGGAAAACTCAAATTACAGGCAATATAGGCAATTTACCATAGGAAACATATGGTTTTTAACAGTTATAGCGCCAACTATGGTCCGATCTCCATGAAACTTTGCATGCTTCTTCAACATGTTATGTCACATATACATAACAATTTTCGTGAAGGTTTGAGTTTTCCATTAGGATTTATAGGCTATTGAGTGTATTTTGCTACGTCCCTCTTCTAAATGACCCTGTTATAGCCATCCAAATGCAAAAGTTTAACTTTTTTTCAATAATTATTGATCTAGAGAGTCCAGAGAATTGTCTTAGACTGGTTTGATTCTGATCGGGAAAAAATCCAGGGACTAGTTCGCAAAAGTAGGTTTTAAACATAATTACAAATATTTAATGAACGATTTGATTGACAGTAATACTTCTAGAAGCAAAGTTGTTCAGCATGAGGAGACCTATCATATGATATGTATATTTGGTTGATGTGTGCAACACCACGTGATTACAGAGCCATAAAACTCGTTAGCGCCAACTAGTGGCCGATTTCTTTCAAAATTCTTACAGACCTCTAGGGTCATGAGTCAAAGACGCCCACCGAGTTTCATTCCGATCGGTCTCCGTTAACCTTGTCTTAGAGGTGCTCAAACTTCATTGGCCGATAGCAGCCATGTTTTTTGAAATACGCCAATGTCCTCATAGACATATATGGTACCTTGGACCAAGACACTGCATACAAATTTTCAAGTCAATCGGACTAGCGGTCGGGTGGTTATAGCCATTTTCATGTTTTTTTTGTGTTATAGCGCCACCTAGAGCCCAATCATCGCGATTTTTTTATCGTGACCAAAAACTCAGCATATACACATGTGTACCAAGTTTGGTGAAGTTATCTCATTTACTTCTTAAGTTATAGCTTTTTTTAAATATTATGCTCCGCCCATTTTGACGTTTTGAGGCCCTTTAGCAACCGTTAATCGAAATTTATACTTTTTTTCGATAATTATTGATAATCAGACTCCAGAGAACATTTCTGCACTGGTTTGGTTCCGATCGGGCAAAAATCCAGGGACTAGTTCGCAAAAGTAGGTTTTGGACAAAATCCAAAATGGCGGGAAAATTTGCATACCGGAAATAAAAAACCTGCTATATTTTTTGTTCGGCTTGAGCCAAGGATTCCAATGATGTAAGACACTTGGATCTGGGACAAAGGGTTATTGAGATATAAGCAAAATAGTGCAGTTTTTTTGTTTTTTGCGCTATAGCGCCACCTATTGGCCAATCAGGCTCATATTTTGATAACCTCTCCTCGATTTTTGTACTACCTTGTGACAAAGTTTCAAGTCTCTAGCACTTACGGTTTGGGCTGCACGATGCGTTTTAGCGGAGAATAATAATAATAATAATAATTAAAGCTGCGAGCAGCATTTAGCGGGGTTCAAGCCTTTAAGGCCTTTAAGCACACAAGCATCAAAAGACATTACATTTTATTTAGCAAGATTTTAAACACTGAAATAATAGATGGAAAAGTCAATTTACAGGCAATTTACCATAGGAAACATGGTTTTAAAAGGTTTTTAACAGTTATAGCGCCACCTATGGTCCGATCTCTATAGAAACGTTTAATGCTTGTTAAGGATCTATTGTTACATGTGCCCACCAATTTTCGTGAAGTTTTGAGCTTTCCCTTAGAATTTATAGGCTTTTGAGTGTATTTTGCCACGCCTCTTTTCTAAATGACCCTGTTATAGCCATCCAAATGCAAAAGTTCAACTTTTTTGATAATTATTAATCTAGAGAGTCCAGAGAATTGTCCTAGACTGGTTTGGTTCCGATCGGGCAAAAAAAACGGGACTAGTTTGCAAAAGTAGGTTTTTAACATAATTTTGAATATTAAATGAACGATTTGATTGACAGCAATGTTTCTAGAGGCAAAGTTGTTCAGTCTGAGGAGATCTATCAAATTATATCAATATTGTGGGAATATGTGAAACATCACGTGATTACAGAGCCATAAAATTCGTAGGCGCCTACTAGTGGCCAATTTCTTAAAAAATTATTACAGACCTCTAGGACCATGAGTCAAACATGCTCACCAAGTTTTGTTCCGATCCTGTTAACCTTGTCTAATAGGTGCTCAAATTTCATTGGCCAATTGCGGCCATGTTTTTTGAGCTTCGCCAATTTCCTCACAGACATGCATGGTACCTTGGACCAAGACACTGCATACCAACTTTCAAGTCAATCGGACTAGCAGTCAGGTGGTTATAGCCCTTTTCATGTTTTTTTCATGTTATAGCGCCACCAAGTGTTCAATCCTCACAATTCTTTGTACCGTGACCAAAGACTCAGCCCATACACATGTGTACCAAGTTTGGTGAAGATATCTCATTTCGTTCCTGAGTTATAGCCCTTTTAGTAAAATAGGCTCTGAAACAGGCTTCAAACCAGTTGTTACATTATGCATGCTTTCACACACACACACACACACACACACACACACACACACACACACACACACACACACACTGACACACACACACACACACACACACACACAATGTTTTTGTAATATGTTATTGTGAAAATATATTTTAATGGTCTATGAGCATGTCACATTTTTTTGTGAAAGACACCACGTTCTAGTATTATTTACTATGATTAACCATGATTCTAATGTGATTTACCATGATTTACCACATTGCTAGTAATTATGTGAAGTGACAGTACAAATGAAGAGATAAAATCTGACAACATATGAGTATGTTATAATAGTAATTGCTTTTGTCACTGTTGAAAATTATTAACTTTAAAAGGAAAGTGAGTCAATAAGTGGTCTTCTGCTGCCCTCTGCTGGACATTCTACTTATTAATAAAGTCTTTTCACAGTTGCTTTGCAATAGACATTATAAAATCACTTGTATATCAAATTGGTCTTCCATGTTAATTCCATTCTGCATGCTTATACACACACAAACACACACACACACACACACACACACACACACACACACACACACACACACACACACACACACACACACACACACACACACACACACACACACACACACACACACACTTTTTTAATTCTATGGTCTATAATCATTTCACATAACTCTTTGTAACTATTAATCAGATTATTAAAAATGTATTCAGAAACATAGGACCACCCACAAACATTTTGTTGTAGATACAGACATTTGAATTTTATGTTGCAGTAAACAAAATGTTTCCTGCAAGTCTCCTTCAAGATTCACATTTCTCAATGTGACAATTGTCAATAGTCATACTTAATAGATTAATTTTGACTAAATGTGATTGTAAATGTTAAAATAGTGATTTTTTTAAAGTCTGAATATGACTTATAGATCAATATTAGAGTGTAGTACAATAAAATGAACAGCGGGGGGCAGCAAACGACCACTTTTTGGCTTAATATACCATTATTGTCATATGAACCCTGTAATTTTCACCTTTTTAACTGTTATAGAGGCAAATAATGTCCGATCTTTCTGAAAATGTTCATGCTTGTTTAGAGGCATAGTACACATGTTCTGACTTGTTTTTAAGAATATCTGAGCATTCATTGAATAGATATAGGCATTTGGGGACACTTGGTCAAGGCCAGACACACACACACACACACACACACACACACACACACACTTTTTTAATGCTATGGTCTATAATCATTTAACATAGCTCTTTGTAACTATTAATCAGATTTTTAAAAATGTATTCAGAAACATAGGACTACACACACACATTTTGTTGTAGATACAGACATTTGAACTATATGATGTTGCAGTAAACAAAATGTTTCCTGCAAGTCTCCTTCAAGATTCACATTTCTCAATGTGACAATTGTCAATAGTAATACTTAATAGATTAATTTTAACTAAATGTGATTGCAAATGTTAAAATAGTGATTTATTTTAAGCTGAATATGACTTGTAGATCAATATTAGAGTGTAGTACAATAAAATGAACAGCGGGGGGCAGCAAACGACCACTTATTGGCTTAATATACCATTATTTTCATAATTTTCAGCTTTTTAACTGTTATAGAGGCAAATATTGTCTGAAATGTTTCATGCTTGTTTAGAGGCATAGTACACATGTTCTGACTTGTTTTTAAGAATATCTGAGCATTCATTGAATAGATATAGGCATTTGGGGACACTTGGCCAAGGCCACACCTTGAAATAATGTTATAGCCATTCAGATGCAATAGTTTAACTTTATTTTAAATAATTATTGCTCTAAAGAGTCCAGAGAATCGTACTACAGTGGTTTGGTTCCGATCGAGCAAAAAAATCTAGGACTAGATTGCAAAATGAGGTTATTAACATAATTGTGAATGTTTAAATAACGATTTGATTGACAGTATTGGTTCTTGAAGCAAAGTTGTTCAGTATGAGGAGATCTATGATAATTTATGCATATTATGTGGATGTTTTTAACCCCACCTGATTACAGAGATGGAAAATACCATTTGCAGCCAATACAGGCATTTCACCATAGGGAATACATGGTTTTCAAAGCGTTTTAACAGTTATAGCACCACCTATGGTCCGATCTCCATGAAACTTTGCAGGATTCTTCAGCATGTTATGATACATATACATAACATTTTTCGTGAAGTTTTGAGTTTTCCTTTAGGATTTATAGCCTTTTGAGTGTATTTTGCTAAGCTCCTCTTCTAAATGACCCTGTTATAGCCATCCAAATGCAAAAGTTCAACTTTTTTTCGATAATTATTGATCTAGAGAGTCCAGAGAATTGTTCTAGACTGGTTTGGTTCCCATCGGGCAAAAATCCAGGGACTAGTTCGCAAAAGTGGGTTTTAAACATAATCGCAGATATTTAATGAACGGTTTGATTGACAGCAATGCTTCTAGAGGCAAAGTTGTTCAACATGAGGAGACCTATCATATGATGTGTATATTTGGTTGATGTGTGCAACACCACGTGATTACAGAGCCATAAAACTCGTTAGCGCCAACTAGTGGCCGATTTCTTTCAAAATTCTTACAGACCTCTAGGGCCATGAGTCAAAGATGCCCACCAAGTTTCATTCCGATCGGCCTCCGTTAACCTTGTCTTAGAGGTGCTCAAACTTCATTAGCCGATAGCAGCCATGTTTTTTGAGATACGCCAATGTCCTCATAGACATATATGGTACCTTGGACCAAAACACTGCATACCAATTTTCAAGTCAATCGGACTAGCGGTCGGGTGGTTATAGCCATTTTCATGTTTTTTTCGTGTTATAGCGCCACCAAGTGGTCAATCGTCGCGATTGTTTTATCTTGACCAAAGACTTAGCCCATACATACGTGTACCAAGTTTGGTAAAGATATCTCATTTTGTTCTTGAGTTATAGCCATTTTAGTAAAATTGGCTCCTCCCACAACATTCGTTTTCCGCCCCTTTGCGACCTTGAAGCGAAATTTATACTTTTTTTCGATAATTATTGATATTCAGACTCCAGAGAACATTTCTGCACTGGTTTGGTTCCGATCGGGCAAAAATCCAGGGACTAGTTTGCAAAAGTAGTTTTTTGACAAAATTCAAAATGGCGGAAAATCTATTATGACGGAAATGAAATCGGAGATATACGTTTTGTTCGTCAGGGACTCACCTTTCCAATGATATAAGACACTTGAGTCTACGACATACGGTTTAGGAGTTATGAGCTGTTTTGCGCAATTGATTGCTATAGCGCCACCTATAGGCCAATCTGGCTCATAATTTGATAACCTCTCCTCGATTTTTGTACTACCATCTGACAAAGTTTCAAAGCTCCAGCACTTACGGTTTGGGCTGCACGATGCGTTTTATGGCAGAATAATAATAATAATAATAATAATTAAAGCTGCAAGCAGCATTTAGCGGGGTTCAAGCCTTTAAGGCCTTTAAGCACACAAGCATCAAAAGACATTACGTTTCATTTAGCAAGATTTTAAACACTGAAATAACAGATGGAAAAGTCCATTTACAGGCAATATTGGCAATTTACCATAGAAAACATATGGTTTTAAAAGGTTTTTAATAGTTATAGCGCCACCTATGGTCCGATCTCTATAAAACTTTCTATGCTTGTTAATGATGTTATGACACACATGCCCACCAATTTTCGTGAAGTTTTGAGTTTTCCCTTAGAATATATCAAATGATATGCATATTTCGTGGATGTGTGCAACACCACGTGATTACAGAGCCATAAAACTCATTAGCGCCAACTAGTGGCCGATTTCTTTCAAAATTCTTACCGACCTCTAGGGCCATGAGACTTGTCTAATAGGTGCTCAAATTTAATTGGCTGTGGCAGCCATGTTTTTTGAGATATGCCAATGTCCTCACAGACATACTTGGTACCTTGGACCTAGACACTGCATACCAATTTTCAAGTCAATCGGACTAGCGGTCGGGTGGTTAAAGCCATTTTCATGTTTTTTTACGTTATTGCGCCACCAAGAGTTAAATCGTCGCGATTTTTTTTATTGTGACCAAAGACTCAGCCTATACACATGTCTACCAAGTTTGGTAAAGATATCTCATTTTGTTCTTGAGTTATAGCTTTTTTAGTAAATAGGCTCCGCCCTGAACAACTATTTTTACGCTCCTTAACAACCGTGAATATAAATTTCGACTTTTTTTTGATAATTATTGATAAACTGACTCAAGAAAATTTTTTGACACTGGTTTGGTTCCGATCGGGCAAAAAACCTAGGACTTGTTTGCAAAAGTAGTTTTTTGACAAAATTAAAAATGGCGGAAAATCTATAATGGCGGAAATGAAATCGGAGATATACGTTTTGTTTGTCATGGACTCACCTTTCCAATGATATAAGACACTTGAGTCTACGTCATACGGTTTAGGAGTTATAAGCCATTTTGCGCTTTTGATTGCTGTAGCGCCACCTATTGTCCAATCGGGTTCATACTCTGACAACATTAGCCTCGATTTTCGTACTATCATCTGATGAAGTTTCAAGTCTCTAGCATTTACGCTTTGGTCTGCACGATCACAGTTTAAATATGATTGAACAATATTAGTTTAGAGGATAAGCCAATGAGTGGTCTTCTGCTGCCATCTGGTGGCAATTTTAGGTAATACGCCATAATATATTTGAGATAAATTAATTTGACAAAATGTGATTGTAAATATTGTAATAATGACTTTATAATGTGTAAATAGGAATTATAGAACATGATAAGTAAATAGTATGAAAAAAATGACTATTTATGCCCAGCAGGTGGCAGCAGAGAACCACTCATTGGCTCATTTTCATTTTAAATGTCTGTTTTTTAATGTCTTCAAACGTGCTTAACTCACATGCACATTTTGTTGGTGATATAAATATTTGAAATAAATGATGGGTAACAAATAGCTTATTCCAGGTCTTCCCCTTTAAAACATATTTTCAGGCATTATTTTAATTGTAATTTAATAATTATTGTAAAAACATTAATCAAATGAACAAATTAATTGATAAGCATTGACAAAATGTCATTTTCAATGCTATTATAATGTTTTTTTAGAGTTTATATATATGCTTAGTGGACAGAATGAACCAATTAGTGGTCTTCTGCTGCCCTCTGCTGGACATTCTACTTATTAATAAAGTCTTTTCACAGTTGCTTTGCAATAAACACTATAAAATCAGTTATATATCAAATTGGTCTTCCATGTTAATTCCATTATGCATGCTTATACACACACACACACACACACACACACACACACACACACACACACACACACACACACACACACACACACACACACACACACACACACACACACTTTTTTAATGCTATGGTCTATAATCATTTCACATAGCTCTTTGTAACTATTAATCAGATTATTAAAAATGTATTCAGAAACATAGGACTACACACACACACAATTTGTTGTAGATACAGACATTTGAACTATATGATGTTGCAGTAAACAAAATGTTTCCTGCAAGTCTCCTTCAAGATTCACATTTCTCAATGTGACAATTATTGTCAATGGTAATAGCTAATAGATTAATTTTGACTAAATGTGATTGTAAATGTTAAAATTGTGATTTTTTTTAAAGTCTGAATATGACTTATAGATCAATATTAGAGTGTAGTACAATAAAAAGAACAGCGGGGGGCAGCAAACGACCACTTATTGGCTTAATATACCATCATTTTCATAATTTTCAGCTTTTTAACTGTTATAGAGGCAAATATTGTCCTATCTGTCTGAAATTTTTCATGCTTGTTTAGAGGCATAGTACACATCTTCTGACTTGTTTTTAAGAATATCTGAGCATTCATTGAATAGATATAGGCATTTGGGGACACTTGGTCAAGGCCAGACACACACACACACACACACACACACACACTTTTTTAATGCTATGGTCTATAATCATTTAACATAGCTCTTTGTAACTATTTATCAGATTTTTAAAAATGTATTCAGAAACATAGGACTACACACACACATTTTGTTGTAGATACAGACATTTGAACTTTATGATGTTGCAGTAAACAAAATGTTTCCTGCCAGTCTCCTTCAAGATTCACATTTCTCAATGTGAAAATTGTCAATAGTAATACTTAATAGATTCATTTTAACTAAATGTGATTGCAAATGTTAAAATAGTGATTTATTTTAAGCTGAATATGACTTGTAGATCAATATTAGAGTGTAGTACAATAAAATGAACAGCGGGGGGCAGCAAACGACCACTTATTGGCTTAATATACCATTATTTTCATAATTTTCAGCTTTTTAACTGTTATAGAGGCAAATATTGTCCTATCTGTCTGAAATTTTTCATGCTTGTTTAGAGGCATAGTACACATGTTCTGACTTGTTTTTAAGAATATCTGAGCATTCATTGAATAGATATAGGCATTTGGGGACACTTGGTCAAGGCCACATCATGAAATAACCCTGTTATAGCCATTCAGATGCAAAAGTTTAACTTTTTTTTAAAATAACTATTGCTCTAAAGAGTCCAGAGAATTGTA